>NW_026575120.1:41349668-41673749 GCF_905146905.1 Nyctereutes procyonoides | reverse complement strand
TAACCTTTCACAGTATTCCCTTATAATCGTCTTATTTTTCTGGTGTTGATTGTAATCTCTCCTCTCTCATTTGTGATTTTATTTAGGGAAGGTCCCTTCTCTTTTCTTGTTGATGAGGCTGCCTAGGGCTTGATCCATTTTGTTAAGTGTTTTGAAGAACCAGCTCTTAGTTTTGCTATTCCATTCTACTGTTTTGTTGTTTCTGTATTGTCTATTTCTGCTCTCATCTTGAGTATTTCCCTTCTGCTGCAGGGTTTAGGCTTTGTGGCTGTCCTTTTTCAGCTCAAAGTACGATGAAAGTAAACAAAAATAAGTAATATATAAGGTATATACATAAAAATTAAAATCAAGCAATTAATAAAAAAGAATCGAAGAAAAGAAATGAAAATAAAGCAAGCCCAAAGTACAGAGGAAGCTCGACCCCGCTCTCTCCGCGGAGCTCGAGCTCTGCGGCCTCTGCAGTCGGTCCACCTGGCGGCAGCGAGGGGTCTGGGCGGGGTCTCGGGGCGGGGCCGCGGTGCTGACGTCGGGTGCGCACCTGCCTCCAGGGCTATGAACCTGCCTCAGGAGTGATGCACCTGCCTCGGGGGGAGATGCACCTGCGGGTCGGAGGCGGGGTCTGGGCCCCTGCTGGCTGGCGGCGCTGTGCTGCCCCCGAGCCTCGGTGCTGAGTAGGGGATGCGGGCGGGGGCGCCGGGTCCCCTGGGCCTGGGGCTGAGCATCCCGCCCCCCCCCCCCCAGTCTGCAGGGGCCTCCGCCGCTTCTGCAGACCCTGCGTTCACCCTGCCTGCGTCCCAGCTTATGTTTGTTTTCTGATCTCGGACAAGTGACTGAGTTTCAAACCTCCAAGTTTTAGGGGCTGCCCTGGGGAGACCCGTGCTCCTCCCGCTCGGGAGGGTCTCCTCCCGCTTCTGGCCTTTGCTGGCCCGGCCCAGGGACGCGGCCCCGTGACTGCACAGGGGTTTGCAGTTTGTGGCCACACAGGGCAGACAGCTGGCCCTAGTCCCGCGGCTCTCGGCCGGGGTCCCCGCTCCTGGGCCTGGGAACCGTTGGCGCCACCGTCCTTGGGACCCCGGGGATCCTGAGCCCACCCTGTCGCTCCAGGGGCCGCCCCCCACTTCGCCTCCCGAGCACCGTCAAGGCCGGCGTGTCCCCCACTCTAGCAGACTTCTGGAAGTTCTGACTTTGTGCTCTGCTGCTTCTAATACTGTGCGTAGACCCGTCAGCGGGCTCCCTGCCCCTGTGGGATCCGGGGCTGTGTCTCCCCCAGACCGACTGATTGATTTTCTTTTTAAGATTTTATTTTTCTGTCACCTCTACACCCACATGGGGCTTGAACTCTCTGCCCCAAGAACAAGGGTCGCGTGTTCTTATGAACCACACCGAGCGACCAGGCTCCCTTTGATTGATTGATAGGTATTAATTGAAGCCGACGTGCTGCCTGTGTCGGGGCAGAAACTGAGCCCCCGCGTCGAGGTACGGTGGAGTCATTGGGACCCTGATCGATGTTAAAGAAAGCAGAGCCTCGGAAGAAAGACAGTCTCTTCAATAAATGGTGCTGGGAAAATTGGTCATCCACATGCAGAAGAATGAAACTAGACCACTCTCTTGCACCATACACAAAGATAAACTCAAAATGGATGAAAGATTTAAATGTGAGACAAGACTCCATCAAAATCCTAGAGGAGAACACAGGCAACACCCTTTTTGAACTTGGCCACAGTAACTTCTTGCAAGATACATCCACGAAAACAAAAGAAACAAAAGCAAAAATGAACTATTGGGACTTCATCAAGATAAGAAGCTTTTGCACAGCAAAGGATACAGTCAACAAAACTCAAAGACAACCTACAGAATGGGAGAAGATATTTGCAAATAACATATCAGATAAAGGGCTAGTTTCCAAAATCTATAAAGAACTTATTAAACTCAACACCAAAGAAACAAACAATCCAATCATGAAATGGGCAAAAGACATGAAGAGAAATCTCACAGAGGAAGACATAGACATGGCCAACATGCACATGAGAAAATGCTCTGCATCACTTGCCATCAGGGAAATACAAATCAAAACCACAATGAGATACCACCTCACACCAGTGAGAATGGGGAAAATTAACAAGGCAGGAAACAACAAATGTTGGAGAGGATGCGGAGAAAAGGGAACCCTCTTACACTGTTGGTGGGAATGTGAACTGGTGCAGCCACTCTGGAAAACTGTGTGGAGGTTCCTCAAAGAATTAAAAATAGACCTGCCCTACGACCCAGCAATTGCACTGTTAGGGATTTACCCCGAAGATTCAGATGCAATGAAACGCCGGGGCACCTGCACCCCGATGTTTCTAGCAGCCATGTCCACAATAGCCAAACTGTGGAAGGAGCCTCGGTGCCCATCGAAAGATGAATGGATAAAGAAGATGTGGTTTATGTATACAATGGAATATTACTCAGCCATTAGAAACAACAAATACCCACCATTTGCTTCAACGTGGATGGAACTGGAGGGTATTATGCTGAGTGAAGTAAGTCAATCGGAGAAGGACAAACAGTGTATGTTCTCACTCATTTGGGGAATATGAATAATAGTGAAGGGGAATATAAGGGAAGGGAGAAGAAATGTGTGGGAGATATCAGAAAGGGACACAGAACATAAAGACTTCTAACTCTGGGAAATGAACTAGGGGTGGTGGAAGGGGAGGAGGGCGGGGGGTGGGGGTGAATGGGTGACGGGCACGGAGGGGGACACTTGACGGGATGAGCACTGGGTGTTATTCTGTATGTTGGTAAATTGAACACCAGTAAAAATTAATTTATAAAAAAAAAAAAATAAATAATAAAAAAAAAAAAAAAAAAAAAAAAAGAAAGCAGAGCCTCCCCGGGAGCGGGACCCACACACGTGACAAGTTGGCCATTTCCTCGACCAGGAGTCGTTTGACTGCCGATTTATTTAAGTTGCTATTCAATGGCGAAGGTCGTTCGGGGATGGGGATACAGCGAGAACGTGCCGGGTTCGGAGGGAGCTAAAGCTCCCCCGTCATGGACTCGATGTCCCAGTTGGGTGCAGAGATAGGCGAGCCAGCAAAGAGATGAGAAACATGGCCCTGGGGTGCCTGGCCGGCCCGGTCGGGGGACCTCGATCTCAGGACTGTGAGTTTGAACTCCATGTTGGGTGTAGAGAGGACATAAAAATAAAATCCTTAACGAATAATAAATGGATGAACTAATAAAGCATGACGTCGAAGGTGAGTGCTCGCTTCAGGACAAACCTCCAAGCGGACTATGTCTAACCTGGGACCTGTTCTGGATCGCCCCGCTCGCACTCCTGGGCCCAGATGACGTCCTCCACGAGGGACGGTCCCGCCCGAGTGGGAGTGGGCTTCCTTCCCTGTCAGGCCCGGGCCTCCCCTCGTTCTGCAGGACAGAAGAGCCGGGAAGGACCAGCATAAACCTCGGCGATGGTCTTTCCCGATCCCGGGAGCCAGAGCACGGCCTCCTTTTGGGCCCCGACGTCGTAAAGAAGCCCGTGTGGTCAGTGGCTCGGATGCAGGGTGGAGGCCGAAGGAGAATCAGGAAGAACAAAATAGGGGGGAAACCAGAAGCCGAAGGAGAGGAGGACAGATGTCAGCATCCGGAGCCTTCGGGGGGACCCGGCGTTCTTTCCCAGGAGGGGCCCCCCTCTGTAGGCTGCTTCCCGCCGCCCCGCGCTCCCCGTGGGCACCCGCAGGCACATCCCCGGGCCTCCAGCGCCTCTGCAGCCGTGGTCTGGAGCGTCCTCCGTGTGTCCTACCGGGGACCCCGGCGTCGTGTCTGTAACCGTCCGGCTGCTGTCTGACGACAACCGGGGGATTACGACGTTTGTTGGGTTTGGGGTGTGTGTGTGTGTGTCTGTCGCCGTGCCGCCATCTGATCCTCGGGCCGCGTCGTCCTGACGCCGAAACGGTTGAAACAGCATCATTTCTGGTGCTGGCGCTGGGCGGCTAGCTGGGTTCTCCTGGCCGACCCGGGCTCCCTCGTGCCGTGCCGTGCCGTCCCGCCGGAGGGTCACCTGAGCTGGAAGGTCCGTCTCTGCCTCAGCGCCCCCTGGGGAGGCCGGGTCAGCCCGGGGTGTGGACGGGCCCTCGGCCCATCGGGCGGCCAGCCTGGGGTCCTCTCGAGGCGTGGTGTCGTCAAGTGCGGGCAGAGTCTGTGCCCCCAGGGGTGCGGGAGGTGCTGGCCGGGGTCGGAACCCGGAGCGGCCGGGAGCCCTGATCTCCCTGGGAGGGGGCACGCACGGGGTGGGGGGGGGTGCTGTGGGGCCTCGTCGGAGGCAGCCGGGGGGCAGATGGCAGGCCTAGCCCAGCCCCGGCCGAGCCCCCCAGGTGCCCTGCTCAGACCGCTCCTCCCACCCTGCTGTCCCCTAGACCCCCTTCCCGCTCACCCTGAAGCTGTGGGATGCCTACGTCCTCGATGGGGAGAGGGTGCTCACGGCCATGGCCTACACCATCCTCAAGGTGCACAGGAGTAAGTGAGCCCCAGGGAGCCCAGGTGTGCCGGGGGGGGGTGGGGGGTGGCAGGGGCGGTGACCCTGTACTCTGAGCAGCACCCAGACCTGGGGCGGGGGGACGGCGGGGCAGGTGGGTGCAGCGGGGCTCCCTGAGAGGAGCAGCGGGCAGGGGCCGCCCCGGCCAGCGCACTGCCCTCGGCGCTCCTGGGCACATCGGGACCCCGGGGGCCCCGGGGCGGGGCCCTCTGGGTCTGACTCTCGCCCACCGCCCAGAGCGCCTCCTGAAGCTGCCCCTGGAAGGGCTCCGGGAGTTCCTCCAGGACTCTCTGGCCCAGCCCTGGGCCCTGGAAGACGAGGCGGTGCTCAGACACCTTCGGGCCTCCATGACCCAGCTCCGGAGGATGCGGTGCGACCTGCCCCCCCCAGGTGGGCTCAGGGCCCCGGCCCCTCCCGACTCGGCCAGCTGGGGCCGCCCACAGGCGACAGAGCCCCCGGGGCCCCCGTCCTCATCTCTGGGGCTCTCCTCTTCTGCTCCGGCCTCGGGGACCCCAGGCCAGGGCTGGGCGGGCGGGCGGGCACCCACTGCAGGACCCGGGCAGCAGTGTGGGGGGCTGAGCACAGGGTCAGGCCGGGGGGAGGCCACGCGGGAGCCGTGAGGACCCCCGGGGCCCCCAGCGGGGGACACAGCCTGCTGGAGATGCTGACCCTGTCGGCCTCTTTCCAGCGGGACCTGAGGAGTTCCCCACGAGGCCCCTGGGCCTGGAACGAGTGTCCCCGGCGCCCGGGCCTCTCCTCCCTTCTCCGGCCTCTGAGACACCGCCCAGGCTGGAGGAGCCGGCCTCCCCGGGCCCAGCCCCCCAGCCTGAGCCGCCCGGACCCCCTCCCGGCCAGGCCGTCGTCCAACATCCCCCCCAGCGGTGGAACTCCCTCCCCACCCTCCCAGTGCACCAAGCCGGTGCAGGCGGGCGGCCCCGGGACGTGGTGGGCTTCAAGACAGAAAACGGGGTCTCCTTCCATTCGGCACCTGCCTGGGCCACCCCAGAGGCCCCGCGACGGACCAGGCCCTGGAGCACCCCGGGGACTCCCATCACGGGGTCCACCCAGCCCCCTAGGGACGACGCTGTCGGGCCCAGGACACCCTTCCTGCCCCGTGGCCACTGCAGCTCGTGCCCCTCGCTGGGCAGTGACGGGCACAGCCAGGGCAGAGCCAGGGCGGCGCTGAGCCTGCTGCCCCGAGGCCCCGCACAGGCCCGGGACCCTCTGGCCTCCGCGTCCACGGGGCAACTCGATGCTCGCGGGCCTCGGGGGCAGAGCGTGGCGGTGAGGGCGGGGGCCCGGAGCCTCTGGCCCGCCGTCACCAGTGCCCTGCCTCGTGTCGCTGTCCCTCCCGGAGGGCGGCACCCCCCGCACAGGACACCAGCCCCTGACCCAGAGGGACCTGGGCTGGCCTGGCCCCGGGCTCTGTGGGGGCAGGGGCGACTCGAGCCCCCCACCCCCCCAGGCCCAGCACTAATGGGATCCAGCGCCCCGGGGCCCTGGCCAGGCCTGCGTTCCGGCCCCGGGCTGAGCGAGCCCTCTCACAGCCGGACGTGGCCTCCTGGGCCCTGGGCGTGCCCCACAGATCCAGGTCGCTGACCTAGGGCAGCCCTGGGGATCCCGGGACACCCCAGGGCAGGGCAGCAGGGGCAGGCCCGTGGGCCCCACCCGCGCCCACACCAGGAGGCAGGCTCCTCCACGGGCTGGGGCTCCAGCAGTCAGTCACCCGGCCCCAGGGGGCCCGAGGCCGGGGTCCCGCTGCCCTGCGGGGACCCAGCGCAGGAGCCCGTGGGCGGCAGGTCCACGTCAGCCCTGCCGCCCCCAGAACTGCCTCTCAACGCCCCAACCTCAGGACACACGCCCCCACCCGGAGTCGAGTCCGCACAGGCTCCCAGGTGGGGGACTCCAGCACCCGCACCCCTGTGGGATTCCCGCTTTCCTCTAAGGACAGGAAGGTCTCCCGGGGGAAGGCGCGCACCCTCGGCTCTGAGCCCCTGATTGCTGTTGCAAGTTCAATAAAGTGTTGTTGTGTGAGAATGCACGGCCGGCTCGTTTCTGCGTCTCCCGGAGCTCTGTGCACGGGGTGCGGAGACACCCCCAGAGAGGAGGAGGGGGCACCGCCCAGGCCCCGACCAGTCCCTGCAGGGGCGCCGCCAGGCACACACAGCTGACGTCCCCACGTGCCTTCCAGGGGCGGCCGGACGCCAGGGTCGGGACCCCACAGACTCTACTGCGGCTCAGCCTGTGCCCGCGGCCAGGACGGGCCTGGGACAGAGTGACAGCCGGGGAGCCTCAGGTCACCAGGGTCTGCGCTAAGTGCCCTGGGAGGTCTGTGCCCCCTCTGTCCAGGGGGCCTGGGCTGCCCGGGCTCCGGGGCGCTTCCTCCCCTCCCCGCCCCGGGCCTGTGCGCCTGGGGCACAGAGGGCCCGCGGGGCGGTCCGCGTGGCCCCGGAGGGGACGTCAGGACGGCAGGCCCTTGCAGCTCTCACACCCGGGCCACCCTCACCGGGCGGGCTCAGCACGCACACCCGGTGCTGCTGGATCTCTCGCACCAGAGTGTGGAGGGCACCCTGCAGGCCCTGGAGAGGAGGGGCTGGGTGAGCGTGGGGCTCGGCCTGGGGGCAGGCAGCGCAGGGGACCGAGGGACCCTGTCCCCGTCCCAACTCCCACACACAGGCAGCCCCAGGGCTCCCCCCACGGGCAGCCGGCTCCTCAGGAGCTCCCCCCAGGGCGGCCCCGAGGTCTGGCTCCCCGCTGGAGAGGCATCGGGGAGAAGAGAAGCGGCCGGCGCTCGGCGGGGACCCACTGCCACCCACGGCAATGTGGCCGAGCCGCACCTTCCAGCTCAGGTGACCCTCCGGCGGGACGGCACGGCACGAGGGAGCCCGGGTCGGCCAGGAGAACCCAGCTAGCCGCCCGGCGCCAGCACCAGAAATGATGCTGTTTCAACCGTTTCGGCGTCAGGACGACGCGGCCCGAGGATCAGATGGCGGCACGGCGACAGACACACACACACACACCCCAAACCCAACAAACGTCGTAATCCCCCGGTTGTCGTCAGACAGCAGCCGGACGGTTACAGACACGACGCCGGGGTCCCCGGTAGGACACACGGAGGACGCTCCAGACCACGGCTGCAGAGGCGCTGGAGGCCCGGGGATGTGCCTGCGGGTGCCCACGGGGAGCGCGGGGCGGCGGGAAGCAGCCTACAGAGGGGGGCCCCTCCTGGGAAAGAACGCCGGGTCCCCCCGAAGGCTCCGGATGCTGACATCTGTCCTCCTCTCCTTCGGCTTCTGGTTTCCCCCCTATTTTGTTCTTCCTGATTCTCCTTCGGCCTCCACCCTGCATCCGAGCCACTGACCACACGGGCTTCTTTACGACGTCGGGGCCCAAAAGGAGGCCGTGCTCTGGCTCCCGGGATCGGGAAAGACCATCGCCGAGGTTTATGCTGGTCCTTCCCGGCTCTTCTGTCCTGCAGAACGAGGGGAGGCCCGGGCCTGACAGGGAAGGAAGCCCACTCCCACTCGGGCGGGACCGTCCCTCGTGGAGGACGTCATCTGGGCCCAGGAGTGCGAGCGGGGCGATCCAGAACAGGTCCCAGGTTAGACATAGTCCGCTTGGAGGTTTGTCCTGAAGCGAGCACTCACCTTCGACGTCATGCTTTATTAGTTCATCCATTTACTATTCGTTAAGGATTTTATTTTTATGTCCTCTCTACACCCAACATGGAGTTCAAACTCACAGTCCTGAGATCGAGGTCCCCCGACCGGGCCGGCCAGGCACCCCAGGGCCATGTTTCTCATCTCTTTGCTGGCTCGCCTATCTCTGCACCCAACTGGGACATCGAGTCCATGACGGGGGAGCTTTAGCTCCCTCCGAACCCGGCACGTTCTCGCTGTATCCCCATCCCCGAACGACCTTCGCCATTGAATAGCAACTTAAATAAATCGGCAGTCAAACGACTCCTGGTCGAGGAAATGGCCAACTTGTCACGTGTGTGGGTCCCGCTCCCGGGGAGGCTCTGCTTTCTTTTTTTTTTTTTTTTTTTTTTTTATTATTTATTTATTTTTTTTTTATAAATTAATTTTTACTGGTGTTCAATTTACCAACATACAGAATAACACCCAGTGCTCATCCCGTCAAGTGTCCCCCTCCGTGCCCGTCACCCATTCACCCCCACCCCCCGCCCTCCTCCCCTTCCACCACCCCTAGTTCATTTCCCAGAGTTAGAAGTCTTTATGTTCTGTGTCCCTTTCTGATATCTCCCACACATTTCTTCTCCCTTCCCTTATATTCCCCTTCACTATTATTCATATTCCCCAAATGAGTGAGAACATACACTGTTTGTCCTTCTCCGATTGACTTACTTCACTCAGCATAATACCCTCCAGTTCCATCCACGTTGAAGCAAATGGTGGGTATTTGTTGTTTCTAATGGCTGAGTAATATTCCATTGTATACATAAACCACATCTTCTTTATCCATTCATCTTTCGATGGGCACCGAGGCTCCTTCCACAGTTTGGCTATTGTGGACATGGCTGCTAGAAACATCGGGGTGCAGGTGCCCCGGCGTTTCATTGCATCTGAATCTTTGGGGTAAATCCCTAACAGTGCAATTGCTGGGTCGTAGGGCAGGTCTATTTTTAATTCTTTGAGGAACCTCCACACAGTTTTCCAGAGTGGCTGCACCAGTTCACATTCCCACCAACAGTGTAAGAGGGTTCCCTTTTCTCCGCATCCTCTCCAACATTTGTTGTTTCCTGCCTTGTTAATTTTCCCCATTCTCACTGGTGTGAGGTGGTATCTCATTGTGGTTTTGATTTGTATTTCCCTGATGGCAAGTGATGCAGAGCATTTTCTCATGTGCATGTTGGCCATGTCTATGTCTTCCTCTGTGAGATTTCTCTTCATGTCTTTTGCCCATTTCATGATTGGATTGTTTGTTTCTTTGGTGTTGAGTTTAATAAGTTCTTTATAGATTTTGGAAACTAGCCCTTTATCTGATATGTTATTTGCAAATATCTTCTCCCATTCTGTAGGTTGTCTTTGAGTTTTGTTGACTGTATCCTTTGCTGTGCAAAAGCTTCTTATCTTGATGAAGTCCCAATAGTTCATTTTTGCTTTTGTTTCTTTTGTTTTCGTGGATGTATCTTGCAAGAAGTTACTGTGGCCAAGTTCAAAAAGGGTGTTGCCTGTGTTCTCCTCTAGGATTTTGATGGAGTCTTGTCTCACATTTAAATCTTTCATCCATTTTGAGTTTATCTTTGTGTATGGTGCAAGAGAGTGGTCTAGTTTCATTCTTCTGCATGTGGATGACCAATTTTCCCAGCACCATTTATTGAAGAGACTGTCTTTCTTCCGAGGCTCTGCTTTCTTTAACATCGATCAGGGTCCCAATGACTCCACCGTACCTCGACGCGGGGGCTCAGTTTCTGCCCCGACACAGGCAGCACGTCGGCTTCAATTAATACCTATCAATCAATCAAAGGGAGCCTGGTCGCTCGGTGTGGTTCATAAGAACACGCGACCCTTGTTCTTGGGGCAGAGAGTTCAAGCCCCATGTGGGTGTAGAGGTGACAGAAAAATAAAATCTTAAAAAGAAAATCAATCAGTCGGTCTGGGGGAGACACAGCCCCGGATCCCACAGGGGCAGGGAGCCCGCTGACGGGTCTACGCACAGTATTAGAAGCAGCAGAGCACAAAGTCAGAACTTCCAGAAGTCTGCTAGAGTGGGGGACACGCCGGCCTTGACGGTGCTCGGGAGGCGAAGTGGGGGGCGGCCCCTGGAGCGACAGGGTGGGCTCAGGATCCCCGGGGTCCCAAGGACGGTGGCGCCAACGGTTCCCAGGCCCAGGAGCGGGGACCCCGGCCGAGAGCCGCGGGACTAGGGCCAGCTGTCTGCCCTGTGTGGCCACAAACTGCAAACCCCTGTGCAGTCACGGGGCCGCGTCCCTGGGCCGGGCCAGCAAAGGCCAGAAGCGGGAGGAGACCCTCCCGAGCGGGAGGAGCACGGGTCTCCCCAGGGCAGCCCCTAAAACTTGGAGGTTTGAAACTCAGTCACTTGTCCGAGATCAGAAAACAAACATAAGCTGGGACGCAGGCAGGGTGAACGCAGGGTCTGCAGAAGCGGCGGAGGCCCCTGCAGACTGGGGGGGGGGGGGGCGGGATGCTCAGCCCCAGGCCCAGGGGACCCGGCGCCCCCGCCCGCATCCCCTACTCAGCACCGAGGCTCGGGGGCAGCACAGCGCCGCCAGCCAGCAGGGGCCCAGACCCCGCCTCCGACCCGCAGGTGCATCTCCCCCCGAGGCAGGTGCATCACTCCTGAGGCAGGTTCATAGCCCTGGAGGCAGGTGCGCACCCGACGTCAGCACCGCGGCCCCGCCCCGAGACCCCGCCCAGACCCCTCGCTGCCGCCAGGTGGACCGACTGCAGAGGCCGCAGAGCTCGAGCTCCGCGGAGAGAGCGGGGTCGAGCTTCCTCTGTACTTTGGGCTTGCTTTATTTTCATTTCTTTTCTTCGATTCTTTTTTATTAATTGCTTGATTTTAATTTTTATGTATATACCTTATATATTACTTATTTTTGTTTACTTTCATCGTACTTTGAGCTGAAAAAGGACAGCCACAAAGCCTAAACCCTGCAGCAGAAGGGAAATACTCAAGATGAGAGCAGAAATAGACAATACAGAAACAACAAAACAGTAGAATGGAATAGCAAAACTAAGAGCTGGTTCTTCAAAACACTTAACAAAATGGATCAAGCCCTAGGCAGCCTCATCAACAAGAAAAGAGAAGGGACCTTCCCTAAATAAAATCACAAATGAGAGAGGAGAGATTACAATCAACACCAGAAAAATAAGACGATTATAAGGGAATACTGTGAAAGGTTATACACTAACAAACTGGGAGACCGGGAAGAAATGGACAAATCGCTAGAAATGTGCAAACGAGCAAAACTGAAATAGGAAGAAATAGAAAATGTGAACAGACCCATAACTAGCAAAGGCATTGAATCAGCAAGGCACCTGGGTGCCTCGGTGGTTGAGCATCTGCTTTGGCTCCAGTCAGGATCCCGGGGTCCTGGGGGATTGAGTCCCACATCAGGCTCCCTGCATGGAGCCTGATTTTCTCTCTGCCTGTGTCTCTGCCTCTCTCTGTGTGTCTTTCATGAAAAAATAAATAAAATCTGCTTTTAAAAAAAGGAAAGATGAGACAGGACCCAAATGAAATCACAAACGAGAGAAGAGAAATAACAACAAACAAAACAGAAATACCAACGATTATAAGAGAACATTATGAAAAATTCTACGCCAACAACTTAGAACCTGGAAGAAATAGATCAATTCCTAGCAATGGATAACATAGCAGAAATGAAAAAGGAAGCAATAAGAAACTGGAACCCAAAAATCTCTATCAAAAGCTGCTAAAACTGATAAATTCAGTAAAAGACACAAAGTGAACTTGCAGAAATCTGTTGCGTTTCTATGCACCAATAATGAGGCGGCAGGAAGAGAAATTGAGGATTCACTTCCATGTAGACTAGCACCAAAAACACTAAGATACGTAGGATTGAGCCTAACCAAAGAGGTGAATGCCCTGCACTATGAAACACTGATGAAAGAAACTGAAGATGACACAAACCAATGGAAAGGCATTTCATGCTCCTGGATTGGAAGAACAACTATTGTTTATATATTTTTTAAATATTTTATTTATTTATTCATGAGAAACAGAGAGGTAGAGACACAGGCAGAAGGAGAAGCAGCTCTCCATGCGGGGAGCCCGACGTGGGACTTGACCCTGGGTCTCCAGGATCAGGCCCTGGGCCGAAGGCGGCGCTAAACCGCTGAGCCACCCGGGGTGCCCTGTTGTTTAAAAGGCTATATACTACTCAAAGAAATAGATAACACAGCAAAAATGAAAAAGGAAGAAATAAGAAACTGGGACAGACAGATAACCAGCAAAGAAATTGAATCAGCAATCAAAAATCTCCCAACAAAGTCCAGGACCAGAGGGCCTTCCCGGGTCAATTCCACCAGACATCTAAAGAAGAGTTAACATCCATTCTTCTCCAATTATGCTCAAAGCAATCTACACATTTCATGAGATCCCCATCAACATAGCTATGGTATTTTTCACAGAACTGGAACAAATGATCCTAAAATTTATATAGAACCGCAGAAGATGGGCTGCCCGGGGGGCTCAGCGGTTTAGCGCCGCCTTCGGCCCAGGGCGTGATCCTGGAGACCCGGGATCAAGTCCCATGTCGGGCTCCCCGCATGGAGCCTGCTTCTCCCTCTGCCTGTGTCTCTGCCTCTCTCTCTCTCTCTCTCTCTCTCTCTCTCTCTCTCTCCCTTCTCTGTGTATTCTCATGAATAAATAAATAAAATCTTTAACCAAACAACAACAAACCACGGAGGATTGAAAATAGCCAAAGCAGTGTTGAAAAAAACCCAAAGCTGGGGTTTCAGATTTCAAGTTCTATCACCGAGCTCTAGTGATCCAGAGTATGGTGCGGGCACAAGAAGGAGAGCCTTAGATCAATAGAACAGAATGGAAAACCGGAACAAGACGCACACCTGTAAGTCTATTTTCAATGAATCTTCAACAAAGCAGGAAAGAATATCCGATGGCAAAAAGACAGACTCTTCAACAAACGGGGTTGGGAAAACCAGGCAGCCAAGTGCAGAAGAATGAAACAGGACCACTTTCTTACACCATGTAGGTTAAAAATAAATTCAAAATGGATTAAAGACCTAAATGTGAGACCTAAAACCATAAAAAGAAGAAAAGATAGGCAGCAATGTCTTTGACATTGGCCATTGGATCTTCTTTCTAGATATGCCTCTGAGGCGAGGGAAACAAAAGCAAAAATAAACTATTGGGACTTCATCAAGTTGAAAAGGTTCCGCACAGTGGAGGAAACAACCGTCGCTACGAGGCAACATACAAAATGAGAGGAGATATTTGTAAACGACACAGCTGATAAAGAGTTAGTGTCCAAACTAGATAAAGCAAATATAAATCTCAGCATCCTAAACGCAAATTACCAACTGAAAACGGGCAGAAAACATGAATGGACATTGTCTCTGACGGGACATCCAGATGGCCACCAGACGCACGGAAAGTCACTCAGCATCACCCATCACCAGGGAAATGCAGACCCAAACCACGATGAGACGTCCCCTGACAGCCGTCAGAATGGCTAAAATTCACAACACGAGAAACAACGGGTGTTGGTGAGGCTGGGGAGAAGGGGGAGCCCCCTTACACTCCTGGTGGGCATGCCTGGGACCAGGTGCGGCCACTGTGGAGAACGGCGTGGAGGGGCCTCAAGAAGTGAAACGTAGAGCGATCCTACGATGCCGGAATTGCGCAGCAAGGTACTTGCCCCAAGGATACAGGAGTACAGTTTCGAAGGGGGACGCGCAGCCCAGTGCCTGTGGCGGCGTCGTCAACGGCAGCCGAACAGGAGACACGGCCCAGGCGTCCACCGACAGATGAGTGGGCACAGACGATGGGGGAAATACAGTCACTGCGACGTCACTCGGTCATCAGAAGGGATGGAATGAAGCCATTGACAACGATGTGGAAGAACCGGAAAGGACTGACGCTAAATGAACTAAGTCAGAGAAAGACAAATACCATAACGTGTGGATTTTAAGAAACCAATCAAACTGGCAAAGGGGCGGGGGCGGGGACGGGGGGGGGGAGATGAGGGAAGTCAACCAAGAAACACACTCTTAACCGTAGAGAATAAAGTAATAGGTACCAGAGGAATGGGGCAGTGGATAGGGAAATGGGGGATGGGGATGACGGAGGGCACCTGTGACGAGTACCAGGCGTTGTAGCCAATGGTTGAATCACTACGTGGTACACCTGAAACTATATTATACCGTGTTAACAAACGGGAGTTCAATTAAAACTTTAAAATGACAATTGTTAGTATTGATGGAACGGGTGGGTGCGCACAGTGAGATGCAAACAGAAAGGAGGGATCCCTGGGTGGCGCAGCGGTTTAGCGCCTGCCTTTGGCCCGGGCGCGATCCTGGAGACCCGGGATCGAATCCCACGTGGGGCTCCCGGTGCATGGAGCCAGCTTCTCCCTCTCCCTCTGTCTCTGCCTCTCTCTCTCTCTCTCTCTCTGTGTGACAATCATAAATAAATAAAAATAAAAAAAAAAAACAGAAAGGAAATTGAAAATCCAAATAAAGAGTACATGGGGCCGCAAATCCCCTCCTTAGCTCAGGAGACGCCTGCCGTGGCTATTGTCACCTCAACAGAGGCCTGGAGTTTGATCCTCTGGAGAGGCTTCTGAATGGATGGATGCCAAGCACATACCCTAACCCAAAACATAGCTAGAACACTTAAAACTAACCCACTGAAGCCACTGGGAGTCCCAGTGCCAAGCACATGCCCAGATCCAATCTGTACTGTTCACAGACAAAAACCCTAACCCTAATCTTAAACCTAACCCTAACCTAGCCTAACACCAGACCCATCAGTAACCGAAACCAAACACTAACCCCTAGTCCATAATCCATATACCTAACCCTGATTCCAAGTATAAGTGTAAAGTAAACCCTAACACTCCAACCCAAACCCCTATCCCTAACACCTAACCCCTAACCGTAACCCCTAACCCTGACCCTAACTCCCACTCGAACCCTAACCCTAACTCCTGACCCTAACCCCGAACCCCTAATCCTAACTCTCACACCTAACCCCTAACCCTATCCCTAACCCCTAACCCAACTCACCCTAACCCTAACCGTAACCCTAACCCCTAACCCTAACCCTAACCCTAACCATTACCCCTAACCCTAACCCTAACACTAACCCCTAACCCTAACCCTAACCCCTAACCCGAACCCCTAACCCTAACCCTAACCTTAACCCTAAACCCTGCCCTGACCCTAACCCTGACCCTGACACTGACCCTCACCCCTATCCGTGACCCTGACCCTGACCCTGACCCCTAACCCTCACCCCTAACCCTCACCCTAACCCCTAACCCTAAACCTAACACCTAACCCTAACCCTAACCCTAAACCCTAACCCCTAGTCCATAATCCATATACCTAACCCTGATTCCAAGTATAACTGTAAAGTAAACCCTAACACTCCAACCCAAACCCCTATCCCTAACGCCTAACCGTAACCCCTAACCGTAACCCCTAACCCCTGACCCTAACTCTGACCCAAACCCTAACCGTAACTCCTGACCCTAACCCCGAACCCCTAATCCTAACTCTCACACCTAACCCCTAACCCTATCCCTAACCCCTAACCCAACTCACCCTAAATCTAACCGTAACCCTAACCCTAACCCTAACCCTAACCATTACCCCTAACCCTAACCCTAACCCTAACCCTAAACCTAACCCCTAACCCTAACCCTAACCCCTAACCCTAACATTAACCCTAACCCTAAACCCTAACCCTGACCCTGACCCTGACCCTGCCCCTGCCCCTGACCCTGACCCCTAACCCTCACCCCTAACCCTCACCCTGAAGTCTCCCCCCGGGTCCTGAGGCAGTCGGGCCCCTGTCAGCATGGACGGGACCCCACGTGGCTGTTTCCCTTCTGTTGACTACGGTGGGACTCGCAGCGCTGAGAGGGCACCTCCTTGGCTTGTTCCTGCTCTCAGGGGAGACGATTTCAGGTTCTCACCCTTTGGGATGACGTCAGCTGCGGGGCTTCCTACGCGGCCTCTCCTCTGTTGACAGACATTTCCTCAAAACCCACTGTGCTTTTTTTTTTAATTTTTTAATTTTTTAAATTTTTATTTATTTATGATAGTCACAGAGAGAGGGAGAGAGAGAGGCGGAGACACAGGCAGAGGGAGAAGCAGGCTCCATGCACCGGGAGCCCGACGTGGGATTCGATCCCGCGTCTCCAGGATCGCGCCCTGGGCCTAAGGCAGGTGCCAAACCGCTGCGCCTCCAGGGATCCCCCCACTGTACTTTTTATGTTGTATTCTGTCAAATGCTTTTTCTGCAACTCTTGAGGAGATCGTATGCGTTTTGTCCTTTCTCTCTCTTTTTTTAAAGACTTTCTATTTCTATTCTTGAGAGACACAGAGAGACAGAGAGAGAGAGAGAGGCAGAGACACAGGCAGAGGGAGAAGCAGGCTCCATGCAGGGAGCCTGATGTGGGACTCGATCCCGGGACTCCAGGATGACGCCCTGGGCCGAAGGCAGGCGCTGAAGCGCTGAGCCCCCCGGGCCGCCCCACGTCCTTTCTCTGCTTAATGGGATGGATCGTGCTGACTGATCAGAGGGGCCGCGGGGGGCAGGTGGGCAACGTGGATGAACAATAGGAAAAGCTACAAGCATCTGGTTCTAAATAAAGAAATCCCAGAAATTTAGAAAGTACAGCCTGGCAATAGAGTCAGTACTGTCGGGACGATCCTGTACGGCGACAGACGGGGACGCCGCTTCTCGCGGGGGGAGCTGAGTGAGGCACAGAATCGTCAGGTCACGAGTTGTAGCCCTGAAACTACTGTCACGTTGCGTGTCGACTGTACTTCAACAGATTCCAAGGAAAAGGGGTTTCTGGTAGGACCCCCGGTGGGTCCGTGAAAGGCATTTACACGGTCGTTACGCCCACGAAGGCACCTCTGCAGAGGGGATCAGGAGGCTCACGTGTGTTCATGTTGATTTTTAGAAGATTTCCTTGAGAGAGGGTGCAGTGGGCAGGGGCGGAGGGAGAGGGGGAACCTGGAGCGGACTCCTCACCCACCGGAGCCCGAGCCCCACCCGAGGCTCCACGCCACAACCTGGAGATCCTGACTTGAGCCAAACTCAAGAGTCGACGTGGAACCGACGGAACCCCCCAGGAGCCCCTCAAATGTTCCTAACTGCAACCCCATGCTGTGAACCCTGGGGGCGGGGGGGCATCTGTGACCCCCAGTCTGCCTTGAGGGGCGGGAGGCCTGCAGGACCCGAGAACGGGAACTGAGGATGTGGGAGGGTGCCTGCATCCCTTTCCCGCCCGTGGGGACAGGACCCTCCCCCGGGACCCTCAGCCTTCAGGGTGAAGGGCTGAGTGCTGATTGGACCCCGCCTGCCCACAGTGATGATGCGGGACCCCACCGTGGGCGGAACCGTGGTGCCCCCGGGTTCCACCGCTGCCTGGTGCCCACTCTGCGTCCACAGACCGTCGGAGGCACTCGTGCTCCGGATCTGGCTCGCAGCGACCCGACTCTCCTGCTCTCCCCAGTAGCCCAGGACTCGTCTCTCCTCAGTACCCCAACTCTCCCACTGTCCCCAGTACTCCGGTACTCCCACTCTCCCCAGTACCACCACCTTCCCACTCTCCCAAGTACCCCCACCCTCCCACTCTCCCCAGTACCCCCACCCTCCCGCTCTCCCCAGTACCCCCACCCTCCCACTCTCCCCAGTACCCCCACCCTCCCACTCTCCCCAGTACCCCAACCCTCCCACTCTCCCCAGTACCCCCACCCTCCCACTCTTTCCAGTACCCCAACCCTCCCACTCTCCCCAGTACCCCAGTGCATAAAGAGGAGGCGCTCAGACAGCGACAGGTCACAGGTGAGTGGCAGCTGATCCCTGCTCCCCGCGGGCCACAGTGGGGCTTGTGGGTCCAGGTGGGGGCACAGGCCTCCCACGCTGGGGTCCACAACACCCCGACCCCCCATGCGATGACCGTGAGCAGCTCCTACAGCCCTCCCACAGCCCCACGGGGTGAGAGCGGCCACCCTGCTGCCCCCGGCCAGGGAAGGAGGCTGCAGTCGGAACTCAGGCAGCTCCCCCGGGACCCCCGCTCCCCTGTAAGCCCTGTGCTGTGCAGGCACCCAAGCCATGACCTTTCCAGCCTGTCCTAGATGCAAGGACCCCGACAGGGGTGACTGACACCCCCCCATCCTGCCCTGTGCCCACGGGGTCCCCCTGGCCCGTGAGCAGGCTTGCTTGTGGAGTCCCTTGTGCTCCCCCAGGCCCCCCTCAGGCTATTCACACATCGCTGCCCTCAGGGTGGGGAGTTTGGTCGCACTCTTGCTGGCATCAGGTTTTAATTTTGATGAAGTCCAGTCCGTCGCTTTCTCCCCTTGGTCGTGTGCTTGTGGAATCTAAGAGAAACCTTCAATCCCCGCGCCCCCCCACCCCAAAGCCCGCAGGGACACTCGCTGGCCGGCCCACCCACCACCATCTCTGCGCCGGCCCCGGGCTGGGAGACGTCACCCCCGAGCATCAGGTGGGCAGTTCCCTGGAGCCCCTGGGTCCCCCGCCCGTGTGCTCCTGATACCGGGGTGGGAGTGCTCTGTGACCCCAGTGTGACGGCGTGTCCTGGGACAGTGGCTGGGAAGGTGGACCGTAGGCGGGCGAGGGACAGACAGGCAGCGAGGGCCCGTGTGTGCTGCCTGTGCCCCTCGGGGCTACGGGGTCGTCCCCGGCTCCGGTCAGACGGAGGGGCACCTGCCCACGGGGAGCACCCGGGCGCACGTGTCCTCGGAAGGTTCTCACGCGCCGTCATTCTTGGATGTGTTTGGATTGCAGCACGATGCAGGAGGACCCGGAGACCCTGCTGGCCTTGCAAAGGGCCAATATCGTGGCCCAGTACCATCAGGTGAGGCCCAGAAGGGACCATAGACACTACACACCCACGACAGGGGGGACCGTACCTGCAAGAGCAGGTGAGGCTCAAGAGGCGATCAGAGCCAAGGATGAGCCAGGTCAGCCCAGGCAAGGACCATAGTCACCAGGAACAAGTGAGACCCTGGGGAAGGTCCCGGTGTCAGTAGCAACTAAGGGTCCATCCTGGATCCTAGTCATTGGTAGCTGAGGATCCCCAGTCACCAGGTGCGGTGAGGCCCGGTGGGGACCAGAGTCACCAGGTCCAGATGAAGACCACAGCTACACACCAGGTACAGGTGAGGCCCAACTGGGGACCACAGTCACCAGGTCCGGGTGAGGGCCAGGTAGGGATCAGAGTCACCAGGTCCGGGTGAGGCCCAGGTGGGGACCACAGTCACCAGGTCAGGTGAGGCCCAGGTAGGAACCACAGTCACCAGATCCAGGTGAAGCCCAGAGGGGGACCACAGTCACTGGGTCCAGGTGAGGCCAACGGTGGGGATCACAGTCACCAGTTCCAGGTGAGGCCACGGTGGGGATCACAGTCACCAGTTCCAGGTGAGGTCCAGGTGGGGACCAGAGTCCCCAGGTCCCGGTGAGGCCAACGTGGGGACCAGAGTGACCAGGTTCAGGGTGAGGCCAAGGTGGGGACCAGAGTCGCAGATCCACATGAGGCTCAGGTGGAGACCAGAGTCACCTAGGTGAAGCCCAGTTGGGGACTAGAGTCACCAGGTCTGGGTGAGGCCCAATTGGGGACTAGAGTCACCAGGTCCAGGTGAGGGCCAGGTAGGGGTCAGAGTCACCAGGTCAAGTGAGGCCCCGGTGGGGACCACAGTCACCAGGTCCGGGTGAGGCCCAGGTAGGGATCAGAGTCACCAGGTCCGGGGGAAGCCCAGTGGGGGACCACAGTCACCGGGTCCAGGCGAGGCCCAGGTGGGGATCGTCACTGATAGATAGAAGCAGGTGAGGCTGTCAGGCTGCGCCCGCCAGGCAGACAGGCCCTTCCTCTGGCGCCCGGCCAATCTCAGAGGGTCGGCGCTCCCTCAGGATTCAGGGGAGGGAGGAGCTCTTCTGCTCCCTCCTGTCCCCATTTCCCTGCCTGATCGGTCCCCATCATGGAGCCCCCTCTGTTGCAGGCGCACCAAGGAGGGTCTCCGCAGGACCTGTCACTGTGCAAGGTCACCGACCACCAGGGCTTTCTGCAGTGAGTCCCCTGGACACCCCTCATCCATCTCAGGGCGGGTGGCATTAGCAGGAACACCCCTCTGGAGGCTGACCCCCCCCCCAGGTCGGGACCTCGTCCCCTGGAGCCCTCCGAGGGCCATCTCTGCACTGGGCTGCAGCTGAGACACCCCAGAGGACGACCTGGGGCGTGGGCAGGAAGGGAGCTGGGCCCGGCGGAGGCCCCTGGACACTCAGAGGAGGGGCCCCCACGCCTCCTTCGGGCAGGCCCAGGTGTCTGCCTCCTGCATCCGGCGGGGGTGGGGGCGTCCAGTCCCTTCAGCAGGGGCTCCCGCCTGTGAGGGGCGCTGGGGCCGGGGCGTGCTGTCCATAGGGGGACGGCCTGGTCTGGGGCGAGTCCGCAGGGGCGCTCTCACCCACACCCCCAGCCAGGGCCCCCACAGCCCCGAAGGCTTCTGCGGGGCTGCAGGTAGATGCCGGGGACCAGGCCAGCGCAGGGAGGCGGGGGCCGCAGAAGGAGGGCCCCGACCAGGCAGGAGGAGGGAAGAGGAGGAGGGGGCTGCCCTGGGCGGGAACGAGGGAGGGGACAGCCCAGCGGCCTAGGTCGCAGGGGACGAGGCTGATGGGTCAACAGCCCCACGAGAACCTGACGGACGCTGGACGCCCCAGGTGGGGCCCCCTCAGCCCTGCTCACGGCCCAGTGGCTGCTGGGATGGCTCAGGGGTGGTCGTGCTCAGGGGCTCCGACAGGACAGGAGGTGAAATGGGGCAGGGTGGCAGAGGGGACAGCAGCGAGGGGAGTCCGGGCACAGCAGGGGGACGGCCAGGGGGCAGGGGGAGGCGGCTGGACGCTGGGCAGTCAGGCCCTGGGGAGGCGGGGGGACCTCAGTGGGACGGTCACGGGGCACCCGGGCCACGCTGACAGCTCTCGGGCTGGTCCATCGAGGAGGGGGGCAGGTCACCTCTGGGGGCGCCGAGGGGTCCTCCCCGCCCGGCCCACCACCGGCAAACACCCTTCTCAGACCCCCCAGACGCCGCCCCCGCCCGCCCTCAGGCCGCCGGCAGCCCCTGCCCTCCCTGGAGGAGCCCTGCCCTCCCCAGGCCCCTGGGTGCAGATGGGGGGGGGGTGTGTGTCTGTGGGGCCGGAGCCTCAGGGCTCTGCGTGTCTTGCCTTCCAGGGACGAGGAGCTGCCCGGCCCCAGCCCCCGCGAGGCCAAGGTGAGAGCCCGTCCTGGGCCCTGGGCAGGAGGTGGGGGGGGGGCTGGGGCCAGCTGTCTGCACCCCGTCCCCCAGGACATCCCCGGGCGTCTCCCCAGTCCCCCGACCCAGCGCTGCACGGGCTGCCGGGAACGCACCCCAGACCCGGAGCCGTGGTCCGCGGGGGGCCCTGCGCCTTCCTGGCTCCTCCGGGTCCCGCGGGGGACTGGACGTGGCCCGAGCGCCCATCTCCCGCGGCTGGAGCCTCACCTGCGGCCCCCGCCTGTCCTCTTCCAGAAACTCCGCCAGGAGACCCGGCGCGCGGACAAATGGATAAAAATGCTCAAGCGGTGGGACCACTACCTCCCCAGCGAGAAGGTGGGGCGCTGGGTGCCCCCGAGGGCTCTCCGTCCTGACAGGGCTGGGGCCCGGCCTCAGTGTCCTCCTGCCCCGTCCTCGGGGGAGCCCCCTGCCTGGGGAGAGTCTGCTGGGAGCCCGAGCCTCCCCAGGCCCCGGGACGGCGGTGGGGGAGCGTCAGGTCGGGGCCACGGTCCCTGCTCCTCGTGGGGGACGGGGCCCAGCTCCAGGGAGACCCAGCCTCTCTGCAGACACCCTGGAGCCGAAGCCGGAACCTTCTAGATGCCTCGTGGCCCCTGGGCTCCAAGGGGCCGCCCTGGGCCCCTCTCACCAGCACTGCCTTCCTCCCCGCAGCTGCGACGCCGGGTCTACAAAGGGGTCCCGCCCCAGGTGCGGGGACAGGTGTGGCTGCGCCTGCTGAACGTCGACCAGGTTAAGGCCAGGAATGCCGGGAAATACCAGGTGGGACCCGTCCCCTCCCCGTGGACCCTCAGTCCCCTCCCTGCCCAGGGCTGACCCTCCATGTCCCCTCCCCACCCGGGCTGAACTCCCCTGTCCCCTCCCCACCTGGGCTGATCCTCCAGTGTCCCCTCCCCGTCCAGGGCTGACCCCCATGTCTCCTCCCCACCCGGCTGACCCCCATGTCCCTCCCCACCCGGGCTGACCCCCATGTCCCCTCCCCACCCGGGCTGACCCCCATGTCCCCTCCCCACCCGGGCTGACCCCATGTCTCCTCCCCACCCGGGCTGACCCCCATGTCCCCACCCCACCCGGGCTGAACCCCCGTGTCCCCTCCCACCCGGGCTGACCCCCATGTCTCCTCCCCACCCGGGCTGAACCCCCGTGTCCCCTCACCACCCGGGCTGAACCCCCGTGTCTCCTCCCCACCCGGGCTGACCCCCACGTCCCCTCCCCACCCGGGCTGACCCCCGTGTCCCCTCCCCACCCGGGCTGACCCCCGTGTCTCCTCCCCACCCGGGCTGACCCCCACGTCCCCTCCCCACCCGGGCTGACCCCCGTGTCTCCTCCCCACCCGGGCTGAACCCCCGTGTCCCTCACCACCCGGGCTGAACCCCCGTGTCTCCTCCCCACCCGGGCTGACCCCCACGTCCCCTCCCCACCCGGGCTGACCCCCGTGTCCCCTCCCCACCCGGGCTGACCCCCGTGTCTCCTCCCCACCCGGGCTGAACCCCCATGTCCCCTCCCCACCCGGGCTGAACCCCCTGTCCCCTCCCCACTTGGGCTGATCCTCCGTGTCCCGTCCCTGTCCAGGACTGACCCCCATGTCTCCTCCCCTCCACGCTGAACCCCCATGTCCCCTCCGCACCCGGGCTGAACCCCCGTGTCCCCTCCCCACCCGGGCTGAACCCCCGTGTCCCCTCCCCACCCGGGCTGACCCCCCGTCCCCTCCCCACCCGGGCTGACCCCCGTGTCCCCTCCCCACCCGGGCTGACCCCCGTGTCTCCTCCCCACCCGGGCTGACCCCCACGTCCCCTCCCCACCCGGGCTGACCCTCAGTCCCCTCCCCGCCCACGACAGCTGGGCACAGGCCCTCCCCGCAGGGCCCCCGGCCTCCCAGGGGAAGGGTGCAGGTTCCTGCAGGGCACACTCCCATGGCGGCCGCAGGGCTCCCTGCCCAGGACGGCAGCTGCTGACAGGTCGGGGTCTGTGTCCCTGACGCCGGCTCCTCCTCCTCCCGGGGTCTCCCCGCAGGAAATGAAGGAGGCGGCCCTGGTCTCCTCCCGGGACATCGAGCAGATCGACCTGGACGTCAACCGCACGTTCCGCAGTCACACCATGTTCTGGGACCGCTACGGGGTCGGGTGAGGCTGCTGGGCCAGCGGGGTTCGGGGGCCCGGGAGAGGCCCGGGGGCTTCTGTGCCGGGGACACGGGGTCTCCGAGGCCGGGGGGAGCGACGGCAGCAGACAACACACTGCCACGTGGTAGGGTGCTGGGGATGACCCCCGTGCCCCCACCCCCGGGTCTCGGGGATGGGGAGGCCCCAGGACGGGGCCTCCAGGGGTCACCGTCTGAGCTGAACCCCAAGGGGGTGAGGGGCGGCCCCGTGAAGAGCAGGGGGCCGGGGTGGGGGCGTGGGGGGCAGGAAGGGGACCTGGGGGCCAGGGTGCATGGCCGTGGCTGGGCCGGGACACATGGACCCGACGAGGGTCGGACAGGTCAGGGTGACACCCACCCTCGGTGCTTTATGCACTTCTGAATTCTGGGCATTTTA
The DNA here is from genome assembly GCF_905146905.1 of Nyctereutes procyonoides. NCBI lineage: Eukaryota > Metazoa > Chordata > Mammalia > Carnivora > Canidae > Nyctereutes > Nyctereutes procyonoides. Next base: position 41,649,666 of record NW_026575120.1, on the reverse strand, counting down.
TTTTAGACAATTTGCAGTTGGTGAGCACACAGAGCATGACGACCCCCAGATGCCGCCCCGGTCCAGGCAGGCCCTGCGCTGAGCACACGGGGCCCCAGGGGCAGGGGCAGGGGTCACGGCAAACCCCAGACTGGGGTCGCCTTTATCTGTAGACGTCTCCGTGTGCACCTTAGAGAAGGGGGTGCCCTGTGTCCGCGGCCCCCCACCCATCCCCTCAACCACCGCCCCACGCCATCCCCTACATCACCCCCCACACCATCCCCCACACCCCAGACCCCCCACCCCTACACTATCGGTCCCGCCCCCACCCCCCCACACAAGGACGCCGTGCAGCTGCCCCCTGAGGGACATGCTCAGCCTCCCCGGCCACCTTGGGGTTCTCTGGACGGCCTGCTCCCGTCAGAAGCCCGGGTGTCCCGTAGAGTCCCCAGGGGCCGCGGGGAGGTGGGGAAGGCAGGGAGCCCCGACAGGGGGGTGCAGGTGGGTGGAGCAGAGGGTGCAGCTACCTCTGTGTGCAGCGGGCGGGGTGCGTGGGAGCCCGGGTCCCCAGGGGTGACCTGCAGGGGCGCCAGGGGCGGGGCTGGGGAGCCGCCAGGCAAGGGCGGCTGGGCTTCCCGGGGGGTCCGCTCGGACCGTCTCGCCACGAGAACTCGGTGCTCCTCCCTGCAGGGAACCTGCTGCCCCCCGGGGCCCCCGCGGCCCTCAGAGCGCGGCCAGGTCGGGCTGACCTGTGACCCCCGGCCCAGGGGGAGCCGGCCTGCAGCAGACCGGGCCCGGGGGGCCGCGGAGCCGGGGTGCAGACTCAGGCCGCCGTGCGGGGGGCATCGGGCGGCTCCTGGCAGCGCTGAGGGGGGCCGCACCCCGTACCCCTGTGCTCAGATAGTGACCCCAGGGGTTCGCAGCCTGTATCGGGGTCACACCTGCACGACGTTCCCTGCTCTCCTCACGGCGGCTCAGACCTGGAGCCCCGAGATGCTCTGGGATGGGCGGGCCCGGGGTCCCCCCCACAGAGTCCAGCCCAGGGACACCTGGGAAGGCCTGGGGGTGCGCTCAGGGCCACGGACGCCCCGGCTGCGTGGGCTCGGGGCGGGGGCCACGTGGGGCTGGTGGTGTTCCCGGGACGCGGGGCCGGGCCAGGCCGGGGCAGCGGAGGAGAGGCGTCCGGGGCTGTGGGGACCGGGGCAGGGGGAGCGCTGGCTCCCAGGGGGCGTGCGGGGGGGGCCGCTCCAGGGCTGGAGGGGGCGCCGGCGGCGCTGGGGGAGCCCGGAGCTGCACACCCCACGGCGGGAGCCGCTCGGAGGCGTCGCACACCCCAGGGTGCACTTAACCCCCGGCTCGCTGCACGTGTGAGGTCGCCGCCTGTCCCCGTGCGCAGACCTGACCCCAGAGATCGGCCCCCGTGGAGGGGCCCTGCGGGCGCGGGGCTGCGGGGCGGGTGTCGGCACCTCGGCGGCCTCGCTGGGCGGGGGCTGACTGAGCAGAGCCCCCCGCTGTCCCCCCTCCTAGGCAGCGAGCCCTGTTCCATGTCCTGGCGGCCTACTCGGTGTACGACACGGTGAGTGTCCCTGCCCCCGCCTCCTGCCCCGCGGGCGGCCTTGTCCTGAGTGCTGGTGACCAGCGGGACTCACAGTTAGGGCCCCAGCTCCACGGCCCCGAGACGCCGGGGAGGGTCTCTCTCCTCCGGGCGGGCAGGGGGCGGGGTGCAGACCTCCCAGGGGAGGCGGGGCCTGCGTGCCCGAGGGCCGGGGCTGCCCGGGGCCCCCGCGTGCACCGCGGCCGTCCTAGAGCTCGGGTCTGGACCCTGACAGACGGCACTACTGACGAGAACCCGGGCGGGGAAGGCTCCCACTCCCCTGAAGGGCACGAGGCCGAGGCGCCCAGGAGGCCGCCCCCTTCCACGGCGCATTCCAGAAGGGTCCCCGAGGACCCCAGCTCCCACGCTCCCCGGGCCCGCGGGGTGTCCTGGCCCAGCTCCCCTCGTGGGACCTGCCAGGGGCCAGTCAGGCCCCCGACCTGCCCTCTGCGGGGTCTCCAGACCTGGCGGGTCCCCTGCAGCCTGGCACAGCTCACGGAGGCCCCTCCTGCTGGTCTGAGGACGGGGCCCTGGCACGGCGGCCGCAGGGCTTGGTAGCGGGGCCCGGGGTGCTGGCGCCCGAGCTGGTCCGGGTGGCCCTCACCTGCCCCCGCCCCCCGCCCTCTGGGAGCCCCCTCCGGGAGCCCGGGCTGGGAGGGAGCCGGGGGAGCCTGACGCCCGCAGGGAGGGCTCAGAGGGGGCCTCGGGGCGCACGCCCTCCATGGGGCTCTGGCTCTTGCAGGAGGTGGGCTACTGCCAGGGCATGAGCGAGATCGCGGCCATCCTCCTCATGTTCCTGCCCGAGGAGGACGCCTTCTGGGCGCTGGCCCAGCTGATGACAGACGACAGGCACGCCATGCACGGTAGGGGCCTGCCGGGCCGCCGGGCGGGAGGGGAGCTCAGGAGGGCCTCCCTGCAGGCTGCTGCCCCGGGGGGCAGGCGGGGACCCCCCAGCCCGCCCCCCACGGGCAAGGGCCCCGCCTCCCCGGTGGCCTCGGGGTCCCGGGGCCACGGCCACCCGCCCCACCGTCTGCAGGCCGGGCTCGCACTCCCGCTGCTCCCCCAGCCTCCCGCCCGGCTGCCTGCTTGCCCCCCAGGCCCCCCTGCCAGCCCACGGCCACACGGGGCCGAGGGGGCAGTGTCTCCCCCTCCCGGGGGCCCCCAGCCTCACTCCCAAACCCCACAGGGGGCCGTGCAGGCCCGTCACCCTCCCCGTGGCCTGCACCCGCTGCCCCTCGGGGCTGGGGACCCGCCTGTCCCCGCGACGGCCCCTGCAGGAGAGAGGGTGCTGGGTCAGCCGGGCCTGGTCCTCAGCCCCCAGCCCACGCCCCGCGGGCTCTCTGTGAGGACGAGGGTCCCCGGGCCCCGCGCCCCCGGCCTGGGAGGCAGCCCTGCCCTCTGCGAAGAGCGGGTCCAGTCAGGGCTCTGAGGGCGGTGGGCACACGGGGGTCAGGGCGTGGGGGGAGGCCCCTGCCCCGACACCCCCACCCCGCCTGGTGCAGGAGGAGGCCCTGACCGTGGGGGCCTGGGCCCTTCTCAGGCTTCTTCGTCCCGGGCTTCCCGAAGCTCCTCAGGTTCCAGACCCATCACGATCGCGTCCTCCAAAGAGCTCTCCCGGACCTGAGGAAGCACATGGCGAGTGGGAGCTCCTGAGGCTCCGTCCCCGGGGCCCGGGGCAGGGGGTGGGGGGCACGGCCCTCCAAGCTGCCCAGAGTTGGGGTCACGTTCCTCCCCCTGGGGCCCGGGGACGCCCTCGGGGCTGGGCTGGGCCGCGGGGAGCGCGTCCACCCGGCTCCAGGGGCCGCGGCGTGGGGCCTGAGCACCTCCTGCCCTCCCGCCAGGACGAGGAGCAGATGTCCACCAGCATCTACACCCCGAGGTGGTTTCTCCAGTGCTTCCTCGGCTGGGTGAGGCCCCCCGGGACCCCCGCTCCCGGACCTGCCTCCTGTCCGCGGGGGGGGGGGCCCAGCTCAGCCTCACCCTCCAGACGAGCCAGGCCCGACCCCGGGGCCCTGAGGCTGAGGCTCGCAGTCCAGCCCGTCCTGGAGAAGCCCAGAGGGTCCCTGGACGAGGTTCCGGGGGGGCGGGCCGTCTCTGCCTCAGCTCCCCCTGGGGAGGCCGGGTCAGCCCGGGGTGTGGACGGGCCCTCGGCCCATCGGGCGGCCAGCCTGGGGTCCTCTCGAGGCGTGGTGTCGTCAAGTGCGGGCAGAGTCTGTGCCCCCAGGGGTGCGGGAGGTGCTGGCCGGGGTCGGAACCCGGAGCGGCCGGGAGCCCTGATCTCCCTGGGAGGGGGGCACGCACGGCGGGGGGGGGGGGCTGTGGGGCCTCGTCGGAGGCAGCCGGGGGGCAGATGGCAGGCCTAGCCCAGCCCCGGCCGAGCCCCCCAGGTGCCCTGCTCAGACCGCTCCTCCCACCCTGCTGTCCCCTAGACCCCCTTCCCGCTCACCCTGAAGCTGTGGGATGCCTACGTCCTCGATGGGGAGAGGGTGCTCACGGCCATGGCCTACACCATCCTCAAGGTGCACAGGAGTAAGTGAGCCCCAGGGAGCCCAGGTGTGCCGGGGGGGGGGGGGGTGGCAGGGGCGGTGACCCTGTGCTCTGAGCAGCACCCAGACCTGGGGCGGGGGGACGGCGGGGCAGGTGGGTGCAGCGGGGCTCCCTGAGAGGAGCAGCGGGCAGGGGCCGCCCCGGCCAGCGCACTGCCCACGGCGCTCCTGGGCACATCGGGACCCCGGGGGCCCCGGGGCGGGGCCCTCTGGGTCTGACTCTCGCCCACCGCCCAGAGCGCCTCCTGAAGCTGCCCCTGGAAGGGCTCCGGGAGTTCCTCCAGGACTCTCTGGCCCAGCCCTGGGCCCTGGAAGACGAGGCGGTGCTCAGACACCTTCGGGCCTCCATGACCCAGCTCCGGAGGATGCGGTGCGACCTGCCCCCCCCAGGTGGGCTCAGGGCCCCGGCCCCTCCCGACTCGGCCAGCTGGGGCCGCCCACAGGCGACAGAGCCCCGGGGCCCGGGGCCCCCGTCCTCATCTCTGGGGCTCTCCTCTTCTGCTCCGGCCTCGGGGACCCCAGGCCAGGGCTGGGCGGGCGGGCGGGCACCCACTGCAGGACCCGGGCAGCAGTGTGGGGGGCTGAGCACAGGGTCAGGCCGGGGGGAGGCCACGCGGGAGCCGTGAGGACCCCCGGGGCCCCCAGCGGGGGACACAGCCTGCTGGAGATGCTGACCCTGTCGGCCTCTTTCCAGCGGGACCTGAGGAGTTCCCCACGAGGCCCCTGGGCCTGGAACGAGTGTCCCCGGCGCCCGGGCCTCTCCTCCCTTCTCCGGCCTCTGAGACACCGCCCAGGCTGGAGGAGCCGGCCTCCCCGGGCCCAGCCCCCCAGCCTGAGCCGCCCGGACCCCCTCCCGGCCAGGCCGTCGTCCAACATCCCCCCCAGCGGTGGAACTCCCTCCCCACCCTCCCAGTGCACCAAGCCGGTGCAGGCGGGCGGCCCCGGGACATGGTGGGCTTCAAGACAGAAAACGGGGTCTCCTTCCATTCGGCACCTGCCTGGGCCACCCCAGAGGCCCCGCGACGGACCAGGCCCTGGAGCACCCCGGGGACTCCCATCACGGGGTCCACCCAGCCCCCTAGGGACGACGCTGTCGGGCCCAGGACACCCTTCCTGCCCCGTGGCCACTGCAGCTCGTGCCCCTCGCTGGGCAGTGACGGGCACAGCCAGGGCAGAGCCAGGGCGGCGCTGAGCCTGCTGCCCCGAGGCCCCGCACAGGCCCGGGACCCTCTGGCCTCCGCGTCCACGGGGCAACTCGATGCTCGCGGGCCTCGGGGGCAGAGCGTGGCGGTGAGGGCGGGGGCCCGGAGCCTCTGGCCCGCCGTCACCATGCCCTGCCTCGTGTCGCTGTCCCTCCCGGAGGGCGGCACCCCCCGCACAGGACACCAGCCCCTGACCCAGAGGGACCTGGGCTGGCCTGGCCCCGGGCTCTGTGGGGGCAGGGGCGACTCGAGCCCCCCACCCCCCCAGGCCCAGCACTAATGGGATCCAGCGCCCCGGGGCCCTGGCCAGGCCTGCGTTCCGGCCCCGGGCTGAGCGAGCCCTCTCACAGCCGGACGTGGCCTCCTGGGCCCTGGGCGTGCCCCACAGATCCAGGTCGCTGACCTAGGGCAGCCCTGGGGATCCCGGGACACCCCAGGGCAGGGCAGCAGGGGCAGGCCCGTGGGCCCCACCCGCGCCCACACCAGGAGGCAGGCTCCTCCACGGGCTGGGGCTCCAGCAGTCAGTCACCCGGCCCCAGGGGGCCCGAGGCCGGGGTCCCGCTGCCCTGCGGGGACCCAGCGCAGGAGCCCGTGGGCGGCAGGTCCACGTCAGCCCTGCCGCCCCCAGAACTGCCTCTCAACGCCCCAACCTCAGGACACACGCCCCCACCCGGAGTCGAGTCCGCACAGGCTCCCAGGTGGGGGACTCCAGCACCCGCACCCCTGTGGGATTCCCGCTTTCCTCTAAGGACAGGAAGGTCTCCCGGGGGAAGGCGCGCACCCTCGGCTCTGAGCCCCTGATTGCTGTTGCAAGTTCAATAAAGTGTTGTTGTGTGAGAATGCACGGCCGGCTCGTTTCTGCGTCTCCCGGAGCTCTGTGCACGGGGTGCGGAGACACCCCCAGAGAGGAGGAGGGGGCACCGCCCAGGCCCCGACCAGTCCCTGCAGGGGCGCCGCCAGGCACACACAGCTGACGTCCCCACGTGCCTTCCAGGTGCGGCCGGACGCCAGGGTCGGGACCCCACAGACTCTACTGCGGCTCAGCCTGTGCCCGCGGCCAGGACGGGCCTGGGACAGAGTGACAGCCGGGGAGCCTCAGGTCACCAGGGTCTGCGCTAAGTGCCCTGGGAGGTCTGTGCCCCCTCTGTCCAGGGGGCCTGGGCTGCCCGGGCTCCGGGGCGCTTCCTCCCCTCCCCGCCCCGGGCCTGTGCGCCTGGGGCACAGAGGGCCCGCGGGGCGGTCCGCGTGGCCCCGGAGGGGACGTCAGGACGGCAGGCCCTTGCAGCTCTCACACCCGGGCCACCCTCACCGGGCGGGCTCAGCACGCACACCCGGTGCTGCTGGATCTCTCGCACCAGAGTGTGGAGGGCACCCTGCAGGCCCTGGAGAGGAGGGGCTGGGTGAGCGTGGGGCTCGGCCTGGGGGCAGGCAGCGCAGGGGACCGAGGGACCCTGTCCCCGTCCCAACTCCCACACACAGGCAGCCCCAGGGCTCCCCCCACGGGCAGCCGGCTCCTCAGGAGCTCCCCCCAGGGCGGCCCCGAGGTCTGGCTCCCCGCTGGAGAGGCATCGGGGAGAAGAGAAGCGGCCGGCGCTCGGCGGGGACCCACTGCCACCCACGGCAATGTGGCCGAGCCGCACCTTCCAGCTCAGGTGACCCTCCGGCGGGACGGCACGGCACGAGGGAGCCCGGGTCGGCCAGGAGAACCCAGCTAGCCGCCCGGCGCCAGCACCAGAAATGATGCTGTTTCAACCTTTTCGGCGTCAGGACGACGCGGCCCGAGGATCAGATGGCGGCACGGCGACAGACACACACACACACACCCCAAACCCAACAAACGTCGTAATCCCCCGGTTGTCGTCAGACAGCAGCCGGACGGTTACAGACACGACGCCGGGGTCCCCGGTAGGACACACGGAGGACGCTCCAGACCACGGCTGCAGAGGCGCTGGAGGCCCGGGGATGTGCCTGCGGGTGCCCACGGGGAGCGCGGGGCGGCGGGAAGCAGCCTACAGAGGGGGGCCCCTCCTGGGAAAGAACGCCGGGGCCCCCGAAGGCTCCGGATGCTGACATCTGTCCTCCTCTCCTTCGGCTTCTGGTTTCCCCCTATTTTGTTCTTCCTGATTCTCCTTCGGCCTCCACCCTGCATCCGAGCCACTGACCACACGGGCTTCTTTACGACGTCGGGGCCCAAAAGGAGGCCGTGCTCTGGCTCCCGGGATCGGGAAAGACCATCGCCGAGGTTTATGCTGGTCCTTCCCGGCTCTTCTGTCCTGCAGAACGAGGGGAGGCCCGGGCCTGACAGGGAAGGAAGCCCACTCCCACTCGGGCGGGACCGTCCCTCGTGGAGGACGTCATCTGGGCCCAGGAGTGCGAGCGGGGCGATCCAGAACAGGTCCCAGGTTAGACATAGTCCGCTTGGAGGTTTGTCCTGAAGCGAGCACTCACCTTCGACGTCATGCTTTATTAGTTCATCCATTTATTATTCGTTAAGGATTTTATTTTTATGTCCTCTCTACACCCAACATGGAGTTCAAACTCACAGTCCTGAGATCGAGGTCCCCCGACCGGGCCGGCCAGGCACCCCAGGGCCATGTTTCTCATCTCTTTGCTGGCTCGCCTATCTCTGCACCCAACTGGGACATCGAGTCCATGACGGGGGAGCTTTAGCTCCCTCCGAACCCGGCACGTTCTCGCTGTATCCCCATCCCCGAACGACCTTCGCCATTGAATAGCAACTTAAATAAATCGGCAGTCAAACGACTCCTGGTCGAGGAAATGGCCAACTTGTCAGTGTGTGGGTCCCGCTCCCGGGGAGGCTCTGCTTTCTTTAACATCGATCAGGGTCCCAATGACTCCACCGTACCTCGACGCGGGGGCTCAGTTTCTGCCCCGACACAGGCAGCACGTCGGCTTCAATTAATACCTATCAATCAATCAAAGGGAGCCTGGTCGCTCGGTGTGGTTCATAAGAACACGCGACCCTTGTTCTTGGGGCAGAGAGTTCAAGCCCCATGTGGGTGTAGAGGTGACAGAAAAATAAAATCTTAAAAAGAAAATCAATCAGTCGGTCTGGGGGAGACACAGCCCCGGATCCCACAGGGGCAGGGAGCCCGCTGACGGGTCTACGCACAGTATTAGAAGCAGCAGAGCACAAAGTCAGAACTTCCAGAAGTCTGCTAGAGTGGGGGACACGCCGGCCTTGACGGTGCTCGGGAGGCGAAGTGGGGGGCGGCCCCTGGAGCGACAGGGTGGGCTCAGGATCCCCGGGGTCCCAAGGACGGTGGCGCCAACGGTTCCCAGGCCCAGGAGCGGGGACCCCGGCCGAGAGCCGCGGGACTAGGGCCAGCTGTCTGCCCTGTGTGGCCACAAACTGCAAACCCCTGTGCAGTCACGGGGCCGCGTCCCTGGGCCGGGCCAGCAAAGGCCAGAAGCGGGAGGAGACCCTCCCGAGCGGGAGGAGCACGGGTCTCCCCAGGGCAGCCCCTAAAACTTGGAGGTTTGAAACTCAGTCACTTGTCCGAGATCAGAAAACAAACATAAGCTGGGACGCAGGCAGGGTGAACGCAGGGTCTGCAGAAGCGGCGGAGGCCCCTGCAGACTGGGGGGGGGGGGGCGGGATGCTCAGCCCCAGGCCCAGGGGACCCGGCGCCCCCGCCCGCATCCCCTACTCAGCACCGAGGCTCGGGGGCAGCACAGCGCCGCCAGCCAGCAGGGGCCCAGACCCCGCCTCCGACCCGCAGGTGCATCTCCCCCCGAGGCAGGTGCATCACTCCTGAGGCAGGTTCATAGCCCTGGAGGCAGGTGCGCACCCGACGTCAGCACCGCGGCCCCGCCCCGAGACCCCGCCCAGACCCCTCGCTGCCGCCAGGTGGACCGACTGCAGAGGCCGCAGAGCTCGAGCTCCGCGGAGAGAGCGGGGTCGAGCTTCCTCTGTACTTTGGGCTTGCTTTATTTTCATTTCTTTTCTTCGATTCTTTTTTATTAATTGCTTGATTTTAATTTTTATGTATATACCTTATATATTACTTATTTTTGTTTACTTTCATCGTACTTTGAGCTGAAAAAGGACAGCCACAAAGCCTAAACCCTGCAGCAGAAGGGAAATACTCAAGATGAGAGCAGAAATAGACAATACAGAAACAACAAAACAGTAGAATGGAATAGCAAAACTAAGAGCTGGTTCTTCAAAACACTTAACAAAATGGATCAAGCCCTAGGCAGCCTCATCAACAAGAAAAGAGAAGGGACCTTCCCTAAATAAAATCACAAATGAGAGAGGAGAGATTACAATCAACACCAGAAAAATAAGACGATTATAAGGGAATACTGTGAAAGGTTATACACTAACAAACTGGGAGACCGGGAAGAAATGGACAAATCCCTAGAAATGTGCAAACGAGCAAAACTGAAATAGGAAGAAATAGAAAATGTGAACAGACCCATAACTAGCAAAGGCATTGAATCAGCAAGGCACCTGGGTGCCTCGGTGGTTGAGCATCTGCTTTGGCTCCAGTCAGGATCCCGGGGTCCTGGGGGATTGAGTCCCACATCAGGCTCCCTGCATGGAGCCTGATTTTCTCTCTGCCTGTGTCTCTGCCTCTCTCTGTGTGTCTTTCATGAAAAAATAAATAAAATCTGCTTTTAAAAAAAGGAAAGATGAGACAGGACCCAAATGAAATCACAAACGAGAGAAGAGAAATAACAACAAACAAAACAGAAATACCAACGATTATAAGAGAACATTATGAAAAATTCTACGCCAACAACTTAGAACCTGGAAGAAATAGATCAATTCCTAGCAATGGATAACATAGCAGAAATGAAAAAGGAAGCAATAAGAAACTGGAACCCAAAAATCTCCATCAAAAACTGCTAAAACTGATAAATTCAGTAAAAGACACAAAGTGAACTTGCAGAAATCTGTTGCGTTTCTATGCACCAATAATGAGGCGGCAGGAAGAGAAATTGAGGATTCACTTCCATGTAGACTAGCACCAAAAACACTAAGATACGTAGGATTGAGCCTAACCAAAGAGGTGAATGCCCTGCACTATGAAACACTGATGAAAGAAACTGAAGATGACACAAACCAATGGAAAGGCATTTCATGCTCCTGGATTGGAAGAACAACTATTGTTTATATATTTTTTAAATATTTTATTTATTTATTCATGAGAAACAGAGAGGTAGAGACACAGGCAGAAGGAGAAGCAGCTCTCCATGCGGGGAGCCCGACGTGGGACTTGACCCTGGGTCTCCAGGATCAGGCCCTGGGCCGAAGGCGGCGCTAAACCGCTGAGCCACCCGGGGTGCCCTGTTGTTTAAAAGGCTATATACTACTCAAAGAAATAGATAACACAACAAAAATGAAAAAGGAAGAAATAAGAAACTGGGACAGACAGATAACCAGCAAAGAAATTGAATCAGCAATCAAAAATCTCCCAACAAAGTCCAGGACCAGAGGGCCTTCCCGGGTCAATTCCACCAGACATCTAAAGAAGAGTTAACATCCATTCTTCTCCAATTATGCTCAAAGCAATCTACACATTTCATGAGATCCCCATCAACATAGCTATGGTATTTTTCACAGAACTGGAACAAATGATCCTAAAATTTATATAGAACCGCAGAAGATGGGCTGCCCGGGGGGCTCAGCGGTTTAGCGCCGCCTTCGGCCCAGGGCGTGATCCTGGAGACCCGGGATCAAGTCCCATGTCGGGCTCCCCGCATGGAGCCTGCTTCTCCCTCTGCCTGTGTCTCTGCCTCTCTCTCTCTCTCTCTCTCTCTCTCTCTCTCTCTCCCTTCTCTGTGTATTCTCATGAATAAATAAATAAAATCTTTAACCAAACAACAACAAACCACGGAGGATTGAAAATAGCCAAAGCAGTGTTGAAAAAAACCCAAAGCTGGGGTTTCAGATTTCAAGTTCTATCACCGAGCTCTAGTGATCCAGAGTATGGTGCGGGCACAAGAAGGAGAGCCTTAGATCAATAGAACAGAATGGAAAACCGGAACAAGACGCACACCTGTAAGTCTATTTTCAATGAATCTTCAACAAAGCAGGAAAGAATATCCGATGGCAAAAAGACAGACTCTTCAACAAACGGGGTTGGGAAAACCAGGCAGCCAAGTGCAGAAGAATGAAACAGGACCACTTTCTTACACCATGTAGGTTAAAAATAAATTCAAAATGGATTAAAGACCTAAATGTGAGACCTAAAACCATAAAAAGAAGAAAAGATAGGCAGCAATGTCTTTGACATTGGCCATTGGATCTTCTTTCTAGATATGCCTCTGAGGCGAGGGAAACAAAAGCAAAAATAAACTATTGGGACTTCATCAAGTTGAAAAGGTTCCGCACAGTGGAGGAAACAACCGTCGCTACGAGGCAACATACAAAATGAGAGGAGATATTTGTAAACGACACAGCTGATAAAGAGTTAGTGTCCAAACTAGATAAAGCAAATATAAATCTCAGCATCCTAAACGCAAATTACCAACTGAAAACGGGCAGAAAACATGAATGGACATTGTCTCTGACGGGACATCCAGATGGCCACCAGACGCACGGAAAGTCACTCAGCATCACCCATCACCAGGGAAATGCAGACCCAAACCACGATGAGACGTCCCCTGACAGCCGTCAGAATGGCTAAAATTCACAACACGAGAAACAACGGGTGTTGGTGAGGCTGGGGAGAAGGGGGAGCCCCCTTACACTCCTGGTGGGCATGCCTGGGACCAGGTGCGGCCACTGTGGAGAACGGCGTGGAGGGGCCTCAAGAAGTGAAACGTAGAGCGATCCTACGATGCCGGAATTGCGCAGCAAGGTACTTGCCCCAAGGATACAGGAGTACAGTTTCGAAGGGGGACGCGCAGCCCAGTGCCTGTGGCGGCGGCGTCAACGGCAGCCGAACAGGAGACACGGCCCAGGCGTCCACCGACAGATGAGTGGGCACAGACGATGGGGGAAATACAGTCACTGCGACGTCACTCGGTCATCAGAAGGGATGGAATGAAGCCATTGACAACGATGTGGAAGAACCGGAAAGGACTGACGCTAAATGAACTAAGTCAGAGAAAGACAAATACCATAACGTGTGGATTTTAAGAAACCAATCAAACTGGCAAAGGGGCGGGGGCGGGGACGGGGGGGGGGAGATGAGGGAAGTCAACCAAGAAACACACTCTTAACCGTAGAGAATAAAGTAATAGATGCCAGAGGAATGGGGCAGTGGATAGGGAAATGGGGGATGGGGATGACGGAGGGCACCTGTGACGAGTACCAGGCGTTGTAGCCAATGGTTGAATCACTACGTGGTACACCTGAAACTATATTATACCGTGTTAACAAACGGGAATTCAATTAAAACTTTAAAATGACAATTGTTAGTATTGATGGAACGGGTGGGTGCGCACAGTGAGATGCAAACAGAAAGGAGGGATCCCTGGGTGGCGCAGCGGTTTAGCGCCTGCCTTTGGCCCGGGGCGCGATCCTGGAGACCCGGGATCGAATCCCACGTGGGGCTCCCGGTGCATGGAGCCAGCTTCTCCCTCTGCCTCTGTCTCTGCCTCTCTCTCTCTCTCCTCTCTCTCGTGTGACAATCATAAATAAATAAAAATAAAAAAAAAAAACAGAAAGGAAATTGAAAATCCAAATAAAGAGTACATGGGGCCGCAAATCCCCTCCTTAGCTCAGGAGACGCCTGCCGTGGCTATTGTCACCTCAACAGAGGCCTGGAGTTTGATCCTCTGGAGAGGCTTCTGAATGGATGGATGCCAAGCACATACCCTAACCCAAAACATAGCTAGAACACTTAAAACTAACCCACTGAAGCCACTGGGAGTCCCAGTGCCAAGCACATGCCCAGATCCAATCTGTACTGTTCACAGACAAAAACCCTAACCCTAATCTTAAACCTAACCCTAACCTAGCCTAACACCAGACCCATCAGTAACCGAAACCAAACACTAACCCCTAGTCCATAATCCATATACCTAACCCTGATTCCAAGTATAAGTGTAAAGTAAACCCTAACACTCCAACCCAAACCCCTATCCCTAACACCTAACCCCTAACCGTAACCCCTAACCCTGACCCTAACTCCCACTCGAACCCTAACCCTAACTCCTGACCCTAACCCCGAACCCCTAATCCTAACTCTCACACCTAACCCCTAACCCTATCCCTAACCCCTAACCCAACTCACCCTAACCCTAACCGTAACCCTAACCCCTAACCCTAACCCTAACCCTAACCATTACCCCTAACCCTAACCCTAACACTAACCCCTAACCCTAACCCTAACCCCTAACCCGAACCCCTAACCCTAACCCTAACCTTAACCCTAAACCCTGCCCTGACCCTAACCCTGACCCTGACACTGACCCTCACCCCTATCCGTGACCCTGACCCTGACCCTGACCCCTAACCCTCACCCCTAACCCTCACCCTAACCCCTAACCCTAAACCTAACACCTAACCCTAACCCTAACCCTAAACCCTAACCCCTAGTCCATAATCCATATACCTAACCCTGATTCCAAGTATAACTGTAAAGTAAACCCTAACACTCCAACCCAAACCCCTATCCCTAACGCCTAACCGTAACCCCTAACCGTAACCCCTAACCCCTGACCCTAACTCTGACCCAAACCCTAACCGTAACTCCTGACCCTAACCCCGAACCCCTAATCCTAACTCTCACACCTAACCCCTAACCCTATCCCTAACCCCTAACCCAACTCACCCTAAATCTAACCGTAACCCTAACCCTAACCCTAACCCTAACCATTACCCCTAACCCTAACCCTAACCCTAACCCTAAACCTAACCCCTAACCCTAACCCTAACCCCTAACCCTAACATTAACCCTAACCCTAAACCCTAACCCTGACCCTGACCCTGACCCTGCCCCTGCCCCTGACCCTGACCCCTAACCCTCACCCCTAACCCTCACCCTGAAGTCTCCCCCCGGGTCCTGAGGCAGTCGGGCCCCTGTCAGCATGGACGGGACCCCACGTGGCTGTTTCCCTTCTGTTGACTACGGTGGGACTCGCAGCGCTGAGAGGGCACCTCCTTGGCTTGTTCCTGCTCTCAGGGGAGACGATTTCAGGTTCTCACCCTTTGGGATGACGTCAGCTGCGGGGCTTCCTACGCGGCCTCTCCTCTGTTGACAGACATTTCCTCAAAACCCACTGTGCTTTTTTTTTTAATTTTTTAATTTTTTAAATTTTTATTTATTTATGATAGTCACAGAGAGAGGGAGAGAGAGAGGCGGAGACACAGGCAGAGGGAGAAGCAGGCTCCATGCACCGGGAGCCCGACGTGGGATTCGATCCCGCGTCTCCAGGATCGCGCCCTGGGCCTAAGGCAGGTGCCAAACCGCTGCGCCTCCAGGGATCCCCCCACTGTACTTTTTATGTTGTATTCTGTCAAATGCTTTTTCTGCAACTCTTGAGGAGATCGTATGCGTTTTGTCCTTTCTCTCTCTTTTTTTAAAGACTTTCTATTTCTATTCTTGAGAGACACAGAGAGACAGAGAGAGAGAGAGAGGCAGAGACACAGGCAGAGGGAGAAGCAGGCTCCATGCAGGGAGCCTGATGTGGGACTCGATCCCGGGACTCCAGGATGACGCCCTGGGCCGAAGGCAGGCGCTGAAGCGCTGAGCCCCCCGGGCCGCCCCACGTCCTTTCTCTGCTTAATGGGATGGATCGTGCTGACTGATCAGAGGGGCCGCGGGGGGCAGGTGGGCAACGTGGATGAACAATAGGAAAAGCTACAAGCATCTGGTTCTAAATAAAGAAATCCCAGAAATTTAGAAAGTACAGCCTGGCAATAGAGTCAGTACTGTCGGGACGATCCTGTACGGCGACAGACGGGGACGCCGCTTCTCGCGGGGGGAGCTGAGTGAGGCACAGAATCGTCAGGTCACGAGTTGTAGCCCTGAAACTACTGTCACGTTGCGTGTCGACTGTACTTCAACAGATTCCAAGGAAAAGGGGTTTCTGGTAGGACCCCCGGTGGGTCCGTGAAAGGCATTTACACGGTCGTTACGCCCACGAAGGCACCTCTGCAGAGGGGATCAGGAGGCTCACGTGTGTTCATGTTGATTTTTAGAAGATTTCCTTGAGAGAGGGTGCAGTGGGCAGGGGCGGAGGGAGAGGGGGAACCTGGAGCGGACTCCTCACCCACCGGAGCCCGAGCCCCACCCGAGGCTCCACGCCACAACCTGGAGATCCTGACTTGAGCCAAACTCAAGAGTCGACGTGGAACCGACGGAACCCCCCAGGAGCCCCTCAAATGTTCCTAACTGCAACCCCATGCTGTGAACCCTGGGGGCGGGGGGGCATCTGTGACCCCCAGTCTGCCTTGAGGGGCGGGAGGCCTGCAGGACCCGAGAACGGGAACTGAGGATGTGGGAGGGTGCCTGCATCCCTTTCCCGCCCGTGGGGACAGGACCCTCCCCCGGGACCCTCAGCCTTCAGGGTGAAGGGCTGAGTGCTGATTGGACCCCGCCTGCCCACAGTGATGATGCGGGACCCCACCGTGGGCGGAACCGTGGTGCCCCCGGGTTCCACCGCTGCCTGGTGCCCACTCTGCGTCCACAGACCGTCGGAGGCACTCGTGCTCCGGATCTGGCTCGCAGCGACCCGACTCTCCTGCTCTCCCCAGTAGCCCAGGACTCGTCTCTCCTCAGTACCCCAACTCTCCCACTATCCACAGTACTCCAGTACTCCCACTCTCCCCAGTACCACCACCTTCCCACTCTCCCAAGTACCCCCACCCTCCCACTCTCCCCAGTACCCCCACCCTCCCGCTCTCCCCAGTACCCCCACCCTCCCACTCTCCCCAGTACCCCAACCCTCCCACTCTCCCCAGTACCCCCACCCTCCCACTCTCTCCAGTACCCCAACCCTCCCACTCTCCCCAGTACCCCAGTGCATAAAGAGGAGGCGCTCAGACAGCGACAGGTCACAGGTGAGTGGCAGCTGATCCCTGCTCCCCGCGGGCCACAGTGGGGCTTGTGGGTCCAGGTGGGGGCACAGGCCTCCCACGCTGGGGTCCACAACACCCCGACCCCCCATGCGATGACCGTGAGCAGCTCCTACAGCCCTCCCACAGCCCCACGGGGTGAGAGCGGCCACCCTGCTGCCCCCGGCCAGGGAAGGAGGCTGCAGTCGGAACTCAGGCAGCTCCCCCGGGACCCCCGCTCCCCTGTAAGCCCTGTGCTGTGCAGGCACCCAAGCCATGACCTTTCCAGCCTGTCCTAGATGCAAGGACCCCGACAGGGGTGACTGACACCCCCCCATCCTGCCCTGTGCCCACTGGGTCCCCCTGGCCCGTGAGCAGGCTTGCTTGTGGAGTCCCTTGTGCTCCCCCAGGCCCCCCTCAGGCTATTCACACATCGCTGCCCTCAGGGTGGGGAGTTTGGTCGCACTCTTGCTGGCATCAGGTTTTAATTTTGATGAAGTCCAGTCCGTCGCTTTCTCCCCTTGGTCGTGTGCTTGTGGAATCTAAGAGAAACCTTCAATCCCCGCGCCCCCCCACCCCAAAGCCCGCAGGGACACTCGCTGGCCGGCCCACCCACCACCATCTCTGCGCCGGCCCCGGGCTGGGAGACGTCACCCCCGAGCATCAGGTGGGCAGTTCCCTGGAGCCCCTGGGTCCCCCGCCCGTGTGCTCCTGATACCGGGGTGGGAGTGCTCTGTGACCCCAGTGTGACGGCGTGTCCTGGGACAGTGGCTGGGAAGGTGGACCGTAGGTGGGCGAGGGACAGACAGGCAGCGAGGGCCCGTGTGTGCTGCCTGTGCCCCTCGGGGCTACGGGGTCGTCCCCGGCTCCGGTCAGACGGAGGGGCACCTGCCCACGGGGAGCACCCGGGCGCACGTGTCCTCGGAAGGTTCTCACGCGCCGTCATTCTTGGATGTGTTTGGATTGCAGCACGATGCAGGAGGACCCGGAGACCCTGCTGGCCTTGCAAAGGGCCAATATCGTGGCCCAGTACCATCAGGTGAGGCCCAGAAGGGACCATAGACACTACACACCCACGACAGGGGGGACCGTACCTGCAAGAGCAGGTGAGGCTCAAGAGGCGATCAGAGCCAAGGATGAGCCAGGTCAGCCCAGGCAAGGACCATAGTCACCAGGAACAAGTGAGACCCTGGGGAAGGTCCCAGTGTCAGTAGCAACTAAGGGTCCATCCTGGATCCTAGTCATTGGTAGCTGAGGATCCCAGTCACCAGGTGCGGTGAGGCCCGGTGGGGACCAGAGTCACCAGGTCCAGATGAAGACCACAGCTACACACCAGGTACAGGTGAGGCCCAACTGGGGACCACAGTCACCAGGTCCGGGTGAGGGCCAGGTAGGGATCAGAGTCACCAGGTCCGGTGAGGCCCAGGTGGGGACCACAGTCACCAGGTCAGGTGAGGCCCAGGTAGGAACCACAGTCACCAGATCCAGGTGAAGCCCAGAGGGGGACCACAGTCACTGGGTCCAGGTGAGGCCAACGGTGGGGATCACAGTCACCAGTTCCAGGTGAGGCCACGGTGGGATCACAGTCACAGTTCCAGTGAGGTCCAGGTGGGGACCAGAGTCCCCAGGTCCCGGTGAGGCCAACGTGGGGACCAGAGTGACCAGGTTCAGGGTGAGGCCAAGGTGGGGACCAGAGTCGCAGATCCACATGAGGCTCAGGTGGAGACCAGAGTCACCTAGGTGAAGCCCAGTTGGGGACTAGAGTCACCAGGTCTGGGTGAGGCCCAATTGGGGACTAGAGTCACCAGGTCCAGGTGAGGGCCAGGTAGGGGTCAGAGTCACCAGGTCAAGTGAGGCCCCGGTGGGGACCACAGTCACCAGGTCCGGGTGAGGCCCAGGTAGGGATCAGAGTCACCAGGTCCGGGTGAAGCCCAGTGGGGGACCACAGTCACCGGGTCCAGGCGAGGCCCAGGTGGGGATCGTCACTGATAGATAGAAGCAGGTGAGGCTGTCAGGCTGCGCCCGCCAGGCAGACAGGCCCTTCCTCTGGCGCCCGGCCAATCTCAGAGGGTCGGCGCTCCCTCAGGATTCAGGGGAGGGAGGAGCTCTTCTGCTCCCTCCTGTCCCCATTTCCCTGCTCTGATCGGTCCCCATCACGGAGCCCCCTCTGTTGCAGGTGCACCAAGCAGGGTCTCCGCAGGACCTGTCACTGTGCAAGGTCACCGACCACCAGGGCTTTCTGCAGTGAGTCCCCTGGACACCCCTCATCCATCTCAGGGCGGGTGGCATTTGCAGGAACACCCCTCTGGAGGCTGACCCCCCCCCCAGGTCGGGACCTCGTCCCCTGGAGCCCTCCAAGGGCCATCTCTGCACTGGGCTGCAGCTGAGACACCCCAGAGGACGACCTGGGGCGTGGGCAGGAAGGGAGCTGGGCCTGGAGGAGGCCCCTGGACACTCAGAGGAGGGGCCCCCATGCCTACTTCGGGCAGGCCCAGGTGTCTGCCTCCTGCATCCGGCGGGGGGGGGGTGTCCAGTCCCTTCAGCAGGGGCTCCCGCCTGTGAGGGGCGCTGGGGCCGGGGCGTGCTCTCCATAGGGGGACGGCCTGGTCTGGGGCGAGTTCACAGGGGCGCTCTCACCCACACCCCCCAGCCAGGGCCCCCACAGTCCCGAAGGCTTCTGCGGGGCTGCAGGTAGATGCCGGGGACCAGGCCAGCGCAGGGAGGGGGGGGGCGCAGAAGGAGGGCCCCGACCAGGCAGGAGGAAGGAAGAGGAGGAGGGGGCTGCCCTGGGCGGGAACGAGGGAGGGGACAGCCCAGTGGCCTAGGTCGCAGGGGACGAGGCTGATGGGTCAACAGCCCCACGAGAACCTGACGGATGCTGGAGCCCCAGGTGGGGCCCCCTCAGCCCTGCTCACGGCCCAGTGGCTGCTGGGATGGCTCAGGGGTGGTCGTGCTCAGGGGCTCCGACAGGACAGGAGGTGAAATGGGGCAGGGTGGCAGAGGGGACAGCAGAGAGGGGAGTCCGGGCACAGCAGGGGGACGGCCAGGGGGCAGGGGGAGGCCGGCTGGACGCTGGGCAGTCAGGCCCTGGGGAGGCGGGGGGACCTCAGTGGGACGGTCACGGGGCACCCGGGCCACGCTGACAGCTCTCGGGCTGGTCCATCGAGGAGGGGGGCAGGTCACCTCTGGGGGCGCCGAGGGGTCCCCGCCCGGCCCACCACCGGCAAACACCCTTCTCAGACCCCCCAGACACCGCCCCCCGCCCCACCGCGCAGCCCCTGCCCTCCCTGGAGGAGCCCTGCCCTCCCCAGGCCCCTGGGTGCAGATGGGGTGTGTGTGTGTGTGTGTGTGTCTGTGGGGCCAGAGCCTCAGGGCTCTGCGTCTCTTGCCTTCCAGGGACAAGGAGCTGCCCGGCCCCAGCCCCCGCGAGGCCAAGGTGAGAGCCCGTCCTGGGCCCTGGGCAGGAGGTGGGGGGGGGGCTGGGGCCAGCTGTCTGCACCCCGTCCCCCAGGACATCCCCGGGCGTCTCCCCAGTCCCCCGTCCCAGCGCTGCACGGGCTGCCGGGAACGCACCCCAGACCCGGAGCCGTGGTCCGCGGGGGGCCCTGCGCCTTCCTGGCTCCTCCGGGTCCCGCGGGGGACTGGACGTGGCCCGAGCACCCATCTCCCGCGGCTGGAGCTTCACCTGCGGCCCCCGCTTGTCCTCTTCCAGAAACTCCGCCAGGAGACCCGGCGCGCGGACAAATGGATAAAAATGCTCAAGCGATGGGACCACTACCTCCCCAGCGAGAAGGTGGGGCGCTGGGTGCCCCCGAGGGCTCTCCGTCCTGACAGGGCTGGGGCCCGCCCTCAGTGTCCTCCTGCCCCGTCCTCGGGGGAGCCCCCTGCCTGGGGAGAGTCTGCTGGGAGCCCGAGCCTCCCCAGGCCCCGGGACGGCGGTGGGGGAGCGTCAGGTCGGGGCCACGGTCCCTGCTCCTCGTGGGGGACGGGGCCCAGCTCCAGGGAGACCCAGCCTCTCTGCAGACACCCTGGAGCCGAAGCCGGAACCTTCTAGATGCCTCGTGGCCCCTGGGCTCCAAGGGGCCGCCCTGGGCCCCTCTCACCAGCACTGCCTTCCTCCCCGCAGCTGCGACGCCGGGTCTACAAAGGGGTCCCGCCCCAGGTGCGGGGACAGGTGTGGCTGCGATTGCTGAACGTCGACCAGGTTAAGGCCAGGAATGCCGGGAAATACCAGGTGGGACCCGTCCCCTCCCCGTGGACCCTCAGTCCCCTCCCTGCCCAGGGCTGACCCTCCATGTCCCCTCCCCACCCGGGCTGAACTCCCCTGTCCCCTCCCCACCTGGGCTGATCCTCCATGTCCCCTCCCTGTCCAGGGCTGACCCCCATGTCTCCTCTCCTCCCCTCCAGGCTGAACCCCCATGTCCCCTCCCCACCCGGGCTGACCCCCATGTCTCCTCCCCACACGGGCTGACCCCCATGTCCCCTCCCCACCCGGGCTGACCCCCGTGTCTCCTCCCCACCCGGGCTGACCCCCACGTCCCCTCCCCACCCGGGCTGACCCCCACGTCCCCACCCCACCCGGGCTGACCCCCATGTCTCCTCCCCACCCGGGCTGACCCCCATGTCCCCACCCCACCCGGGCTGAACCCCCGTGTCCCCTCCCCACCCGGGCTGACCCCCATGTCTCCTCCCCACCCGGGCTGAACCCCCGTGTCCCCTCACCACCCGGGCTGAACCCCCGTGTCTCCTCCCCACCCGGGCTGACCCCCACGTCCCCTCCCCACCCGGGCTGACCCCCGTGTCCCCTCCCCACCCGGGCTGACCCCCGTGTCTCCTCCCCACCCGGGCTGACCCCCACGTCCCCTCCCCACCCGGGCTGACCCCCGTGTCTCCTCCCCACCCGGGCTGAACCCCCGTGTCCCCTCACCACCCGGGCTGAACCCCCGTGTCTCCTCCCCACCCGGGCTGACCCCCACGTCCCCTCCCCACCCGGGCTGACCCCCGTGTCCCCTCCCCACCCGGGCTGACCCCCGTGTCTCCTCCCCACCCGGGCTGAACCCCCATGTCCCCTCCCCACCCGGGCTGAACCCCCCTGTCCCCTCCCCACTTGGGCTGATCCTCCGTGTCCCGTCCCTGTCCAGGACTGACCCCCATGTCTCCTCCCCTCCACGCTGAACCCCCATGTCCCCACCGCACCCGGGCTGAACCCCCGTGTCCCCTCCCCACCCGGGCTGAACCCCCGTGTCCCCTCCCCACCCGGGCTGACCCCCACGTCCCCTCCCCACCCGGGCTGACCCCCGTGTCCCCTCCCCACCCGGGCTGACCCCCGTGTCTCCTCCCCACCCGGGCTGACCCCCACGTCCCCTCCCCACCCGGGCTGACCCTCAGTCCCCTCCCCGCCCACGACAGCTGGGCACAGGCCCTCCCGCAGGCCCCGGCCTCCCAGGGGAAGGGTGCAGGTTCCTGCAGGACACACTCCCATGGCGGCCGCAGGGCTCCCTGCCCAGGACGGCAGCTGCTGACAGGTCGGGGTCTGTGTCCCTGACGCCGGCTCCTCCTCCTCCCGGGGTCTCCCCGCAGGAAATGAAGGAGGCGGCCCTGGTCTCCTCCCGGGACATCGAGCAGATCGACCTGGACGTCAACCGCACGTTCCGCAGTCACACCATGTTCTGGGATCGCTACGGGGTCGGGTGAGGCTGCTGGGCCAGCGGGGTTCGGGGGCCCGGGAGAGGCCCGGGGGCTTCTGTGCCGGGGACACGGGGTCTCCGAGGCCGGGGGGAGCGACGGCAGCAGACAACACACTGCCACGTGGTAGGGTGCTGGGGATGACCCCCGTGCCCCCACCCCCGGGTCTCGGGGATGGGGAGGCCCCAGGACGGGGCCTCCAGGGGTCACCGTCTGAGCTGAACCCCAAGGGGGTGAGGGGCGGCCCCGTGAAGAGCAGGGGGCCGGGGTGGGGGCGTGGGGGGCAGGAAGGGGACCTGGGGGCCAGGGTGCATGGCCGTGGCTGGGCCGGGACACATGGACCCGACGAGGGTCGGACAGGTCAGGGTGACACCCACCCTCGGTGCTTTATGCACTTCTGAATTCTGGGCATTTTATTTTAGACAATTTGCAGTTGGTGAGCACACAGAGCATGACGACCCCCAGATGCCGCCCCGGTCCAGGCAGGCCCTGCGCTGAGCACACGGGGCCCCAGGGGCAGGGGCAGGGGTCACGGCAAACCCCAGACTGGGGTCGCCTTTATCTGTAGACGTCTCCGTGTGCACCTTAGAGAAGGGGGTGCCCTGTGTCCGCGGCCCCCCACCCACCCACCCCATCCCCTCAACCACCGCCCCCACGCCATCCCCCACACCCCAGACCCCCCCACCCCTACACTATCGGTCCCGCCCCCACCCCCCCACACAAGGACGCCGTGCAGCTGCCCCCTGAGGGACATGCTCAGCCTCCACGGCCACCTTGGGGTTCTCTGGACGGCCTGCTCCCGTCAGAAGCCCGGGTGTCCCGTAGAGTCCCCAGGGGCCGCGGGGAGGTGGGGAAGGCAGGGAGCCCCGACAGGGGGGTGCAGGTGGGTGGAGCAGAGGGTGCAGCTACCTCTGTGTGCAGCGGGCGGGGTGCGTGGGAGCCCGGGTCCCCGGGGGTGACCTGCAGGGGCGCCAGGGGCGGGGCTGGGGAGCCGCCAGGCAAGGGCGGCTGGGCTTCCCGGGGGGTCCGCTCGGACCGTCTCGCCACGAGAACTCGGTGCTCCTCCCTGCAGGGAACCTGCTGCCCCCCGGGGCCCCCGCGGCCCTCAGAGCGCGGCCAGGTCGGGCTGACCTGTGACCCCCGGCCCAGGGGGAGCCGGCCTGCAGCAGACCAGGCCCGGGGGGCCGCGGAGCCGGGGTGCAGACTCAGGCCGCCGTGCGGGGGGCATCGGGCGGCTCCTGGCAGCGCTGAGGGGGGCCGCACCCCGTACCCCTGTGCTCAGATAGTGACCCCAGGGGTTCGCAGCCTGTATCGGGGTCACACCTGCACGACGTTCCCTGCTCTCCTCACGGCGGCTCAGACCTGGAGCCCCGAGATGCTCTGGGATGGGCGGGCCCGGGGTCCCCCCCACAGAATCCAGCCCAGGGACACCTGGGAAGGCCTGGGGGTGCGCTCAGGGCCACGGACGCCCCGGCTGCGTGGGCTCGGGGCGGGGGCCACGTGGGGCTGGTGGTGTTCCCGGGACGCGGGGCCGGGCCAGGCCGGGGCAGCGGAGGAGAGGCGTCCGGGGCTGTGGGGACCGGGGCAGGGGGAGCGCTGGCTCCCAGGGGGCGTGCGGGGGGGGCCGCTCCAGGGCAGGAGGGGGCGCCGGCGGCGCTGGGGGAGCCCGGAGCTGCACACCCCACGGCGGGAGCCGCTCGGAGGCGTCGCACACCCCAGGGTGCACTTAACCCCCGGCACGCTGCACGTGTGAGGTCGCCGCCTGTCCCCGTGCGCAGACCTGACCCCAGAGATCGGCCCCCGTGGAGGGGCCCTGCGGGGCCTGCGGGGCGGGTGTCGGCACCTCGGCGGCCTCGCTGGGCGGGGGCTGACTGAGCAGAGCCCCCCGCTGTCCCCCCTCCTAGGCAGCGAGCCCTGTTCCATGTCCTGGCGGCCTACTCCATGTACGACACCGTGAGTGTCCCTGCCCCCGCCTCCTGCCCCGCGGGCGGCCTTGTCCTGAGTGCTGGTGACCAGCGGGACTCACAGTTAGGGCCCCAGCTCCACGGCCCCGAGACGCCGGGGAGGGTCTCTCTCCTCCGGGCCGGGCAGGGGGCGGGGTGCAGACCTCCCAGGGGAGGCGGGGCCTGCGTGCCCGAGGGCCGGGGCTGCCCGGGGCCCCCGCGTGCACCGCGGCCGTCCTAGAGCTCGGGTCTGGACCCTGACAGACGGCACTACTGACGAGAACCCGGGCGGGGAAGGCTCCCACTCCCCTGAAGGGCACGAGGCCGAGGCGCCCAGGAGGCCGCCCCCTTCCACGGCGCATTCCAGAAGGGTCCCCGAGGACCCCAGCTCCCACGCTCCCCGGGCCCGCGGGGTGTCCTGGCCCAGCTCCCCTCGTGGGACCTGCCAGGGGCCAGTCAGGCCCCCGACCTGCCCTCTGCGGGGTCTCCAGACCTGGCGGGTCCCCTGCAGCCTGGCACAGCTCACGGAGGCCCCTCCTGCTGGTCTGAGGACGGGGGCCCTGGCACGGCGGCCGCAGGGCTTGGTAGCGGGGCCCGGGGTGCTGGCGCCCGAGCTGGTCCGGGTGGCCCTCACCTGCCCCCGCCCCCCCGCCCTCTGGGAGCCCCCTCCGGGAGCCCGGGCTGGGAGGGAGCCGGGGGAGCCTGACGCCCGCAGGGAGGGCTCAGAGGGGGCCTCGGGGCGCACGCCCTCCATGGGGCTCTGGCTCTTGCAGGAGGTGGGCTACTGCCAGGGCATGAGCGAGATCGCGGCCATCCTCCTCATGTTCCTGCCCGAGGAGGACGCCTTCTGGGCGCTGGCCCAGCTGATGACAGACGACAGGCACGCCATGCACGGTAGGGGCCTGCCGGGCCGCCGGGCGGGAGGGGAGCTCAGGAGGGCCTCCCTGCAGGCTGCTGCCCCGGGGGGCAGGCGGGGACCCCCCAGCCCGCCCCCCACGGGCAAGGGCCCCGCCTCCCCGGTGGCCTCGGGGTCCCGGGGCCACGGCCACCCGCCCCACCGTCTGCAGGCCGGGCTCGCACTCCCGCTGCTCCCCCAGCCTCCCGCCCGGCTGCCTGCTTGCCCCCCAGGCCCCCCTGCCAGCCCACGGCCACACGGGGCCGAGGGGGCAGTGTCTCCCCCTCCCGGGGGCCCCCAGCCTCACTCCCAAACCCCACAGGGGGCCGTGCAGGCCCGTCACCCTCCCCGTGGCCTGCACCCGCTGCCCCTCGGGGCTGGGGACCCGCCTGTCCCCGCGACGGCCCCTGCAGGAGAGAGGGTGCTGGGTCAGCCGGGCCTGGTCCTCAGCCCCCAGCCCACGCCCCGCGGGCTCTCTGTGAGGACGAGGGTCCCCGGGCCCCGCGCCCCCGGCCTGGGAGGCAGCCCTGCCCTCTGCGAAGAGCGGGTCCAGTCAGGGCTCTGAGGGCGGTGGGCACACGGGGGTCAGGGCGTGGGGGGAGGCCCCTGCCCCGACACCCCCACCCCGCCTGGTGCAGGAGGAGGCCCTGACCGTGGGGGCCTGGGCCCTTCTCAGGCTTCTTCGTCCCGGGCTTCCCGAAGCTCCTCAGGTTCCAGACCCATCACGATCGCGTCCTCCAAAGAGCTCTCCCGGACCTGAGGAAGCACATGGCGAGTGGGAGCTCCTGAGGCTCCGTCCCCGGGGCCCGGGGCAGGGGGTGGGGGGCACGGCCCTCCAAGCTGCCCAGAGTTGGGGTCACGTTCCTCCCCCTGGGGCCCGGGGACGCCCTCGGGGCTGGGCTGGGCCGCGGGGAGCGCGTCCACCCGGCTCCAGGGGCCGCGGCGTGGGGCCTGAGCACCTCCTGCCCTCCCGCCAGGACGAGGAGCAGATGTCCACCAGCATCTACACCCCGAGGTGGTTTCTCCAGTGCTTCCTCGGCTGGGTGAGGCCCCCCGGGACCCCCGCTCCCGGACCTGCCTCCTGTCCGCGGGGGGGGGGGCCCAGCTCAGCCTCACCCTCCAGACGAGCCAGGCCCGACCCCGGGGCCCTGAGGCTGAGGCTCGCAGTCCAGCCCGTCCTGGAGAAGCCCAGAGGGTCCCTGGACGAGGTTCCGGGGGGGCGGGCCGTCTCTGCCTCAGCTCCCCCTGGGGAGGCCGGGTCAGCCCGGGGTGTGGACGGGCCCTCGGCCCATCGGGCGGCCAGCCTGGGGTCCTCTCGAGGCGTGGTGTCGTCAAGTGCGGGCAGAGTCTGTGCCCCCAGGGGTGCGGGAGGTGCTGGCCGGGGTCGGAACCCGGAGCGGCCGGGAGCCCTGATCTCCCTGGGAGGGGGGCACGCACGGCGGGGGGGGGGGGCTGTGGGGCCTCGTCGGAGGCAGCCGGGGGGCAGATGGCAGGCCTAGCCTAGCCCCGGCCGAGCCCCCCAGGTGCCCTGCTCAGACCGCTCCTCCCACCCTGCTGTCCCCTAGACCCCCTTCCCGCTCACCCTGAAGCTGTGGGATGCCTACGTCCTCGATGGGGAGAGGGTGCTCACGGCCATGGCCTACACCATCCTCAAGGTGCACAGGAGTAAGTGAGCCCCAGGGAGCCCAGGTGTGCCGGCGGGGGGGGGGGGTGGCAGGGGCGGTGACCCTGTGCTCTGAGCAGCACCCAGACCTGGGGCGGGGGGACGGCGGGGCAGGTGGGTGCAGCGGGGCTCCCTGAGAGGAGCAGCGGGCAGGGGCCGCCCCGGCCAGCGCACTGCCCACGGCGCTCCTGGGCACATCGGGACCCCGGGGGCCCCGGGGCGGGGCCCTCTGGGTCTGACTCTCGCCCACCGCCCAGAGCGCCTCCTGAAGCTGCCCCTGGAAGGGCTCCGGGAGTTCCTCCAGGACTCTCTGGCCCAGCCCTGGGCCCTGGAAGACGAGGCGGTGCTCAGACACCTTCGGGCCTCCATGACCCAGCTCCGGAGGATGCGGTGCGACCTGCCCCCCCCAGGTGGGCTCAGGGCCCCGGCCCCTCCCGACTCGGCCAGCTGGGGCCGCCCACAGGCGACAGAGCCCCCGGGGCCCCGGGCCCCCGTCCTCATCTCTGGGGCTCTCCTCTTCTGCTCCGGCCTCGGGGACCCCAGGCCAGGGCTGGGCGGGCGGGCGGGCACCCACTGCAGGACCCGGGCAGCAGTGTGGGGGGCTGAGCACAGGGTCAGGCCGGGGGGAGGCCACGCGGGAGCCGTGAGGACCCCCGGGGCCCCCAGCGGGGGACACAGCCTGCTGGAGATGCTGACCCTGTCGGCCTCTTTCCAGCGGGACCTGAGGAGTTCCCCACGAGGCCCCTGGGCCTGGAACGAGTGTCCCCGGCGCCCGGGCCTCTCCTCCCTTCTCCGGCCTCTGAGACACCGCCCAGGCTGGAGGAGCCGGCCTCCCCGGGCCCAGCCCCCCAGCCTGAGCCGCCCGGACCCCCTCCCGGCCAGGCCGTCGTCCAACATCCCCCCCAGCGGTGGAACTCCCTCCCCACCCTCCCAGTGCACCAAGCCGGTGCAGGCGGGCGGCCCCGGGACATGGTGGGCTTCAAGACAGAAAACGGGGTCTCCTTCCATTCGGCACCTGCCTGGGCCACCCCAGAGGCCCCGCGACGGACCAGGCCCTGGAGCACCCCGGGGACTCCCATCACGGGGTCCACCCAGCCCCCTAGGGACGACGCTGTCGGGCCCAGGACACCCTTCCTGCCCCGTGGCCACTGCAGCTCGTGCCCCTCGCTGGGCAGTGACGGGCACAGCCAGGGCAGAGCCAGGGCGGCGCTGAGCCTGCTGCCCCGAGGCCCCGCACAGGCCCGGGACCCTCTGGCCTCCGCGTCCACGGGGCAACTCGATGCTCGCGGGCCTCGGGGGCAGAGCGTGGCGGTGAGGGCGGGGGCCCGGAGCCTCTGGCCCGCCGTCACCATGCCCTGCCTCGTGTCGCTGTCCCTCCCGGAGGGCGGCACCCCCCGCACAGGACACCAGCCCCTGACCCAGAGGGACCTGGGCTGGCCTGGCCCCGGGCTCTGTGGGGGCAGGGGCGACTCGAGCCCCCCACCCCCCCAGGCCCAGCACTAATGGGATCCAGCGCCCCGGGGCCCTGGCCAGGCCTGCGTTCCGGCCCCGGGCTGAGCGAGCCCTCTCACAGCCGGACGTGGCCTCCTGGGCCCTGGGCGTGCCCCACAGATCCAGGTCGCTGACCTAGGGCAGCCCTGGGGATCCCGGGACACCCCAGGGCAGGGCAGCAGGGGCAGGCCCGTGGGCCCCACCCGCGCCCACACCAGGAGGCAGGCTCCTCCACGGGCTGGGGCTCCAGCAGTCAGTCACCCGGCCCCAGGGGGCCCGAGGCCGGGGTCCCGCTGCCCTGCGGGGACCCAGCGCAGGAGCCCGTGGGCGGCAGGTCCACGTCAGCCCTGCCGCCCCCAGAACTGCCTCTCAACGCCCCAACCTCAGGACACACGCCCCCACCCGGAGTCGAGTCCGCACAGGCTCCCAGGTGGGGGACTCCAGCACCCGCACCCCTGTGGGATTCCCGCTTTCCTCTAAGGACAGGAAGGTCTCCCGGGGGAAGGCGCGCACCCTCGGCTCTGAGCCCCTGATTGCTGTTGCAAGTTCAATAAAGTGTTGTTGTGTGAGAATGCACGGCCGGCTCGTTTCTGCGTCTCCCGGAGCTCTGTGCACGGGGTGCGGAGACACCCCCAGAGAGGAGGAGGGGGCACCGCCCAGGCCCCGACCAGTCCCTGCAGGGGCGCCGCCAGGCACACACAGCTGACGTCCCCACGTGCCTTCCAGGTGCGGCCGGACGCCAGGGTCGGGACCCCACAGACTCTACTGCGGCTCAGCCTGTGCCCGCGGCCAGGACGGGCCTGGGACAGAGTGACAGCCGGGGAGCCTCAGGTCACCAGGGTCTGCGCTAAGTGCCCTGGGAGGTCTGTGCCCCCTCTGTCCAGGGGGCCTGGGCTGCCCGGGCTCCGGGGCGCTTCCTCCCCTCCCCGCCCCGGGCCTGTGCGCCTGGGGCACAGAGGGCCCGCGGGGCGGTCCGCGTGGCCCCGGAGGGGACGTCAGGACGGCAGGCCCTTGCAGCTCTCACACCCGGGCCACCCTCACCGGGCGGGCTCAGCACGCACACCCGGTGCTGCTGGATCTCTCGCACCAGAGTGTGGAGGGCACCCTGCAGGCCCTGGAGAGGAGGGGCTGGGTGAGCGTGGGGCTCGGCCTGGGGGCAGGCAGCGCAGGGGACCGAGGGACCCTGTCCCCGTCCCAACTCCCACACACAGGCAGCCCCAGGGCTCCCCCCACGGGCAGCCGGCTCCTCAGGAGCTCCCCCCAGGGCGGCCCCGAGGTCTGGCTCCCCGCTGGAGAGGCATCGGGGAGAAGAGAAGCGGCCGGCGCTCGGCGGGGACCCACTGCCACCCACGGCAATGTGGCCGAGCCGCACCTTCCAGCTCAGGTGACCCTCCGGCGGGACGGCACGGCACGAGGGAGCCCGGGTCGGCCAGGAGAACCCAGCTAGCCGCCCGGCGCCAGCACCAGAAATGATGCTGTTTCAACCGTTTCGGCGTCAGGACGACGCGGCCCGAGGATCAGATGGCGGCACGGCGACAGACACACACACACACCCCAAACCCAACAAACGTCGTAATCCCCCGGTTGTCGTCAGACAGCAGCCGGACGGTTACAGACACGACGCCGGGGTCCCCGGTAGGACACACGGAGGACGCTCCAGACCACGGCTGCAGAGGCGCTGGAGGCCCGGGGATGTGCCTGCGGGTGCCCACGGGGAGCGCGGGGCGGCGGGAAGCAGCCTACAGAGGGGGGCCCCTCCTGGGAAAGAACGCCGGGTCCCCCCGAAGGCTCCGGATGCTGACATCTGTCCTCCTCTCCTTCGGCTTCTGGTTTCCCCCCTATTTTGTTCTTCCTGATTCTCCTTCGGCCTCCACCCTGCATCCGAGCCACTGACCACACGGGCTTCTTTACGACGTCGGGGCCCAAAAGGAGGCCGAGCTCTGGCTCCCGGGATCGGGAAAGACCATCGCCGAGGTTTATGCTGGTCCTTCCCGGCTCTTCTGTCCTGCAGAACGAGGGGAGGCCCGGGCCTGACAGGGAAGGAAGCCCACTCCCACTCGGGCGGGACCGTCCCTCGTGGAGGACGTCATCTGGGCCCAGGAGTGCGAGCGGGGCGATCCAGAACAGGTCCCAGGTTAGACATAGTCCGCTTGGAGGTTTGTCCTGAAGCGAGCACTCACCTTCGACGTCATGCTTTATTAGTTCATCCATTTACTATTCGTTAAGGATTTTATTTTTATGTCCTCTCTACACCCAACATGGAGTTCAAACTCACAGTCCTGAGATCGAGGTCCCCCGACCGGGCCGGCCAGGCACCCCAGGGCCATGTTTCTCATCTCTTTGCTGGCTCGCCTATCTCTGCACCCAACTGGGACATCGAGTCCATGACGGGGGAGCTTTAGCTCCCTCCGAACCCGGCACGTTCTCGCTGTATCCCCATCCCCGAACGACCTTCGCCATTGAATAGCAACTTAAATAAATCGGCAGTCAAACGACTCCTGGTCGAGGAAATGGCCAACTTGTCACGTGTGTGGGTCCCGCTCCCGGGGAGGCTCTGCTTTCTTTAACATCGATCAGGGTCCCAATGACTCCACCGTACCTCGACGCGGGGGCTCAGTTTCTGCCCCGACACAGGCAGCACGTCGGCTTCAATTAATACCTATCAATCAATCAAAGGGAGCCTGGTCGCTCGGTGTGGTTCATAAGAACACGCGACCCTTGTTCTTGGGGCAGAGAGTTCAAGCCCCATGTGGGTGTAGAGGTGACAGAAAAATAAAATCTTAAAAAGAAAATCAATCAGTCGGTCTGGGGGAGACACAGCCCCGGATCCCACAGGGGCAGGGAGCCCGCTGACGGGTCTACGCACAGTATTAGAAGCAGCAGAGCACAAAGTCAGAACTTCCAGAAGTCTGCTAGAGTGGGGGACACGCCGGCCTTGACGGTGCTCGGGAGGCGAAGTGGGGGGCGGCCCCTGGAGCGACAGGGTGGGCTCAGGATCCCCGGGGTCCCAAGGACGGTGGCGCCAACGGTTCCCAGGCCCAGGAGCGGGGACCCCGGCCGAGAGCCGCGGGACTAGGGCCAGCTGTCTGCCCTGTGTGGCCACAAACTGCAAACCCCTGTGCAGTCACGGGGCCGCGTCCCTGGGCCGGGCCAGCAAAGGCCAGAAGCGGGAGGAGACCCTCCCGAGCGGGAGGAGCACGGGTCTCCCCAGGGCAGCCCCTAAAACTTGGAGGTTTGAAACTCAGTCACTTGTCCGAGATCAGAAAACAAACATAAGCTGGGACGCAGGCAGGGTGAACGCAGGGTCTGCAGAAGCGGCGGAGGCCCCTGCAGACTGGGGCGGGGGGGGGGGCGGGATGCTCAGCCCCAGGCCCAGGGGACCCGGCGCCCCCGCCCGCATCCCCTACTCAGCACCGAGGCTCGGGGGCAGCACAGCGCCGCCAGCCAGCGGGGGCCCAGACCCCGCCTCCGACCCGCAGGTGCATCTCCCCCCCGAGGCAGGTGCATCACTCCTGAGGCAGGTTCATAGCCCTGGAGGCAGGTGCGCACCCGACGTCAGCGCCGCGGCCCCGCCCCGAGACCCCGCCCAGACCCCTCGCTGCCGCCAGGTGGACCGACTGCAGAGGCCGCAGAGCTCGAGCTCCGCGGAGAGAGCGGGGTCGAGCTTCCTCTGTACTTTGGGCTTGCTTTATTTTCATTTCTTTTCTTCGATTCTTTTTTATTAATTGCTTGATTTTAATTTTTATGTATATACCTTATATATTACTTATTTTTGTTTACTCTCATCGTACTTTGCCTTTTTTTCTTTTTTTGGAATTTAGATTCTTTTCACAAGGAGGCCAAAGCACACACAGCATCTAGTGGGTTTTTTTTTTTTTTGGGGGGGGGCGGTTGCTGTTGTTGTTATCGTTGTTTTTCTTGTTTGTTTGTTTTTCTTCCTTCTTTTTGGATAGAATAATGAGATGGAGAAATTCGCCTCCATAACAACCTCGTGGTACCCGCAGCTAGGAAGTTCATCAGTACACATAGATGGTGTCTGAGTAGAGTCTAAAACAATGATCATAAAGAAGATCGCAGCTGGGCTGGGAAAAGAGCGCGGAAGGAAACTCGACAGTCCCTTAGTGTAGAAACAAAAGAGCTAAAGTCTAGTCCGGCCAACGTCAAAAGTGCCTTGACCGAGGTGCAGTCCCAAGTGGAAGGCTCAAAACAAGGGAGGTCCCGGGCCGCGGAGGCGGACGGCGGGACGCAGCCGCTCACCAGAAGAGCCGCATCCGCGTCCCAGGAGACGCAGAAGACGGAGAGAAGAAGGGGCGGACGTTGTAGTGGAACGAGTCGTAGCCGAAGTCACAGCACTCGCAGACTCGGAGACGGCCCTGAAAGCGGCGGAGGCGGCGCTGGGGCAGGGGGGAGGCGGGTCCTCGCGCTGCGGGTCGTGGACCGAGCGTGCGGCGGGTCGGCGGCCCCGAGAGGAGGGGAAGGAGCGCCCAGCCTGCGGCCCGCGATGCTGTGCAGCCAACAAGTCCTTCGGCAAAGGCCGCCATGCGGGACGGCGACTCGAGGGCACCGAGCTCACCTGCGTCTCGGCTCCACCCGGGACGTAGAGGACGCGGCCGGGCGGCTCGGGCCCTGGGGTGCCGGGATCGAATCCCGCGTCGGGCTCCCGGTGCATGGGGCCTGCTTCCCCCTCCGCCTGGGTCTCCGCCTCTCTCTCTCCGTCTCTCTGTGACTCTCATAGATAAAAAAAAAGACGAATTAAAAGAAATTTGCTTGGTCCCTTGTAAATAAACGGTCGGTTTCGCTCGCAGCGCCTTCAACAGTTGGAAACAGGGTTCACCGCGTCCCCGCAAAGCCTGAAGCCCAGAAACACGCGCCGCCGCCGGTGACGCCCGCGGAGCCCCAGGCCCGCCGCTCCCGCAGCCCCCGCAGCCCCCGCAGCCCCCGCGCCCCGGGGACGCCGGGACCCCGGCCCCGCCTGCGCCGCGCGTGTGGCCCGGGCGGCGACCCCACAGCCCCCGGGAGCGTGACCCGGAGCGAGGCCGGGACCCCTCCTCTCCCGCACACCTGACCCCAGAGCGACACCCGGACCCCGTCCCGCGGCGTGACCCGGAGCGAGACCCGCACTGAGACCCGGGACCCGCTCCTGGGGGGGGGGGGGAACCTCACACCGCGGGGCCTCCGGGGCGTGACCGCCCCACCCCCGCCTCCCGGATGTGCCCGCGGAGCCCCGCCCCCGGATGTGCCCGCGGAGCCCCGCCCCCGGATGTGACCCCCCCATCCCCGCCTACCAGGACCGTGACCCCCCCATTCCCCCTCCCCCGGAAAAGACCCCGTAGCCCCGCCCTCTGGATTTGACCCCCGCATCCCCGCCTGCCCCGGATGTGTCCTCGGAGCCCCGCCCCGGATGTGACCCCGTAGCCCCGCCCCCGGATGTTACCCCCCCGTGGCCCGCCCCGCCGTGCGCCGACGTCCTCCCCCGGCGCGGCGTCGGGCGGTCGGCTGGAGGAGCGTGGGGAGCGTGCGGAGCGTGGGGAGCGCCCACCGGCCCCGGGCGGCGCGGGTCCCGCCATGAAGTTTCGGGCCAAGATCGTGGACGCGGCCTGTCTGAACCACTTCACCCGTGAGCGGCGGCGGGGAGGGCGCGGGGGGCGGGGCCGGGGCTGGGGGATGCCGGGGCGTGGGGCGATGGGGAGAAGGGCGTAGGGCAGAGGGTCGCGCGCGGGCGGGGAGGTGATGGGCCCCCGGGAAGGTGGGGGAAGGTGGGGAAGGTGGGCTGGAGGCCGCTGCGGCCCGCGGGGGCTGAGCCGGCGCCCAGGACGGTCGGGGAAGTTGCCTTGGGTCAGACGAGCGTGGGTGGGGGCCCTGGGCTCGCCCGGCTCGGCCTGCAGCCCTGTGGCCCAGCGCAGAGTGAGCCCCGCGCCGCCGTCCCGTCCCCTCCCGTCCCGTCCCCGTCCGTCCCATCCCGTCCCGTCCCCTCCCGTCCCCTCCCGTCCCCGTCCCCTCCCGTCCCGTCCCCGTCCGTCCCATCCCGTCCCCGTCCCGTCCGCGTCCTGTCCCCATCCCCATCCCCGTCCCCATCCCATCCCCGTCCCCGTCCCCCCCCCCCCCCCCCCCCCCCGGCCGGCGCTGGGCAGGCACCACGTGCTCCCCGGGCGCCGCGCCAGGCCCCTTCGCACCAGCGTCCCGAAGCAGCTGCCCTGCGCCCTGGCTCCCCGCAGGGGTCAGTGCCATGATCGCCAAGCTGGCCAAGACCTGCACGCTGCGCATCAGCCCGGAGAAGCTGAACTTCGTGCTGTCGGACAGAGTGGCCAGCGGAGGGGTGAGCATGTGGTGTGAGCTGGAGCAGGTGAGAGGAGGCGCGGGCGGCTGGGGCGCCTCCGCCGGGAGCCCTGGGAAAGGCCACAGGGTCCCCTCCTCGCCTTCCCTCAGGAGAACTTCTTCAGCGAGTTCCAGATGGAGGGCATCTCTGCGGAGAACAACGCCATCTATTTAGACCTAACCGCGGAGAATTTATCTCGAGCTTTGAAAACGGCCCAGAACGCCAGAGCCTTGAAGATCAAGCTGACCAATAAGCACTTTCCGTGCCTCACGGTCTCGATAGAGCTGGTGAGTGGGGGGCAGCGCCGAGACGCCCCGGCCAGGGTACCAGTGGCTGTGAATCCGGACTTTCCAGCAGCACCCGGGAAGCTAGTTGGCTTACAAAGAGGAGGGAGGTGCGCGCAGACACTTGCTTTCCACGGGAGTCAGGCCCCCTCGTGTGTAAATGGTGCTGTGCTCCTGCCGCGCGCGGGCTGGGACCCTCTGTCTTTCCCCGTGCCAGGGCCCTCCCACCCCGCTTCCGACTGCGTGTTCCCATCACAGGTGTGGCCACCTCGTGCACAAATCATGCTCTCTGTCTGTTTGCACCTTGGGAGGACTTCCCCGCGTCCCCTCTGACACCTTCGGGTGACCTCCCGTTCTCCCAGAATGCACACCTTTCAGTGCTGCTTCCAGAAGCCTCTGTTGTCTGGCCGTCCTCGGGACGCACACCTTGTAGGCTCTCTTGGCCCACAGGATGGGGTTGACGTGTCTTACCATGACGTCCAGAACCCTGCACGCCTGGCCCCAGCTGTCTTGGAACCAAATCACCGACTCCCACCGTCCACATGGTCCCCTGGAGCATCCTCTTCTTTCCCAGCTCCCAGACTTTGGGGGCCCTCGGGCTTCCATTTGGAATGTCTCCCTTTCTGGCTCCCTGAGACCCGCAGCCCAGTGCCCTTCCTCCTCGCCTTCCCTCAATGCAGCCACCTCCCTTTTTTTTTTTTTTTTTTTTTTTCAAAAAAAATTTTTTTTGATTTATTTATGATAGTCACACACGCACAGAGAGAGAGAGAGAGGCAGAGACACAGGCAGAGGGAGAGGGAGGAGCAGGCTCCATGCACCGGGAGACCGACGTGGGATTTGATCCCGGGTCTCCAGGATCGCGCCCTGGGCCAAAGGCAGGCGCCAAACCGCTGCGCCACCCAGGGATCCCCAACCTCCCTTTTTAAAAGATTACTTGTTTAGTTATTTGAGAAAACACATGTTTGCATGTGTGCACCTGAGCAGTGGGGGAGGAGGAGAGGCGGAGGGAGAGGCAGACCCCCGCCGAGCAGGGAGCCCCACTCGGGGCTCGATCCCAGGACCCCAAGATCATGGCCTGAGCTGCAGGCAGATGCTTCACCGACTGAGCCCCGGATGCCCCTGTGGGTGTTGGTTTTCTTGCTCATTGACCCACCTGTGCCCCTGGAACTTGGGGACCCTGTGTTACTTCCCACACATCTAACCTGTTACAGGATTAAGAGCCAAACAGGCCTGTGCTAAATATCTGGTGAATGTGCTTTGGTGAACAAATTGAGGCCGTTCCACTTAGATTTGGATACTCGTTTCCATTTATCCTTCAGTTATTCTGTTTTTTTAATTCACGCTACGAGAATATGTTTTAACTTTTCTCTCGACAGTTATCTGTGTCGAGCAGCAGTCGCGTGGTGACCCACGACATCCCCGTCAAGGTTATTCCTAGAAAGCTGTGGAAGGATTTGCAAGAACCTACCATTCCAGATTCCGATGTGAGTGATGCCAGTTGTCTTTCGCTCGTGATGTGTTCAGTGCTGTGATTCCAGTTCCCTGATTTCAGCTACGGTCTTGTAGTTTATTTTATTCAAAGATCATACAGTACCTGAGAGGAAACGCTAGTCATTTTTAAAGGATACTTCAGGAAAAGAATTGCAGTAATTGCTTTTTGTGGGTTATGTGAAATACCTAAAGATAGCGCTGCACGTGGCGGAAACACCACACGCGACACACGGAGAGAGAAGTGCTTGGGTCGTAGCGCTGGAGTCAAACTAACTTAACGGGGCGCTTGGGGGGACAGATCTGTGGGGAGCGCTGTCCAGGACGTGTATAAGAGCCGGTCCTGCCGGGGGGCCTCCCAGAGCCCCCGAGAGTCAGGGCGGTGCCACAGAGTCCTCCGCCTCTTGCTCACAATTTCTGGAAAAAGAAGTGTTGACACAGACTGGGGAGACCGTTTACTCCTGCTGGCAGGTCCCTGCAGGGACCGCACCGTCTCAGGCGCTGTTCGGAGCCCGGGCTGAGGGCTGGAGCCAGGCTCCCTCGCAGGGTTTATCCGTGTGTGGGGTGGGGCCAGCGTGTGGCTGTGGCCCCGCAGGGCAGAGGATGGTGCTGCATCATCCCACCGGCCGTGCAGGGGCATCTTGGCTAAAGGGCTGCCGGCCTGGCCCCAGGCGGATGCCCACAGGGACGCCGTCGCCCAAGTGACCAGAGGCAGGAGGAGGTAGCAGGGTGGTAAGGTTGTTTTTCTTTTCATATTTTTGTGTTTTAAAGATTTTACTTATTCACGAGAGACACACAGAGAGAGGCAGAGACCCAGGCAGAGGGAGAAGCAGCCTCCGTGCAGGGAGCCCGACACGGGACTCGATCCCGGGACCCTGGGGTCCCGCCTTGAGCCAACGGTAGATGCTCAACCACTGAGCCACCCAGGCGTCCTTCTTTTTGTGTTTTTAAAGGAACTTTATTCAGACAACTAGAGAACGGGCCTTGTGCTAAGCACACATGCATCGCAGACGGGTAGCGAGCCCCTGTCGCTAACTGACCGTGCTCGTGTTTCTAACACCTTCGATGTTCCTCTTTGATTTTGTAGGTTAGTATTTACTTACCAGTCTTGAAGACGATGAAGAGCATCGTGGAAAAAATGAAGAATATCAGCAATCACCTTGTAAGTGGTGACTTCTTCAGAAAACGGCATTTCACATACCTCACAAGCATTTGGTTTGGGCCGCGTACCCTGGGAGAAGGCCGCGCCTCTTGGAGGTGTGGATGCCTTCACGCCCCGCCCTGTGGTGTCCGGGCGCCCCCGGAGACGTGGCCTGGGTGCAGAGCCAGCACTTTCACAGCTGCCAGCAGAATCCTGTTCTGGGGCTTCTCTGCTGCCTCCCCTCGGGGAGAGCATCCGCCGTGGCCCTCGTCCCGTGTATTTGCACCTGTGGCCTCGTGAGGATGTGTTTGGCGGTTTTGGGCCTTCTTTCCTGTGTTGGACACAACGTTCCATGTTTCACCTGCTAACATGTGTTTGTTCAAGGAGTCACTGGTGCTGGCCGTGAAGGGAGGGTCCTGTCCACTTAGCCCGGGACGAGGCTACCCCCAGATGTCTGCGTTTTCTTGTGGCTGCTTTCACGTGGATCTAGTTGTCAGGCTGGGAGCTTCCTCTGGGGCAACTCTGGGCACCCCCAAGAGGCTCTGAGGGGCTCCGTGAGGCACATGGGGGGACAGGCAGGGCAGTTAATCCAGGGCTCTGAGTGTTCTTTTGGTTCAGTGGAAATGACTCAGCACAGGGGCCCAGAGCCATCAGAGATGTGTTTATCTCTGTGGAATGTTTAAAAACAGATTTCATGCCGTGGCTGCTACAGTCTGGAACTCTTGTTGGGAAGTATTCTGGAGTGGCCAGGCACACAGCTCAGTGAGCCTGACCAGAAGTCTGCGTCTGAAGGGGGAGAGAGGGAAAGGAGGGGGCTCAGCCTGCGCAGATCACCCTCCAGGAGGTGCTGACACCCGGGCTGAGCCCCCCGGTCTTTCCCTACCTCCTGCAGGGGTCCCAGGCAGGAGCGGGGAGGCCTGCAGGGAGGGCCAGCTGACGTTCTGGTTCAGCAGGTGTGGGTTGGGGTCTGGGACCAAGTCCCGATGCGCAGCCTGGCGTGCCTGCTGCCTGGCCTGGCACCGCCTGCAGTGGCCGAGGTGAGAGCCCCGTCCTGCCCTGCTCCGCCTGCCCTCAGCTCGGAAGCTGCACTCATCAGCTTTGTGGTTAAAGCAGGGGTGATGGTATCGTGACGCTGTGGCAAGGGGGGGGGGTCCTCGGGCCACGTGGGCCTGGGGCCCCTCCTGGCCGCACCGTGCAGCCCATTGGCCTCGTGCCGGGTATCCCCCGAGGTGAGCAGGACGGCACGTCTTCATGGGAGCTTTGCTGCTCTGTGTGTGCGGAGAGACGCTTCCTGCTGGCCGCCCAGCGCACTGGGTCATGCTTAGAAGTGGTAGGGGACGGTCACTGGCGAAATCACAGAGAAGTAAGGGCTTTCCCAGCCCCGTGAGAAATAGAGTAACGTTGGAGCGGTTGATGTTCCCGAGGATGGTCACAGCCAGCCTTCGGTGGCCCGCGCTCAGAGGACTAGGCCTTTGTCCCTCTGTCCCTGAGTTTTGGTGGCCACTGCACTCCAGACCCTGCTGGTGCCCCAGTGGGCGGGCTCGTGTGCGGTCACTTCGGTTTTAGGATCAGAAGAAAGCTTAGGAGAGCCTGGCAGGCTGCTTTCCTGAATGAAATCTTGATATGAAACCACTTCAAAGGCAGTGAGAACCTGCAGGTTGTTTTATGTTATTTTGCTCAGGTTCTGTGCTGGATTCCAGGAGGATGGGCTCAGAAATGCGACAGCATGTGTCTGGGTTCACATGGAGAGTTGACAGCAAGCACTTAACATTCGAGGGCATGTTTCCAAGATTATGCAACAGTCCGATCTTTGGAGGACTGTTTCCTATTCAATTTCGAGTCGTCAGAGGCGCCTGGGACGCTCGGAGCCTGTGGGTCCTTGCCTGGCTTCTGCGCCTCTCCTGCTCACGGTCTCAGGCTTGTGAGTTCAAGCCCCACGTCGGGGGTAGAGATGACCTAGAAATAAAATCTTAAACAACAGACTCCAGATAAGCGCTCAGTCAAGTTCAGAGAAGTTTTAAATTTTGTTTTTAGAATGAGAAATACTAGAGTTCACAGGTATTAAGGGACAGGAATGAGAACTATTAGACCGTGCTTGCTGCGTACAGACGCGGCTGCCCGAGCCCAGAGCCTTGCGGGCCGAGCCCCCCCCCCCCGCTCCCCGCAGGTCTCAGGTTTCCCACCAGCCTCTGGGTTTGGTGGGTAACCAAAACTGCCGACTTGCAAACAGCTCTGTGGATTCCCGAAGACCTCCGGCTTTAGAGGGGGGCAGGTGCCGACACCTGGGAGAGAGACCGCGTGCCACGGGCGGGTCCGCGAGGCCGTGGGCTATACGGCGGCACACGCATCTTTCTGTGAACCTCACTGGTGGGTTTAGTCCCGTTACCCAAGCGTGCTGGTTGGTGGTGGAGGCTGCAGCTGGAAAGGAGAGCTGT
Source organism: Nyctereutes procyonoides (assembly GCF_905146905.1). Lineage (NCBI taxonomy): Eukaryota > Metazoa > Chordata > Mammalia > Carnivora > Canidae > Nyctereutes > Nyctereutes procyonoides. Next base: position 41,610,026 of record NW_026575120.1, on the reverse strand, counting down.
CTGTGACCTTGGAAGTGGCGTAGGCTGGGAGACTGGGAGGTGGGTTCTGGGGATGGGCCGGGGCCTGTACCCCAGCGCAGGTCACCAAGCCACTCTGCTGGCAGTGCAGACGGAAATGCCGCATCTCCAGACCTTTCGAAATTTGGAAATCTCACCTCCCAACCTTGAGTCTGGTTTTTACCCCCCCCTTTTTTTTTTTAGTTTGATAAAGAACTTATTTATTTGACAGGGAGAGTACATGCACACACACGCACAAGCAGGGGGACGGGCAGGCAGAGGGAGAAGCAGCCCCCCTCCGCGCAGGGAGCCCGACACGGGGCTTGATCCCAGGACCCCGAGATCATGGCCTGAGCCGATGGCAGAGGCTTCACCCACTGAGCCCCCCCAGGCACTCCTGAGCTTGGTTTTTAAAAACGGGTTATGTTCCCAGGAGATTCTCAAAGTTTTGTAGTCATGTTGCATTTGTAGTTAGAAGACAGGTTTGACCACTTAGAGAATACGGCTGTGGACAAGCTTCTCCTGATTTCCACGTGCCCCTCCCGTTTGTAGCAGTTGAGGGTGTCCCCGTTGTCAGCACGGAAACGCTCCCACGGGACTCTGCTCCCACGTTCCCCTGTAAGTGGCGCAGGTGTTGCTTGCGCCGTACGGGGGACAGCAGACCGCCTGCGGTCCCGTCCAGCCGCCTCCCAGAGGGTCGCTTGGGACAGACGACCTGGGAGTCGTGTTGCTCGGCGTTCCCGCCACCCTGGGCTGTACCCGCGTGCTCTCCAGGGCGGGCGGGCTTCCGCTCTGATTGAGTCACTGCGAGGAGTGGCTTTCACGGTGGGGACAGGCGTGGCGAGGGGCCTTCTCTGGAGCCTGCCGTGGGCCGCTCCGGCCGGCCTTCCTCTGTGCGGGCAGCGTCCCCCGCAGGTGGATGCAGGTGCGTCCCCTCCCCATTTCCAGGGCTCCCGGGGACCGCTGGGCCCTCGTGTGCTGCCCGGGGCTCCGTGTTGCTGCTGGGCACCGTGCCATCCCGTATCCTCCCCCGCTGTCTCCGCCGGCGACCCGGCCCCAACTCGGGCTCTGCTGTCTCCCTTCTGTTCCCGGCGGTCTGTCCTCGCGGAGCTGGACGCGGCTGCTTGGACCCTGCGTCTCCGAGTGCTCTTGCCACCGTGCTGTCTTCCCTGAAGATCTCACTTTGGGGCTTGACCACAGTCCTTTGAGGAATCCTCTAGAGCACGGGTTCTCATTTTCGGCATGGGAGTGGGGCCCAGATGGTTTTGAGGTCCAGGGCTTAGGGCTCTGTCCTGCTGTGACCACGGCACGTCACAGCACGCTGCCTCCACGGCGGCCCCTCCGCTATCCCTTCCCGCTCTTTGTCCTCCCCTCCTGGAAACCCCCTGTCCCGCTCCACTCCCCTTGTGTTTCGCCCCCGTGGCTTCCTGTCCACGCGGGCACCTGCCAAGATCCTGGGGCCAGGCTGCTGCCGCCTCTCCCTGGTCTCTGCTCTGACGGGCCCTCCTTCGGGGGCCGCGGGGGGCTGCAGGGTGTCAGGTGGGCCTTTCTCCCCCTTTTGTTTCCTTCTTCTTTTTTAAGACTGTAAAATACTCCATTTGCAGATCATGGAAGCAAACCTCAGCGGAGAGTTGAACTTGAAAATAGAAACAGAACTTGTGTGCGTCACAACTCACTTCAAAGACCTTGGGAACCCTCCGCCCGGTACGTGTTCCCAGGGGTCGTGTTGTGTGTGGGACACGTGGTTTCGGGGGGCACAGCTTGCTCAGATCTCTGCCTGCAGAACGGGAGAAATGCGGCCGACGGGGTCTCAGGCTTGGGGAAGCTCAGCCGCCTCGGCCTGAGGACCAGCGCCTGCACCTGTGGTCCCTGGGGCCCCAGGGGCCCGGGTCTGCCCATTTCTGCCCTGGAATAGTGACCGGGTTGACAGGGTTCACCTCCTGCCACTGCAGTCCCTAGTATTTATGGACTAGGTTAGCACATAACAGCTTTCTTCGCCTGACCTGATGTTTCATCCCCTCTGCGGTGTTGGGACACCACGGGACCGGTTCAGCTGCAGCAAGTGACAGGGTGACAGGGGCGCTGGGGGAGAGGGGGCCCAGTGGTGCCTGCAGAGCTCCTGGGGCACACAGAGCGGGTGCTGGAGCGGGCGCCACACGGGGCCCTGGCATGTCCACTGATGATGTGGAAACCGGATCGATCCCGGGTGTGTTCTGTTCTTTCTCTAAAGTTTTAAAAGTATTTTATTTATTTGTTTGAGCAAGAGCTGAGTCGGGGAGAGGCAGAGGGAGAAGCACGCTCCCCGCTGAGCAGGGAGCCGGATACAGGGCTCCATCCCAGGACCCTGAGGTCATGACCTGAGCCGAAGGCAGGTGCTCAACCGCTGAGCCCCTGGGGCCCCCTCCAATGTTCTCAACCGTGTGATAGGCCCCCCAGTGCTACAGTTAGGGTGTGTCAGTGCACGTCGCATTAAGAGAGGTGCATCCTAGGGGGGTCCACTCTACAGCGAAGCATGTGCTGATCCAGCCATGGGAGGTCCACCTGGCGAGGCTTTGCTGACAGCCGTGTGAAGTGAGTGCCTTCCCTTCCGTGTTACTCGTTTTCTTTATTTTAATGTGTTACAACAAGGGTGTGTGATGCTTGGCCAGACGGGGAAGGACCGTTTCTTCCCCCTCGTTCCCAAGGAGGAGCAGTCACACGTGAGCTGTGTGGTCCCGCTCCTCAGCGTGTGGCAGGGGGCTAGCAGGGACCGTTTCCTTGGACCAAAATGGGGAGAGTGGGTCATATTTCAGGTAGAGTCCCTGGGAGTTTGCACAGTGTTTTAGAAGGAAGGAAGGCCTCGGTAGCTGCTTGCTGAGCCACGACTGTGTGCACACTTTGTATTTCCAGGCTGTGCCAGACAGTGGCAACGGGAATCATCTGTTTAAGTCCCCACGCTTCCCGGTCACCTCCCACACTGTCCGTGTCATTGTAGCCTCTGAAGACGCGTCTCAGGAGAGACCCCCCGAGCAGATGGCTGAAGTGCACATAGACATCCGGAAGCTCCTGCAGTTCCTCGCTGGACAGCAAGTGAACCCTACGAGGGCTGTGTGCAGTGAGTATGTGTGTGGATCGTTGTCCACGTTTCAGATCCCATAATCAGAGGCAGGCCCCGACGGTACGCGGTCTCCTCGGTGCAGACACAGCTCAGCCATAGGGACCAGGTGTTCTCAGGCAGGTGGGTGTTTGGGGTTTCCTGGATTTAGCAGCGCCTGGTGGCCTGCAGCATCGCTGGCTTGGCACGGGGCTGTGTGGGTCTGTATCCGGGGAGGCTTCCAGACAACAGGTGCTGATCGTCCAGTCTGACCTGCTGAGGGGAGCCCCTGACCCCGTCAAGTGGGCTTGGCCCCAGCTCCCCTGCTCTGCCTCTGTTGCCTTCGTGGGTTGAACCCTGAGCGCTGCCTACAGTTGTCCCCTACCTGGCCGTTTGCCTCCTGTCCCGATCTTTGCCTGTGGGCCCTGGATCGCGGTCGGCCCCGTCTTCCTCAGCTTGCACCTCCCTCCCGGCTCTCAGGAGTTATTGGCTACACAGGAGGAAGGGCTTGGGATCCCTGGGTGGCGCAGCGGTTTGGCGCCTGCCTTTGGCCCAGGGCGCGATCCTGGAGACCCGGGATCGAATCCCACGTCGGGCTCCCGGTGCATGGATGGAGCCTGCTTCTCCCTCTGCCTATGTGTCTCTCTCTCTCTCTCTCTCTCTCTCTCTGTGTGTGTGTGTGTGTATGTGTGTGACTATCATAAATAAATAAAAATTAAAAAAAAAAAAAGAGGAAGGGCTTGCTCGCCCTGAGCTTTCCACGGCTCTTTGTCTCCTCGCCACTCCGATCAGGGCAACTGAAAGGGAGCCACACCTTCCACAGAGGAGCCGGCAGGCTGAGCGCCCAGCCACCTTGGAGCGGCGCTTAGGACGGCCCATTAGGACGGCCCAGGAGCGCACTTGACGGGAACAGAAAATTGTAGGTGGCTGTGCCTGCCAAGGAGGAGCAGCCCCATAGAAGGAGACACGCAGTGAAGCAGATCACGGGAGGGCAGTGAGCACGTCCACTAGATGGGGCGATGGGGCACGGCGACCGAGGGCCAGGGTTATGGTCGCAGATGCTGGAATGGCCGGATCCTGGGGTGGGTACCAGGGTCTGCGTGCGCTGCATCCCGAGAGCCCTTGGCCTGGCCTGTTGTGGGTTCTAGGGCTGAGGGTGGGAGCTGCGTCTTGGTGTGGGGTCGGCCCAGGCTTTAGCCAGTCCTCCCGTCTGCTGACAGGCTCTGCACAGGCTGCTGGGTGGCGCCAGTGCAACCCGGCTGTGCCCCGTGTAGAGTGGAAGCCTGGGGGGGGGCATTGCCCTTGAGTCCCCCCTCGTGGCCCGCTCAGGACAGCGGGCCTTGTGGGTTCTACGCCAGGCGGCCAGCTGAGTGGCTTGAGCCCTCAGAACGGTGACTGGGGTCCCCAGAGGTCAGCGATGAGCCAGGGATTGTGACACAGTACGACTTGGATTTCTCCTACCCTTGGCTTGATCTTTCAAACCAGCTTTTCTGCCTGTGGTTTCTGGCCCGGGGTGGCGTCCTGCAGCGTCCCACTCCTCTGCCCCACACCCTGGGTCTCCGCCTGCCCCACCACGGCCCCTGTGACTGGTCCCTCCGCAGCCTGGCACTTGGCCTGGCCTACCCTCGTGGGCTCCATGGGTACCCCTCGCCCGCCCTCGCGCCCCTGCACCGTTCCCACCCCTGCCCGTGCAGGCTGTGGCCCTGCCGTCACCACTGCCTCTCGCGGCCATTGAAGGGAGCGGGGCTCCCAAGGAATGTGCCCCTCGCCCTGTGTGCGCCACCTGACCTGGGCTTCGGTGCGACGTGCACCCCTCCTGTGCCCCGTCCTCCACTGCAGCCTGTCCCCAGGGAGGTGGGCCGCAGCGCCGGGGCTCTTGGCAGTGACAGGGTTTCTTCTCTCCTCAGACCTCGTCAGTAACAAGATTGTCCACTTTGATTTGCTCCACGAGGACGTTTCCCTGCAGTACTTCATCCCGGCCCTCTCATAGACCGGTCCCCACCCGGGAGCTTGGGGCTGCGCCGTGCTGGCCGTGGGCCACGTGTAGAGCCATGCAAGTCTGTGCATTTTACTTCTTCAGAAATTTTCTGGCTAAAAGTTGGGTTAATGAAAGACAGTTGGATAAACCTACTACATTTTAGTCTCCTTTGTTCTTGTGTCTGTTTTGTTGTCAAGATGTGGAAAATGAGGAAGAGAGACTGTTTATCCAGACTTCAGATAGGTTTAGGCTTGTACACCCCGCCCTCCCCTGGCTCTGTCCTTGGAGCCTGATAACCGGCCGGGGCAGCCCTGTGGCCGCCTCAGTCACACGGGTGTCCAGCTGCAGCACGCGGAGCCCCCTGGCCCTGCTTCCCCCCTGACGCTGCCCCATCCGGTCCCGCTGTGGGGAGGCCGCTGCCCGGGGACAGGACGCTGTGACGCGTCTTAACTGGCATGTCAAGGCCGAGAAGTGAGGTGCGGGGTTAGGGTAAGCGGAAGAGGAATCTGCAACCTTGAGCAGTTGTCTTCCGGCCACTTGAGCGCGTTGGAGCCCGTGGTAAGACCCAGGGTCGCGAGTGCTGTTTCTGATGCTTGTCAGTGAGCGTTCGCGTGGGACGTAGCATTTGTTAAAGCAACTCTTTTTTTTTTTTTTTTTTAAGATTATTTATTTATTCAGAGAGAGAGAAAGGTAGAGATCCAGGCAGAGGGAGAAGCAGGCTCCATGCAGGGAACCCGACGTGGGGCTCGATCCCGGGTCTCCAGGATCACACCACGGGCTGAAGGCGGCACCAAACCGCTGAGCCACCAGGGCTGCCCTCAAGCAACTCTTTAAAGCTCGTATCGTTCCAGTTTTCAAGCGTCTCTTCTCTCCTTGCTGCAGTAAGACTTGGAAATCATGATGTTCAGTGAAACAGCCTAAAGAGAGTTCATAAACCTTTTTTTTTGCTGTGATAGTTACCGATCTGGGAAGTTGGTCACTGCTGATCATCCAAATGATGTTTCGCGCACAGTGAGTCTACAGTACTGGTCTGTAGCACGAGGTGGTGGCGCAGTGGCTCCTGGCCGCCCCCCGTGGCCACCGCGCCTCGGCTCCTCCGGCGTCCGGCGTGTGTATTTTCGCATCCCACCTTTGGGCGTCTGGTGTTGCTGGAGGGCCTGTCCAGGCTGGAGCGGCACAGACGCCTGAGATCCTTTATTTGTCAGAGTGCATCTTGCAGCGCGCCCAGGCACACTGAGCTGGTGGCAGGGATGGCACTCGAATCCAGGCCTCTGACGCGTGATCGGTGGCCCTCTCTCCAGGCTTCGCTGTGCGTCCGGAGTAACGAATCCTACACGTTTCAGGCTCCGTGTCCACCAGTCACTTCACGAGTCTGGGAAGAGCGTCTTCATTTTAACCCTGCTGTGGTCAAGTAGGTTTGCACGCAGGTTCTAAAGCGCCGTAAACCCACAGGTGATTTCCTTCTGCGTGTAGAGTTGTGTTGATGGTTTCGGGGCTGGCCCAAGTCTCCGTGTGGGCAGGGCCACCCAGGCTGTCTCCGGGGGTCAGGACGCGGGGGTCTGTGTCTTGCACTCGGCAGGACGCCCTGCTTCGTGCTTCCCTGGGTCTCAGAGCCTTGACCGAGGACGGCTTTCTCTCCCACGGGCGCTTGGGGAAACCAGCAAGCCGCTGTGCTGAGCGGTAACCACTGCAGTTCCGTTAGCTCAGGTTAGAAACGTGAACATAACTTGAACAGTTAACATATTTCAAGACTCGTCTGTCCCAGTGCTGAGCCCCTCGGTCACGTCCTATACCCAGGAGACTCGCTCTGTGGCTTCCGTCGTGTGGGGCTGGCCAGGTGCCGAGCGGCCTTCCAGTTCTCGGTGGATGGCAGAAGGGCAGAGCTGCGCTCGGAATCGTGGCCTTTTAAGGGGGTCCCGATGGGAGATCTGAAAGGAAGCCTGAGCTCTGCTGGGTTTTTTGGCTTCTCCACGTGAACCCTGAGCTAGGATGTGGGTCAGGATGGGATACGGGAGAGACGTTCACCCTGCAGCCACTGCTGGGCTCTGGTTGGGTTTTTATGTGTGGAAAAGCCTTAGAAAGGGCTGTGTGCCCTTTGACCCAATACTTTTTATTATAGGGATTTACACAGATAACCTATGGCTCGACAGTGTTTTCTGCTCTCAAAGTAACGTTACAGAAACAACGTACTGACGTGGTGCAGTGTTTATGATCATAGCTACAGGTGGTATGACCGGACTCCAGGTCTGAGAATAGCCACGTACGTGTGGGTGTCAGAAAAAGGTTGGGGGACGCCCGGGGGCTCCGTGGTGGAGCGCCTGCCCTCAGCCCAGGCCGTGACCCCGGGGTCCCGGGATCGAGCCCTGCGTCGGGCTCCGCACAGAGAGCCTGCTTCTCCCTCTGCCTGTGTCTCTGCCTCTCTCTCTGTGTCTCTCATGAATAGATGAAATCTTTAAAAGAAAAGAAAAAGGTTGGAGAAATATGCAGCAGCACTTAAATCTGATGACTTGTGAATGTTTCATTTTCGTCTTTGTAAACTTAAGTATTTTCTAAAACTCTCCTCGTCGGTTTTGTAATGAAAAAATAAATTATTTTTTAAGGGACTGAGTAGTATGTATTATTGGAATGCAGCCCGTCATCTCTGGCCTTTTGCTCAACATAGGCCTTTAGGCTTTTTACCTTCACGCGTGTCCTTTCCGGATAGGAAAGTAAATTCTGACTCGTCATGTTGAGGTCCAGGAGGCCACGCGGACTTGTGCATCAGGTAGCGGCACAGCACGGAATGATTGCTTCCCGCCCTTGAAGGTGGGCGGGCCTGTGGTGGGGCCCAGGCTGCGGGGCCTCCCGTCCCCGATGAGCAGACGACGACCCCTGGGAGCACGGGGACGGGGGGCCCTGATCCCCAGTGACTGAGCCCCGGTTCCAGCAGAGACCCCGGGAGGCCCGGGGAGACCCCGGCTCTGCACCTTTGTGCTGGGTGTAGCCCTGGGCTTAGCATCTCGGAGGCCACCGCTGTGGGGTCAGGGGAGCACAGCCCTCAGGCGCTTGGCCAACCGGGTAGGAACCAGCCCTGGGTCTGGTCCTAGGGTGCCTGCCAGCGGCCCCCCAGGAGGGCCTGCCCGTGCTTCCCGCTCGCCGTGACTACAGCCTCGTGCCCCAGCACAGGTGACCAGAACACCTCTGTCCTCGGGGACTCCTTGCTGTGTGAGTCGGAGGAGCAGGATGGGCGGGGAGACTGAGGGCCGGGACGGGGGCTGGGGCGCCCCCTCCTGGGGGCAGACCTGTGAGGAGGTGGGGGGCTGTGCCCCCTGCTGACCTCCAGCCCCTGGTGGAAGAGCCCCTGGGGAGTGGCTCCCCCAGGCTTGGACGGGTCTCCAGAGGGTCACAATCCGGGTGACTTGGGGTGTTTGGTGGCTCCTCTGCCTCTAGGGACACGGGACCTTCCTGCATAGAGTCGGCAGTGGCTCCCCTCGTCCCCGGCCCTCCTCCAGCACACGTGGTGTGAGGCTGACGTCACTTGATCTCTGCGGCCACAAGTGGCAACGGCTTCCAAAGATGATCTTATTTCTGGGTCATGGTTTATCATTTAACTACGTCATGAGTTTTGCTTGGTGTGGATTTAAGGGGGAGACCACTCGAGGCAAAAGGACAAAGGAAGAAGGCGAGAGCCGGGCGGGTGCCCCCGTGGTCCTGCGCTGCTCCCGTGGGCCCGCGTGTGTTCTGGACCCGATAGACCCCGCCCTTCCAAGACTGCCTTGGAACAGGATTAGGCAAAAGTACTTATGATTTCCTGCTTGTGATGTATTTTTAAGAGAAGAGTCAAAGTGATCACTGGAGTCTTCAGGGCTGAATGATGACTTCTGTGATGATCTGTGTCCTGCTGGTGGGATTGCTCCCTGTGACTTTGCAGAAGGAGAGGGGAAGGTGGGGGGGTGGGGGTGGAGGGGGGCGGGGGAGGAGGAGGCGGAGGGAAAGGATCAGGATACCAGGAGGGAGGCCCTGTGCCCAAGTGGCCAGAGCACCCCAGGGGTTTGGGATCCCTTATGGTGCCCTATGAGGGTGTTTCAATGCTCGTCTGTGGACACTCAACTTCCCTGAAGCTGAGACAGTGAGTATTGGGACGGTTGCTCCTCCAGCAGCAGGAGTAGCTGGCAGAGGGCCGTGCGGGTGTCCCGTGCGGGTGTCCCGTGCTGGCCCTCCCCTGGGAGTGCAGGGCGCCCGCCCCGTGTCACTCCCCCACGTTACCAGGGTACCGCCCTGGCTGGAGCTACACTTGCCCCTGCGTGTTCCCACCATGTAGGAGGTGCCTTTGAGGGGAGGCTGTCCTAGGCCTTGGGGGGGAGGGAGTAGGTGGGGAGAGGTGGGGGGAGGGAGAGGGAGGGGCGGGGAATGGGTGGGTGAGACCTGAGCTCCCCCACCCAATACGCTCACGATTGGCTGGTTGGCAAGGTGCTAAGGGCCGGGCTCGCTGTCCCCTCTGGGACACGGGACAGGGGACAGGACGGCTGTCTGCCACTGCAGGCCCATCGGAGGTGCCAGGGTTTGGGGTGTGAGCAAGAGGCCCCATGGGTGCCGTCTGCGGGGGGCCGGGCTGGAGGGTGCTTGTGCAAGCACTGCCTCTGCTGTGCTTGCTGCAGCCGCTCCCTGGGGGCACCTGGAACGAAGGTGAGTGCACGTCCCCCGGGATCTCCGCACCTCCCTCACCTTTGCTGCAGTGTAATCACCAACCCCCGCCGCTGTGATGCTCGTGCTGTGGGGCGGCGGGGGGCACCCACAGGCGTGCACCGCGCCCGGGCTGCGGGGACCTCGGGGATCAGAAGGGCGCTGTAGAGCGTCCGGTGTGAACACGGGTGCCGGCCTGCTGCGCGTGCACCCAGCTGAGCTCCGTGGGGTGCAGGGCAGCAAGGCCTGTGCTAACAGCCCAGGAAGGTGACCCCGCAGTGTCCGGCTGTTTGCCGCCGTGTGACTGACGCACGCGCCGCCGGAAGGTGTGCGCACCGTGCTGCCCTGTGCGTCGGGCATTAGATCCGAAACACGGAGTTTGTGGTTAAATAACAAGTCTGAAGAGGGTGGCTTTTGTTCATTGAAGTTTAGCAAGAACCAAGGAGGGTTGGACGGCTGCCTCAGGTGCCTTGCGTCCCGGAAGGCCCTCCCGGGGGCTCAGTCCTGGTGCAGGGAAGCGGTGGGAAATGCCTCCAGGACTGGGCGGAGCCGTCCCGTCCTGGGGACTCCTGGTGGCTCCCCACGGGCCTCCGTGGCAGTACCAACGGGAACCACCAACCGATTCCGTCCACAGCGTCTGCACGGAAAGCAGCCTGAGAAGCTCCTCCGACACTGTCACCTCTGTGGCGTCTCTGCGTCCTCATGAGCGGCACGGTGGTGGCCCCGGGCCCACACTGACCCTGGAAACGTGGCTAACAGGATGGAGATGCTGGATCCACGTACCTGAATGGGCTCAAGGGGCCCCAGGTGGCCACAGCTGGCACGTGGGACAGCACAGGGACACTGCTGCTGTGCGGGGCCCCCGCTGGCCCCCTCCTGTGTCCCAGCGTGCTGGGTTAGTCCTGTGCCTGCAGCGTCAGCCGGGGCCCCGAGGCCCCACGGGAGGAGATGGCCCTGACTGCAGGTGCCACGCCAGCTCGGGGTGGGGGGTGGGGGGCTCAGAAGTGGGCCGTCACATTCGCCAGGACGGTGACCAGGGGTCGCAGAGGCAGCTGTAGGGCTCTGGAGAGGGGTTTTGTTTGTCCACCCGGCGGGTGTTTGATTGCCGCGGATCCCTCCTGTGTGCACAGCTCGCGTGAAGGCCGTGCCTGGTGGAGCGGAAAGTACACACTTTCCTGCTGGGAGAAGCCGGGGGCTGGGAGGCCGAGTGCGGCCCGCGTGTGCTGAGCACCGGCTGAGCCTGACCCCCCAGGGCCTCGGGGTCTGTTTACTCACCTGCACCTGGAAATCCCAGGCTCAGAGCGCTGCCTCAGTGGGACCTGCGGGCTCTTGGGTCGTCCTCCGAGCCCCCCCACCCCGGGAACGAGCTCCTGCCACAGCGTGCGGCACCCAGCACCCCCCCCAGGACATGCAGCCCCCCCCAGTCTACTCCCAGGGCTCACCCCAAGTGGTCTAGTCTCCTGGGCGAAACAGAGTAAAACTAACTCTTGTAAAATCCCAATCCAATTAGAACGTGGACATAATTACGGGAACTGATAAAGATTAAGAAAAAAAAAAAAAAGAGACTTTTGCCCTGGGAGGACTTGGACCAGCCCTGGGAAGGGGGGTGCGCAGCTGAGGCGCGCAGGGGGCGCAGGGCAGGGCGGTGCCGAGGGTCCCTGCGGAGCGTGGGGCAGGAGCGCAGGCCTCGTTCCGGTCACCCCTCTGCACACCCTTGTGCGTCGTGCTGGGCCCCGCGGCCCTGGGGGCTCCGCGGTCCACGCGCCCTGCCCCGGGCCCAGGGTCAGCGAGGTGCGCGGAGGTGGCCACCCGGGGCCTGTGTGTGCCCCGCGTCCTAGGGGCCTGTGCAGGACAGGCCGCCCCTGCCCTTCCTCACACCTGGCCTCTCCTGAAAGTGCACGTGACCCCACTGTCGCACCTGCCGCCCCCCAGGGCGCTTCGAGGGTGAACAGGATCCCTGTCCTCAGCCGGAGCTCGCCAGGAGCAGGCTGGGCCTCGGCTCCCTGAGCCTGTCTTGTTACCGCCTGTTTATGGGAGCAGCTGGTTCCGTGGGCCAGTTCCTCGCTGTGTCCCCACGCTGCCCGCTGCGGCCATCACCTGGTTTTCTGGCTGTTATCCCCTCGCTCTGCTTTGATCCCAAATAGCTCCCGGCAGCTCCGGGAGCCTTGCCGTTGGCACTTGGTGGTCCCTGTGTCACTCTGCGGGACCACCTCTTTGTTCCCAGAAGGATGGGAAACAGGGCTTGGGGATGTCACCGTCACTTTTTACCTGCACCTCCGGATCTTGTGAGAAATTCCACCGACGCAGGGCCCCTTGGCACTAGTACCGAGCCCTGTATCCGAAGCAGTGGAGTCACAGCCGCGGTGGCTGTCCGCGGAGGCACGGGAGGTCTCCTGGCTGTTGTGCCCACCCCAGCGCCGAGCTGGCCTTCCACTGTGTGCCTGTCCTCGGTGTGTGTGCTCGCGTGTCTGCGAGTGTGCAGAGGCGGGAGTGCCTGTGTCTGCGTGTGTGCGCGTGCGCTCCGTAAGTGCCTGTGTGAGCCCGTGGCGTGTGGACACGTCTGAGCCCCCCGGACCCAAGGTCCCCTTACAGCCACAGAGGCCCAGGCGTCCCCGGAAGGTCTGTGCTGCGTAGCCTCACCTGGCGGGTGGCGCAGGGGGAGCTGCTGCTCCCGGAGGACCTGAGTGGGGACATGCCCAGAGCACACGGTGGCAGTGGCCTCTAAGGACAAGCCCCAGGACAGAGAAGGCAGAACAGCTCCCCCTCCAGGCCTGCCAGGGGGATTCCTCTGCCCTCCCCTGCATCTGTTCACATGGGGGTCCCCGCCCTCCCCCTGGTGGGTCTGTTCACATGGGGGGTCGGTTCCTGCCCTCCCCTGGTGGGTCTGTTCACATGGCAGGTCCCCACCCTCCCCCTGCTGGGTCTGTTCACATGCAGGTCCCCACCCTACCCTGCTGGGTCTGTTCACATGGGGGGGGTCCCTACCTCCCCCTGATGCATCTGTTCACATGGGGGGGTCCCCGCCCTCTCCCTGGTGGGTCTGTTCACATAGGGGGTCGGTTCCCGCCCTCCCCTGGTGGGTCTCTTCACATGGCAGGTCCCCACCCTCCCCCTGCTGGATCTGTTCACATGCGGGTCCCCGCCCTCCCCCTGGTGGGTCTGTTCACATGGGAGGTCCCTGCTTCCCCCTGATGCATATGTTCACATGGGGGTCCCCACCCTCCCCTGCTGGGTCTGTTCACATGCGGGTCCCCACCCTACCCTGCTGGGTCTGTTCACATGGGGGGGGTCCCTACCTCCCCCTGATGCATCTGTTCACATGGGGGGGTCCCCGCCCTCTCCCTGGTGGGTCTGTTCACATAGGGGGTTGGTTCCCGCCCTCCCTGCTGGGTCTGTTCACATGGGGGGTCCCTGCCTCCCCCTGATGCATCTGTTCACATGGGGGTCCCTGCCCTCCCCCTGGTGGGTCTGTTCACATGGGGGGTCAGTTCCTGCCCTCCCCTGGTGGGTCTGTTCACATGGCAGGTCCCCACCATCCCCCTGCTGGGTCTGTTCACATGGCAGGTCCCCACCCTCCCCCTGCTGGATCTGTTCACATGCGGGTCCCCGCCCTCCCCCTGGTGGGTCTGTTCACATGGGGGGTCCCTGCCTCCCCCTGATGCATCTGTTCACATGGGGGTCCCTGCCCTCCCCCTGGTGGGTCTGTTCACATGGGGGGTCGGTTCCTGCCCTCCCCTGGTGGGTCTGTTCACATGGCAGGTCCCCACCATCCCCCTGCTGGGTCTGTTCACATGGGGGTCCCCGCCCTCCCCCTGGTGGTCTGTTCACATGGGGGTCCCCGCCCTCCCCCTGGTGGTCTGTTCACATGGGGGTCCCCGCCCTCCCCCTGATGGGTCTGTTCACATGGGGGTCTTAGCGACTTAGGTGCAGGTTTCCCTTGATGGAGCTGAGCCCCAGGTAGTGCTCCCCATACCACCTACCGTGAAGCCGTGGCCCTGAGGAGGGTGTCCTGAGTCCCTCCAGTGCTCTGCGTCCCCCAGTCTCAGGGAAAGAAGAAGGTGCCGGCAGGTGTGGGGGAGCATTGGGGTCCTTCCTGGGCTCAGCCGGGCCCACCTGGCCATGGAGAGGAAAGTCTCGTTCTTGGTGCTGGAAATACTGAGGTGCCCGTCGGCACCCCTGGGTGCACAGGAGCCCTGTCCCTCCCTGGAGTGTGAGCAGTGCCGTCCCACGGGGAGTGGGGGGCAGCTTCAGGAACACACCCTCTGGGAGCGTGGCCAGAGCCGGGTGGGGGCCCCCCGGGCCGGGTGAGTCTCTCCCAGGTTTACATCCTCCTCTCTACACCCCATCCCATTGTTTGTAGTAGAAAGGGTTTTTGCCTCGTCGGGGCACCTGCACCTGCGTGGTCTGCACCCTGAGAGCACTGCTCAGGGGGGCTGCTGCCGTCACACGTCGTCCAGGCGCAGCCCTTGGCTCTGGCCTCGGGTGGGGACAGGCCTGGGGTCCCAGGGGCCTTGCCCATGTGACCTGCCCCTGGCCCTGCAGAAACGCCTGTAGCTGTGCCCTGTGATGTGTGCGATTCCAGCTGGTCTCTTGCCTGTTCTTTCACTCCTCATGGCCCTGGCCTGTGGGAGCCGGTGAGGCTGAGGCTGGGAGGGAGACGCCGGGATGGCTCGCGGGGCGGCTGGCAGAGGCCCCAGCCCAGACCGTCCCCCCGTCAGCCCCCGGTCTGCAGAGGGTGCTCGGCGGCCCCGGGTGGCCTCGGCTGCACCGTCGCCTCCAGAAGCCAGTTTTGAGAAGACCGCGTCTCTCTCAGCAGGAGGCTGCCCGGCCTCACAGGCACACCCGGAGGTAGGAGACCCGCTGGTGACCCTGCGTGTGTGCGTGCATCCTCGCGGGGAGGCGAGCCCAGCCTCGGGGCGGGGTTCACACCCGCCGGACACACCGCAGCCCGGTACCCCAAAGGGTGCCCCTCGTCTGCTCAAGACCCAGACTCCACACCTCGGTTCAGGCCTATTTGATTCACTGCACATGGATCTTTCTGGGTGGCTGGCGGCCCCTGGACACAGGCATGGGTGCCCCTGGTCCCGAGAGGCCAGAGCGTGTAGGGGGGTGACCAGTGCCTCCCCCAGCCCCCGCTGGGCAGCAGAGCAGAGGTCGGTGGGCCCAGGGAGCCCCGAGGGGCACGTACCGCCGCTGTACGCAGGGCCCTGGAGCCGCGTCCTGAGCTCGGTGGGCGCCCTCGGGGAACGTGGGAAGGCGCCGTGGACGGTTGGCGCTGGAAGCATCACCTTCAAGGTCAAGCCAGGCCAAGCTGCTTGTTCTCCCCCGTCTCCCTGACCTGGCCTGGGGCGTAGCTGCACTGCCCCCCACCCTGCTCCGCGGTGGGGGCACACGGGAAAGACCCCTGGCACCGCGTCGCTGCTGGTCCGGCCCTTCCCTTCCCCGTGGGTCAGGTCCCCGGAGAGGTGAACGTGGCTGGGGGACGGGGGCATGACGGGGAGGGGGGCGCGAGCCTGACCTGCTCTGCTCCCCGAGCTGAAGCCAGAGAGGCTTACTTAACAGTCAGACGAGGAATCCGTTTCAAGTCATGATTTGAGAACTGGCCCCGCACTTACGTCCGTGTGTGGCCCCGACATGCTTGTCTACTGGATGCGGGGCGCACGGACCCGGAGGGAAGAGTGGGCCTAGGGTGGCTGTGACTAAAACCGTGGGACTTCCTGCGGCACCCGTGGCCGACTCCCACCCGACAGGAGCCAGGGGCGCGGGGGCTTCGGCCTCGGGCGGGGTGCTCCTTGAGGGCCTGGGAAGACGGCTGGCCCCCGACAGGCCCGGTGGCGCCACCTCCAGAGGGGCCATCCTAACCCTGTGGCCAGGTGAGGGCAGGGAGCGAAAACACTCGGCAGCTGGCCCCGGGCTTGCCCGTCAGCGAGGCTTTGGGCTTTGGAAGCCCCGTGTGGCCCAGAGCCTTCCCACCACCCCTCCTGGAGTCTCCTCACTCCAGGGCATCGGCCCCCCGAGGGCTCACTGAGATCCCGGGCTGCCCCAGCCATTATGCCTCAGGGGCCCTGGGGGCTGCTGCTTGTGCAGGGGCTGCACCTTGAGAACCCCCGAGTCTGGGGGCCACCCCGGAGCCACGAGACGGGGTGCCCAGGTTATGGGGGCTGCTTCACGGCCACAGGGCTGAGGTTTCCTTGCACCAACGCAGGACGGGACGTCCATTATTGATCCTAGAAAATAGAAATCCCAAATGGTTGCTTAATTTCCAGTGTTCCTTTGCAGGGGAGGCATATCTGCGCTCCCACCCGGCTCCCACCCACCCGGTGCACCCAGCCTGCAGACGCCAGGAGGCGCACGTGTGGGGTGGGTTCCGCATGTGGACTGAACCCAAGGCCAAAGCAGCGCTCCCATTCCTCTGTGAAGGTTGTGGGGAATGATGTCCCTCATCCAGCCCATTTCTCCTCTAGCGATTTCTGTTGATGTGATTCTGTGACCACGTGTCTTCAAGATTTTTTCATACAATTTTTGCTGCCCGGGGCATTTCCACTGCGTTTCCTTCTCATAGCCTGAGCGCGGCAACTCTGGGACTCGCTTGCTTTCAGAGAACAGAAGTCGCTTTATCACCCTAGCTCATTCGCAGACATTTCCGGGGACATATTAGTTGGGGAGTCACCTCGTACCCAGGTTGGCATATTGCTCCGTGGGTGGCAGGTCGCCACACTCACAGCATTATTTTAAAGGACCCTCGGGAACATGGTTGTGGGTTAATTTGGGTCGCCTTTTATTGGCATGATTCGAATCCAGTGGTGTTGACTCAAAACATTTAAATCAGGCTGGACGTTGTCCTGGAAGGTTGGGGGAGGCGGAGGCCAGTGTCACGGGCTGGGCGGTGCTGGGGACGGCTGGTCCTGGGGATCCTGGCTTCTGGCCTCCAGGCGAGGCTGCGGCACCCCTGGAGCAGAGCTGGGTGTGGGAGGAGCCTGAGGGAATCCAACTAGAGCACCGCCTCTTCCTACCTGTGCATCTGGGCACCGCCCTGGGGACCTGCCCAGGGGCCGCACCTTTGCCAGCATCTCCAGGACTAGAGAAAAGGGCATCGCAAACACCCTTGAACCGGCACCAGCTTGTACGGCTTTAAAACACGTGCAATTCTTAAAAATCAAACTTCCAGGGACTCCTGGGTGGCTTGGTTGTTGAGCGGCTGCCTTAGGCGCAGGGCGTGACCCCGGGGTCCCGGGATCGAGTCCCGCGTCGGGCTCCCCGCAGGGAACCTGCTTCTCCCTCTGCCTGTGTTTCTGCCTCTCAGGAATAAATAAATAAAATCTTAAAAAAAAAAAAAATCAAACTTCCAGGGCGCCTGGCTGGCTCGGTCAGTGGAGCGGCGACTCTTGGTATCGGGTTGTGAGTTCGAGCCCTATGTTGGGCGTAGAGATCACTTAAAAAAAAAATCCACTGAGTAAGTTCAATTCATGCTTCGGCAGGTAGAGTTACGCTCTCGGGAGTTGCGCAAAATGGAAGATTTTTACAGGAAGGGAGGACAAGGAAATTACTAGGAAGAGAAAAGAAAGGCTTGTTCCAGGCAAGGTCACCTTCCCTGAGGGGAAGGGCAGAGGTCTCACTAGTGGGTCTCCCCACCTCCCTTTCGGGGGAAACAGAGTCCGTCACTGATGCTCACCCAGAAATTCCTCACTGGGGGTTTCTGGGCGAGGCTGGAAGCCGGTCAGGTTACGTGCGGAGCCCTGGTTTGCCGACGTGCGGAGGGTCCCCTTTGCGGCCCGTGGCTTTCCTTCGGATGCATGTTCCGTCTAACCCCTGTCAGCCGAGGCAGGTGGAAGCTGGCCTGGCCGCGCCGGGGGCGGGGCGGGGGCCTCCGGAGGGAGGCTTTGTGTGGGAGCGTCCTGGCTTTGAGACTTTGGTGCATCTTATTGGTCTTCACGTTTGCCCAGCAAATCCCCGCCCAGACTTTAGGGCTGGGGCTCCCCCGCTTTGTGTCCCATGTTCCTGATGGAGAAGCCCCGGAGGAGGGAGAACAGCCCTCCAGGCCGGGTGGGAGCGTGGGCTCCGGCCTCGGGGCTCCCGGCGTCGCCTAGCGCGGACTTACCTCCGAGACACCTCACTAGTGAGTCAGAAGCCACACCAGGCGCAGACACGGCCCACTCAGAGGCGGGTCCCACGGGCACCGGTGCCGTGACCCGCCCGGGAGGGGTGTTCACCTGGGTGGACTTCTGCTCACGGCTCCTGGGATCCCCTCTCTCCTGGTCTTCAGGCCTTGTTTTTCCCTTTTCCCCTAGAGCTCCACACTAATCCTGTGCCTTTTACGAGCCCCGCGAAGGTGAGCCATCCTCCAGGTGCACTGACATTTGGGGAAGAAGCCCAGGTTCTGGAGAACCCGCCCCCGCTGGCGTCCTGGGACCAGGTACGTCCTGAGAGCAGCCACCCCCACGTGTCTGGGGAGCTCGAGCTTTGCTTCCAGAAGACGCACGCGTGGCCCGTGCAGCCCGGGAAAGCCTGCCTGGTCCGGCAGGAGCGGATCACACTTGCTTTCAGCCTGGTGCTGCGTCCCTGAGGCCCGGTTCACTTGCAAAGCCCGAATCTGCTGTGGGAAGCCGGGGTGCAGACCAGAGGCATGAGTGCGGGCAGCCTGCACCCCGGGGGCTCCCACGCCGGCAAGGCTTCCGGCGGCCCAGGGAACGGAAATCCTATTTTGGGGTGTCGAGGAGCTCTTGGAAGGCCTTGGTTAATAAGACTGGACTGCTGGGCGTCGGAGCAAAGGCGTCTGTGTGTGGCCATCAGAACGGCCGACAGCGGGGGGATCGAGGGGTGGGGACAGGTGTCTCGGTGGCTCGAGGAGCAAGGCAGAGTGTTAGCGAGCTGCAGGGGTAATCGGGGTCAGGGTCCCAAGAACAGAGCTGCCTGCGTGTGACACTGCTGCGAAGGAAGAGCTCCGACTCCGCGTGCACAAGTGTGGTCAGGCCAGATAGTGCGTCCTGGTCCTGATACGAAGGAGCCAGTCCTGTGGAGGCTTCTGGAACCTCTCCACCCCTGGAAGAAATTATCCTGCAGCTCAACTTCCAGTACTTGTGGGGGTCCTCAGTACTCCCCAGTACTCCCCGTGGGGTTCTCAGTACTCCTCATGGGGTCCTCAGTACTCCTCATGGGATCCCCAGGACTCCTCATGGGGGTCCTCAGTACTCCTCATGGGATCCCCAGTACTCCTCATGGGGGTCCTCAGTACTCCTCATGGGGTCCTCAGTACTCCTCATGGGCTCCCCAGTACTCCTCATGGGGTCCCCAGTACTCCTCATGGGATCCCCAGTACTACTCATGGGGTCCTCAGTACTCCTCATGGGATCCCCAGTACTCCTCATGGGATCCCCAGTACTACTCATGGGGTCCTCAGTACTCCTCATGGGATCCCCAGTACTCCTCATGGGGTCCCCAGTACTCTCATGGGGTCCTCAGTACTCCTCATGGGGTCCTCAGTACTCCTCATGGGATCCCCAGTACTCTTCATGGGGTCCTCAGTACTCATGGGGTTCCTCAGTACTCCTCATGGGGTCCTCAGTACTCCTCATGGGATTCCCAGTACTCCTCATGGGTCCTCAGTACTCCTCATGGGATTCCCAGTACTCCTCATGGGTCCTCAGTACTCCTTCCTCATAGGGGTCCATAGTACTTGTCACGGGGGTCCCCAGTACTCCTCACAGGTGTTCCCATATTCCCCACAGACGTCCCCAGTTGTGCACACAGTACCTCAGGGCATTTGTGTCTGAGGATTAACGGGATCTCACTGTCCAGCCTGCTCCTGTCGGGAGCTCTTCAAGGCTCACGCGCCACTTTAGGAAAGTTCCAAGTTGGGGGGGTTTCCAGGTTAACGAGAAAGGCTGTCACCAAGGTGCCCTTGTGATGATCTGGGAGCAGGGGTGGCCAGGGGTTCACGTGAGGCTGCATTCCCAGACCCCTGCTGCCCTGGGGCTGTGGGCTGCCCACCCCATCGGCACCTGCTCGGTGACCCAGCCTCCCCGGGGGGCTCTGTGGTCTGCACAGGCGGAGGGTGTGTATTCAGCCTCGCGCGTCCCCGAGGCCTTGGACCTCCTGCCGCCCCCCAGGGCCCTGCTCCCTGGAGCCCCCCCGCCCCCTCATGGCCACCTGGGGCTGCAAACCAGGGCCCTGGCGGCTTCGATGAGGAGGCGTTTGCGTAGTATTGCGTTGGGCAAACTCCAGACTCTTCGTTTTGTAAAATGCTTTTGCTGCCCGGGAAGGAGGGCAGGCCTGACTTGAGGAGGATAGGCCGGTGGAGCCGACTACACCCCATTTGGTAAAAGTCACCTGCCACGTTGGGATTTAGAAGAAATGCACGTTTGGTTGTTTGGTCGTGGGGACGCCCACGCTGAACTTCCCACGTGGGTGCAGTCATGGTCCAGGGCTAGTGGCGCACAGCTCTGGGGACCCTAGGACTTGCCGGCAGTAAAGGGCCAGGGAGTGTCTTTTGTTATGTTTTGTTATGGAGACTTTGGACCTCTTCCCAGGGCTGGGGGCGCTGGTTGCCAGGGGAACCGACCTCAGAGCTCCCGGGGCAGGTGCTCACGTGCAGACTGGGGTTGGTGGGCCCCGTGGGGCTTGGGAGCTCCAGGTGCCGCTCCCTCCCGTCTGGCCCTAGACTCGCATCCTTTATCACATCCCTTCCAGGTGAAGGTGACTGTGGGCTTCCTCCCAAGGAGGAGAGTGTTGGAACCTGCCATCGTAGTGGTGGGTAGGTCAGAAGCAGAGGGGACAGCCTGGGGCTCACGGCTGGGGCCTGAAGTGTGGGGGGACCCAAGGCCGTCACCTGCGGGGTCTGACGCTGCCTTGGGAAGAAGGTGCCAGAAGTCAGTTGAATTCTTGCTGGTATCTGAGAATTGCTTGGTGTTAAAACAAAAATTGAAAAAAAAAAAAAAAAAGCATTGCTTGATGTTGGAGGGAGGATCCCACCCCCCATTCCAGAGTTGGGTCTGGGAGCCATAACAGATCACAGTTGGTAGATTAAATGTTACATAAAAAGTTGATAACCAAATTTGTTTTCCTAGAACAAACACAAATGAGTAAGTACAGCTCCTTACCCCAAGTGAATCTTAGGGGTGGTTAAGATCATAAAACCCACTCCCATAGTTCAGCTGGCAGATTGGGGGTGATTTTCGGCAAACAGACCTGGAGATCTTGAGTTTAGAGTGACAGGACGGGACGCGCTGGGGGGCTGAGCCGCGTCCTCACCCTGCCCCGACCCCTGGTGAATCCCGGGTCTTCGAGGAGGGGAAGGCACCCACTGTCTCGGCTCAGAACATAAGAGCTAGCCTGGCACTTTCTGTTCTCAGGATGCCCCATTCTCTGAAAAACTGTTCCCCGTTAGAGCTTGGGGCCCCGATGGGAATTATGTTTTCGTGACTGTGAGGTAAAATATTTGGGGCTTTTAGTAACGTCTGTCAGGTAGTCAGCACTGCCTCCCGCAGCCTTGGGGGCTCAGGTGCGGGCGGCCCCGGGGTCACGGGAGGAGGGTGGCCATCGCCCCCCACGTGGTCCCGTCTTGCAGGCCAGCCCCAGCAGCCAGAGGCCTCCGCATCTGCTTCCCTGTTGTTCTTCGCTGTCTCGGGCTCAGCATCAGCAGGGCCGTTTGAACGGGTCGTTGTGTCCCCAGCCCTAGTCCCGCCCAGAAAACCCTTCGGGTCCGGGGGAGAGCGCGGCGGGTGAATGATCGCTGAGACCCACGCTCTGGGGAGAGACGGGCAGCCGGGCCTTCTCGGGCGAGCCGCGGTAGGAGGCCGCCCTGCCACGCACCGGACGTTCCTGCGCATCTCACGCTGCTCAGAGGCGGGCAGCGTTCAGAGCTGCACCTGCTGGATTACTCTGTGGTCTGTCGGTACTTGCTCGGGTGACGTACCTTCAGCAAGTTGACCACGTTTCTAGAATATCGCTTCCCAAATTTCATTAGCTGCAGCTGCATTTTCCTGGGTCGGCTGTGGTTTCCTTTTGGCAGCGGCATCAGCTGCTGTGGGAGGACCCGAGGACAGCGGGTGGGGTTCTCCTGAATTCTCCATCTGGGGGGTGCTTGAGAGCTGCCCCCCCCCCCCGCCGGATGCTAGGGGACGCCCGGCACTAGCGTCCCTGTGACCCTAGCACTGCCGACGCTCGCTGGGCATCCGTGGGCCTGGCCTTGCCCCCCGGCCTGTGGGATACGCGTGTCCTGGGCTCCTGCTTGTCCTCAGTCCTGCTGGTTGAAGGTGAGCGCTCCCTGCCCCGGCTGGGTGCCTGGGCCATGAGGCCTGGCGGGGAGGGCAGGCCGCCTCCGGGAGCAGCGATGCCGACCCAGGTGCTGGGGAGCTTGGGGAGGCTTTATGGGCAAGACGTGAAGCTGCAGGGAGCTGATAGAGGGCGGAATGGAATGTGCGTGGTGGGCGGAGGGCAGAGGTGAGGAAGGAGCAGTGGGGTGTGCGGGGTGAGCGGTCTCCGCAACAGGAGTGCTCATGGGAGGGAGGCCCCGGGGCATGTGGCCAGGGAATCCTTGGGGACAGGCCCCAGGGCTTCATCCCTGCCCCCGTCCCATTGCCTCTGGGTGCTCACGGCTCACGCCACCTGCCAGGGCTCCAGGGCTCAGGAGAGGGGCTGCCTTAGCCTGGGTTTCCTATCCTCCAGAGGGGATGGGGGCAGCGGGGGGCAGCGGGACCTTTTCAGGCCCTTGAGGTGCCTTCCTCTGGGGGGTGAGCACCCAGCCCAGCCCGGCCCTCAGAGCAGGAGGGGGGTGCACGTGGGCAGTCCCACGAGTGCCCATGAGTGGGTCCCCCAGAGGGGATGGGCCCTCGTTCATCATTGGCCGAAACCACTGGCGCTGAAACGGATGTCGAGCACCAGCTAACAACGTGTGGACCCTCCTCCACCCGAGGGTGCTGGCTCCTTTAAGGCACACACGCACAGGGGAGCACTGTTGGGGGCTCTGGGGGCTTGTGCATGTGGGACGAGGTGGTGGCCGCCCCGGAGAGTTGTGACGCACCCTCCACCCCCCCACCCCCCCGCGCTGCCTGTTTGTCTCAGGGGCTGGATTTTGTCGCAGAAGCCACAGCTGTAGGGCACAGCCGAGGTGGGT
Source organism: Nyctereutes procyonoides (assembly GCF_905146905.1). Classification (NCBI taxonomy): domain Eukaryota; kingdom Metazoa; phylum Chordata; class Mammalia; order Carnivora; family Canidae; genus Nyctereutes; species Nyctereutes procyonoides. The sequence goes on along the minus strand of NW_026575120.1, from coordinate 41,587,205 downwards.
GACGGCATCAAGGCTGGGTCCTCTCCAGGCGCCCTGCCTGCACCCACCCAGGCCCTTGGCATTGTCCCCTGGTTCGCAGGCCCTGCCCCGCGGCTCCAGGAGGTAGGGCACTCCGTGGGGCCGACAGAGACCCCTTGAATCCCTGAGCTCATCCTTCCTTTCCCCACTGTGTCCAGCACACTTAGGAGCAGCACAGTCTTGCACAGACGGTCCCTGACTTGACGATCGCTCATCTTACAACTTTTCGACGATGTCATGAAAATAATACACGTTCAGTAGAAAACGTACTTGGAGCCTTGAACGGAGATCCCTTCCCATTGCTGGCGACGTGCGGTTCATCCTCCCGCGGGTGCTGGGTAGCAGCTCCCAGGCAGGTTCGCGGTCGCAAGTGTCCGCAGCCGATGCCCCGACGGCCCGTCTGTGCCCACACAGCTACTCCGTTTCCTCCTGTCTGCACAGCATCCAATCCGTTACAGGAGGGAGTCAGCACTTTAGTTTAAAATAGGCTTCGTATGCGAGGGTTTTGCCCGGCGTAGGCTCCTGGAAGTGCCCTGCGCACATTTGAGGCAGGCCAAGCTGAGTTCTGACGTTCGGGAGGTTGGGAGCTTCAAATGCATTTGCCACTTGACAGTATTTTTGACTTACGATGGGTCCATCTGGACACAACCCCGTCATAAATCAAGGGAGACGTGCGGTGTTCGGCTGGACGGAAACGTCCTACGGAGCCCTGCCTCTGTGCGGGTTCCCTCAGGGGTACCGGGGCTGCTCCGTGGCCACGCGGTGCTGGAAACAGAGCTGCTCGAGTCGGTAGAGCCAATCCAGTGTCTGAGTTGAGAGCCAGTTCAGAGTATCCACTTTGGGATCCCTGCCTCCCGCAGATGCTTCCAGTGTGGCAGCCAGGCCGGTGCTTCCAAAACAGTGGCCAGGCCGTGGCCCTCTGGTGCCCACACCCCTGCGCCCTTCAGAGGGACATGCAAAGGCCCAGGTCGGAAGACCCCGACTGACCTCCCTGCCTGCCACCCGCCCCCTGCCCTGCAGCTGCCCCCCGTGGCCCCAAGGACGTGGCCCCGTGGGGACGGGAGGCTAGCCTGCTTTATCCGGTGCCGGGGCTCTGCGGCCCAGCGGGGCCAGCTGCCATCCTGTGAATGAAACAGTCTTACTTTCCCAAATGTACTGGGGTTTTGAGCAGCTCTCAAACTAGCACTGTTTGTCCCACTCGCAGGACATTGTGAAAGCCACCAGCAGAGCACCGTTAAGTGCCGCCAGCAGGAGGTCGCAGGCCGCTTCGGACCCGGGCGACCACGCTGACAGGTATGTCAGCGAGTCCCCACGGAGCTCCTGCATACGGGCCTCCGGGGACCCACCTGGGCCGGGGTGCGCTCGGGAGTGCCGTCTGGGGAGGCCGTCCTGGGCCCACGGGCCACGTGAGCCGCGAGTGCCGCCAGCCCCCCTGTCCTGCGCCTTTCCCCCTTCATCTTCAGAGACTCCTGGGGACCTTCTGTCACAATCACGAGCTTCTGGAACAGCAGTGGCCCGGAACCCTGTCGCCCACGGAAATGTGTGGTCGGGCCAGGGAGCAGTGTGCCCTGTGGCCTTCTCCAGGTGGGTGCCCGCCCGGCACGGGTGAGCGTGGCCAGGGCGCCGCTGGGGTCAGGTGGCCCTGGGGCCCACGGCTGAGGCCCGTTCCCAGGACGCTGCTTGGGCGGCCCGAGAGCAGGCCATGACTCGGGGCCTCCGTAAAGGACCAAAGACACTGCATCATTGAGGTCTGCAGGAGCACCACGGCCTGGCTGGGCGCTCTGGTGTGTAGCTGACCCTGTAAATGTGCTCATGCGGAGCAGCTGAGCCGGAGAGCAGCGTGACCAGGGGACGACGGCGGCCCCCAAGCCCTGGTGCTGGCTGCTGATCTCCCTTGGCGCCCCCGCAGCCCGTCTGCAGCGCACAGGTCCCCTGTACCCGCAGCCCGGGAGGAGGGAGCCTCAGCCCCGCTGGGCCCCAGGGCTTCCTGACGGTGCAGAAACCAGTGCCGACCCCGGCCTCGGCCCTGTCGCAACCCCTCCTCCACTTGAATTGCAGCGCAGCTGTCCCCCAGCGGGGCCCTGCCGCCTGAGGGTGCGGATCCCCTCCTGCCCGTCTGCAGATGATGTGGCCTCAGACATGCTTCCAGGGACTGACGTTGCCTCGACCGCTGCGTCCCCGGGGGTCCCCGTGAGGCCGGCTGTGTCCGCCCCGACCAGCTCTCCAACTGCACATCCTCCCACCTTGCCCAGAAGGTAGGGTGAGGGTCGCGGGGGGGCCGGCTTCCACCCTGCACCCTGATCCCGGAGCCACGGCCAGTGAGCTGGCCACGTCACTTGTGGTGGTTGTGTGTGTGGCCAGTGCCTAGGCCCCCGGGAGCCCGACTGCGCAGCCGGCCACTGCTTCCCACGGGAGCCCACGCTACTGCGGGTGCTTTGTGTCTCGGATCGGTCCTCCAGCCGCCCAGCCTGGAGCTGTGATGACTGCATGTTCCTGGCGGGCGCGCGGGGCGCACGGCAGGGCAGGGACACCGCAGGGAGCGAGGACGTGGGCACTGGCACCTCGACATTTCCACGTTGTCAGAGTTTTCTCTCTGCGCTTGGCGGGCTTTCTGCCCTGGTTTACGGGCCCAGCCACCGAGGTGAACGATGATCGCCCAAGACGTCCTGCGAGCTGGCAGCCGCCGCCCGAGCTGTGGGAAGTGGCGCCATCCGTGTTGAGCGTTTCCTCAGAAACATCCGAGGGACATGCGTGTGGGCCTCACTTCAGCGACGAGGCAGGGGCTTCCGCAGCTGCTGGGACTAAGGGCCAGAGCAGTGGCTCTGAGATGTTGGCGGCCGTCAGCATCCCCGTGGGCTCCTGGCCTGCCTTGCACTTGGCGCCAGTGCCCATGTGATGCTGGCGCCACGGGCCCCGGGACCCCACGTTGGGGACCAGGGAGAGTAGCCCCCGCCATCAGGTCCTGCCACGCTTTCCACCCCTGCAGGCCGCACCCCTGTACTCCCTGAAGCTGTCCTGCCTCTCCCCACAGCTCCCTCGGCCACGGTGGCTCAGCGTCCTGGCCTCGTCCCCCCACTCGCTGTCACCCTGGAGCCGTGTCCATGCACAGTCCTCCCGACACGCTGGATGCTGCCGACCGTGGCTTCCCCGACACGGACACTCGGGCCCCTCTGAGTCTGGGCTTCCGGGTCCGGGCATCTCCCAAGGCAGCTCTGTGTCTGCGGGTGGATTTCGGGGACAGCTCCGGGGTCCAGGTGACGATCTACAATGTGTCCCGGGGAATCGCAGTCACCGCCTACCACCAGTTCAGGAAAGGTAGGGGGCTCAGCGGGGAGGATCAGAACACAGGCGCGGGGCGCAGGGAGGCAGACCCCAGAGGGAGCGCCGGCCACCCTGGGGCGGGCAGGAGACCCCCGCGGCCCCGCGGCGCCTGCCGGGTTGAGATGGCTCGGGGGCCTGCGCCGCACCGCTCCCCATATGCCCTTCCTCGCTCACTCCCACCGGGGGCCCTGGGGTGCACCCCCAGTCCGGGGGGCAGGGGGTGTGCTGAGGCCACGCGCCTGCGGAGCCATGTGACTCCGCCACAGGGAGGGCTTGAGCTTCCCTGAGAATTGCCCACATGCACCTTGCACGCTTCGTCACTTGCATAAAATGTCCAACGCTTGCGTTCTGGCCAAGTGGCATCAAACGTCTTCGTCCGGGCATCTCGGTGCTGGAGCCACTTGCTTGGACAAAGCCCTGGGCCCAGGGCCGCCGGCAGGGGCGGGGGCGGGGGCGAATCCGGACCCTTCCCTGCTCTCCAACGGCAGCTCACGGCTTTCCATTCATTGTTTTACATCATGTTTTGAGTGTGGTTCGTTCTCGAAGGTGCGACTCCTACCTTGGGCGACGCTGCTTCCACCTCCGCGATGCCCCGTGCGCCCTATGGGCAGGATCCCGGCCGAGGGCAGCACCTGGCCCCGCTCCCCGCCGCCGCCCGCGTCCGCACACGGGGTCCTGACAGCCGAGCCTGCCCTCCAGGTGCACGGCGGCCCTCAGCGCCACGGATCGGGACACGCCGTCACCAAGCCCCCACCTGCCACTGTCCCTTCCTTGTGTCCCTGCTCAGCGGGGCTGTGGCTGACCATGGTCGGCGGCGGCTTCGTCTTGAGACGCTTCAGTGGCGCCCACTGCAGTTGGTACCAGCTTTGAGGTTGATAGAACTTGCCGGATGTTGAGGAACTTCTCATCTTTCCCCTTTTATCAGGACTGACTTTCTTACTTAATTAATTTGAAAGAGACAGAGAGGGAGCATGAGCAGGGGGAGGGACGGAGGGAGAGACTCCGTGACGGGCTCGACTCCAGGACCCTGAGGCCACGACCGGAGCTGACATCAAGAGCCAGGCACTCACACTCCACGTGTCCCAGGATTTTTTTTTTTTTTTTAATATCCGGAGACATGGGGCACCTCGCTGGTTTATTCAGTGGAGCACGTGGTTCTTGACCATGGGGTCCTGAGTCAAGCCCCACATTGGGCTTAGAGCTGACTAATGATGAGCTTTCTCCACTTTTTTCATTGGTTTAGTTAAAGAACCGGTGTTTGGGGCACCTGGGGGCTCAGTGAGTGAAGTATCTGCCTGCAGCTCAGGTCAGGGTCCTGGGGTCCCGGGATCAAGTCCCTTGTCAGTCTCCCTGCTCCCTGTTTCCGGCACTGTTGTCGGGGCTGACCCCGGCCGTCCGCGTCCTCGTGCCCGTGCTTCCCACACGCGCTCCCCGGACGCGTGACCCGAGCATCCTGCCGTGTGCTGCTCCCAGTCCCTGTTTCCCTGGGTGACGCGTGTCCGTGCCGTGACTACTCAGGCCACCCGCTAGCGTGTGGGGTGAGTGCCGAGAGCCTTCCTGTGCTTGGGGCAGTCGTTACCAGATGGTCTTGTGGAACAAATGCGTCAGGAAGATTCAGGGAATAAGATCGTCACTTCTCACGGTTCTCAGAGGTGCTGTACTTCAACGACAGCTTCCGGCCGTGGTCGCACGTTCCCGTCTCGAGGAGCGGAGCTGCCCCGCTCTAGTGCGGCCCTGGTGCACCTTGCACGGCCCTCACCCACCTCTGACGTGTGGACTGAGTGCAGGTGCACGGCGGAGTCCTCCGTGCTTCGGGAGCCGTCCGCGTGATCCTCCACGCGCCCCTGCCGGGGGGCCCTGCGGTCGCTTCCCTTTCCCTCCTTAGAGCTGACTTGATGCTTTTGTGTGGCTCAAAGTGATTATACTTGGGATCCCGTAGCTTTCCGGGCCCGAGCCTCAGCGCTGGTGGCCCCGAGTCCACTCTCTCCGGCACGCGGTGCGCCTTTCCAGTAGGGAGACACGGTTCGTCTTCCTTCATTTCAGCAAAGATTTGTTTTTTTTAATTATGTCTTGAAATACACGTCCTTGCTGGCATTTCCGCTCTCTCTCTGGGAGACAGGCCACGCACGTGCCGGGGGCCTTTGCGTCTTGAGTCCGCTCATTTCATCTGCTCACGCCCCTCGCTTCACCTCCAGAGGCCTCCTGTCCTGCTCTGTCGCTTCTGCTTCCCGCGATTCTCTTTGCAATGTCGTCCTCCTTTCTTGCATTTCTGCCCTGTGGTCTCGTGTCGTGGAAGCTTCTGATTCTTTCACGTGAAATCCCGGAGATCTTTTCCCGTGGGCGGTGTCCTTCGTGGGTTATGACTTGGTACTGAACTTCCCGTCCTAAGCGTGGTGTGTTTGGCGAGCTGGGGTCTCCCTCGCTCCCGCCAGCCGGCTCACCCCACCCCTCGTGGCACCCCCCACGTCATAGAAGGGCGTTGTGTGCGCGTGTCGCATGCGTGTTGTGATGGTCACAGCCACGGCAGTCCGCCTCGCTGCGGCACGGCCAGGGTGTGTTCCAGCCTCGTGAGTGTGCCTGACTGCATCCCCTCGGGCCCAGGGCAATGTCAGAACGCGGCGCCCTTTGTGAACAAGAATTATCAGATGCTCGGGACCGTGAAGCATCACAGAGATGCTGCACCCTGCCAGTGTCACGTGCCCGGCCCCGGCCCACAGGGTGGCCCCCCGCGAGACAGGGCCACCTCCGCCGAGTCGGTTCCCAGCAGACTCACCCATCATCGTCCTCCCACCGGTAACAGCTCACCACCCGGCCATTCTCGCTTCTTTTTCCAGAAGGAGTCTATGTGCTCAAGGCACTTATTTACAACGACCTTTGTGGACCTGGAGGGGAGCTCGGGCCTTACTACGTGGAGATGGGCCCCGCGACCGCGTCGGTGTTCATGAATTCTAGCAGCATCCGCAGGGATGAGCTTCTGGTCTTTGCTGGCTCCCACGCGGATCAGAAAAGTAAGCGACGCATCTGGAGTCTGAGGGCCCACACCGGCCTGCTGGCGGTGAGCGTCCAGGCCGTAGCGATTCCTGGCTCAGATGCGCGCTCGCCGCCTACCTGCCTCATCCAGAACATGATCATTGCCTGGTCCTGTGCCCTGAGGGGCATGTGAGGGTGAAGTCGTGTGACATCCTGGCCCTGGGATTGGCCACCTAGCAAGGGCCTCGGGTGTGCATCTGAAGAGCAGGAGCTGGCGTGGCCTCTCCTGGGCGTGGCCAGGGCCTGGGGGATTCGGGGGGTGTGGCTGCAGGATGAGGAAGCTCTAAGGGGGTCCCCACGGACCCTGGGGACTGGGTCCAGTCCAAGCACAGAGCACGGCTCGGCTGGCGGGCGCCGGGGATGGAGGAGCACTCATGGGGCGCTGGGGGCTCTGCTCACGCGTCGCTGCATCAGGCCCCACAGCGACCATGAGGGGCCTCCCTTGTGCTCAGCATCGTAGAGAGGAACCCGCCTTCGGGGCCGGCGGGGCTGACGGAGAACCCCAGCTGGATATCCGCAGCGGTGGAAGGAAGGAGCACCCGAGTGCTCGGCCTGAGGGATGGGGTTATGGGCTTCACTTCCCAGGACTGGGAGAGGGGAAGGCGCTGGGGGCCGTGTCCGGAGGCGCCCACGCAGCTCGTTCCACGCACTGACGCACACTTCGCAGGCAGTTGGTCTCCCGGAGCCTCCTGTCCGCGGAGTCAGAAAGCACGGCTGGGAGGGTATTTTAGCCGCCGCCCTTGGGTTCTGTGCCGGGAGCGGGAGGCAGAAGCTCGGGCACAGGCAGGAAAGCGGGGAGTCCCGTGCAAATCAAACACAAGCTTCCGCCCGCGGTCACTGCCGCGTCGCAGCCACGATGAAGCTTCAGGTTCTTAGTGGGGTGACGTCACTGAGTCATGGGATACTTATTTTGCAGAAATTCCAAAGCACCAATGAACGAAACGCCCACTGAGTCTTATCACTGTTATAAATGAGCATTTTCTCGCTATAAATGGAGAAAGTGCACAGAACAGCAGTACTTGGGAAAAAAAAATAAGAGGATACCCGCCTCCTTTCCCCATAAAGATGGGTGAGCTGTTGGGAGTCTTCCCTGCACGACAGCCCTCGGGGACCCAGCAGGACCTTGGGGTTCAGAGAGGGAACGTAACGGATGGGAGACACTGGTCACCCGCCGCGAGAGACGAAGGAGCGACTGCAGGGCCCTTGCACGGGTTTCGTTCTGTCTTCCGTTCAGGCACCGTTGTCACACATCACTTTGCAGCCGGTCCCCCGTGTAACGTGTCCTTCACGTGTCAGAGCTGTGCGGCCGGCGGCCAGGCTTGGCCCAGCGTGACTGTCCAGTATCGGATGCAGCGTAGGTCTCCACTCTGACTCTGCACTGCTGGGTCCGTCGAGGTCACGGGGGCCCCGGCACACCCTTGAATCCGTGACTCGCTCTGTTGAGATTCATATTTGCCCTTGAAGCAGCCCTGTGTTCACCTGCAGGTCGTTCTAGGGCTTTCTAGAAGCCACACACGTGGCGCCTCTGACCTGAAGGCATGGGATGGGTCCAGGAGCAGGGCCCTCTGCAAGCCCCCAGGCCTGTCCCGTGGCCTTTCGAGGAGAAGTCACGGGGATGCTTGTGCATTGGCCCTGTCACTTGATGAGCTGTGGCTTTGGTGGCCTTTGGTCTGCGGCCAGAACCACCCAGCTGGGCTGTCATCGCAGCTGTACGTGCGGGTGGGCAGGCTGGGGACCCCGCTCCCGGCCCCAGGGCACGGGAGGTGAGGATGCTGCGTCCCTGGATGGCTCCCGCCCTCCGCGCCAAAGCTCTGTGCCTCCCCTGCTCTCACAGCCGTCTCTGTCTACACAAACGGAACCGTGTTTGCCACTGATGTCGACATCACTTTCCTGGCTGTCACAGAGGAAACGACCCCCTTGGAGTTCGTGTGGTCCTTTGGAGAAGGTCCAGCCCTGAGGACAACATCCAGGAGCATTAAGAGAAGACTCAGCATCCCCCAGTGGTGAGTGAACGAGTGTGGTGACGGGCTGGCGGCCTAGTCGTGTGTCGGTCCCCGGCTGCCCCAGGATGATCTCCGGAGCGCTTCGGTGAGTGGGAGGGACTCACATTCAGTGTTATAGGACGAGGAGGTCCCTCTGCCTGAACTGGGGGCGGGCCTGGGGCTTTGGAACCAAGCGGTCCTGGGTTCAGATCCAACCCCCTCCACCTAAATCAATCCCCATCCAAGCAGGGGTCACAGTGCTGACCCCGCTGCTCTGCCAGTGACTGACACGATGACAGGGGTGGGCCCGGCGTCCCTGCCACCTGTTCCGGTAAGCCGGAGCCGCGGGGTCGGGGAGGCCCTTTTCTGTGGACGAAAGGCACCCCCTGCCCTTCTCTGGGGTGAGAGGGCCGCTCCCTACCTCTGACCTCTCTGACCCGCTCTTGTCACCCCCCTGGCCCTGTCCGTGGTTCCCACTGCAGGTACAGCGTGACGGTGCAGGCGGCCAGCGGGCTGGGCAGGGTGGCCTCGGAGCCCCGCCGCGTCAGGACGCAGAGGAGAATCGTCGCCAACCGGCTGGTATCTCCCCCCTCAGCTCTGCTGAATGCCAGCGTCACCTTCACGTGCAGACTCAACTTTGGCACCAACGTGGCTTTCCTGTGGGACTTTGGGGACGGCACCGTGGGCCCGGGGGGCAGCTCTGCCCATCACACCTACCAAAGGTGAGCTGTGCAGGCGCAGGTGCAGGCGCAGGTGCAGGTGCAGCCCTGCAGGTGGTGCTGGAGATGTGAGCCCCAGCTCTGCACAGCCCACCTAGCAGCACATGCAGTTGGTGGATACTGGGGAGACTCAGATGAACCCCCTGCTCTCCAGGAGCTCACGGCCTGGGGCCCGGGCACGGCAGGAAGGAAAACTGACCCCCTCAGTGCCAGATGCATGGGTAGGGCGGGGAGACAAGGGGTAGGACCGCCAGGGGCTCACCATCCTCCCGAGAGTGTCCAGCACGAGTGAGCGCCTCCTGTTTGGAGGAGGACTGGAGCATTATGGACACCCCGGCATAGTGGGACCGCTGGGGGGAGGCAGGCGTGCCCACAGGAGGCCAGGGATGCGCACTACAGGGCGAGCCCTGGCATGGGTGCCCGGGTGCTGAGGCCAGGGAGGCCTCTGGGTGGAGCTGAGCCTCGGCTGGCACGACGCCAGGGCGCCAGCAGCAGCAGGGACAGGTGGCAGTCCTTCCTCCGCGCAGGACTTCCTCAAGAGCCCCTGGCCTTGCCGCTCGCAAGGACATGCCCGAAGGGCCGCGTCACTAGCTCTTGATGTACTGGTGCCTTCTCCTCTGGAGGGGGTGTTCACGTAGCGAAGGAGTGGGCGACAGTGCCTAGGTGGGCCCACCCGATGGGCACCCGGCCCCGGCTCCTGGCAGTGTGCTCCTGCCCCGTGCCCCTACCTTTTGTCTAGCTCCCCAGGCTCCCCGAACCCCTGCACCCCGAGCAGGACCCAGAGCAGTATGTGTTCCATACTGACACCGCGAAGGCAGGGGGCTCTGGCCCTGTGGGTCGGGGAGCTGGGTAGGAATACCATGCCCGGACATCCCGGTCGGGGGCCCGCGGTGCCCATCGCATGGAGGTCAGCCCGTGGCATGTGGAGGGGCCAGGCTGTGGCTGCCGGGGGTCCCCACGCGAACGGCTGCTTTTCCGTCAGTGGGTGATGTCGGTCTGGGAGCCGGGCACCTGGCTCCCCCCGCCCCGCACGGCAGGTGGCCCACGTGGACATCTGTCCTCACGGATGCGCCGTCTGGCCGTCGAGTCCTGTCCTCACGCGGGTGGAGGGTGTTCTGGAGGAGGAGGGAGCAGCAGACGCCTGCCAGGCCGCATGTGTTCACTCCCGTGGCTGCGGCCCTTCCAGGGAAGGACAGTTCACCGTCCAGGTCCGAGCCTTCAACGACGTCAGTGCTGTCTCCCTGGCAAAGCAGCTGTTTGTCGTGCGGGAGCCGTGCCAGCCGCCCCCCGTGAAGAACATGGGGCCGGGGAAGGTGCAGGTAGGGCCAGGCCTGGTGGTCATTGCGGCATGGGGAACCGGGGGCGGAGAGGAGCTCTGGCACCTGGAGCTGCTGCAGCAGACGTGGAGGGGGCGTCTCGGGGCCTCTGGGGCCTGGTGCCTTGGCCGAGGGAGGGCCCATCCTGGCCCCCGTGTGCCTGCTCTCAGGGGCTTGGAGAGGTTGCTTGTGCAGGGGTGTCTGCGGGGCTCAGTCAGTTGAGCGTCTGCCTTCTCAGGGTCCTGGGTTCGAGCTCCACGTGTGGCTCCCTGGGCAGTGGGGACTCTGTCTCCCAAATCAATCACTAAGGCATGGATGCACGAAGATGTGAGCATTTCCAGGAGAAAGGGATGTTTGGATTCACGTGATGTCAACACCCAGGGACACGGTCGCTCCTTCCCAAGCACTTACCAGGGCTTAGGAAGCGCCGGGCAGCTTTCTGCTTCTTCTGTTCCTTCGAGCCTCCGGGTTGGAGCGGATTTCCCTCCCCGGGGCCGAAGTGCCCAGTGACACAGGCGACCCACGGCCCGAGGCGCCGCTGCATTCGCCCGTGAGTTCTGTGGCTCTCTGGCCCCAGAGACACCTGCTGGGCCTCTGACCTGGGTGTGGGGTCGGGCGTGGAGACCTGGGGGACACACAGAGCGTCCCCAGGGCAAGGCCCCGGTAGTCCTGGCACATGGGGCCTGCGGGACGTGACGGCCGCCCACGGGTGAGACACAGGCGCTGCTAGGCCAGCACGCACCCACGCGGTTGGCATTCTGCACGGGCGGTGGGCTGAGTCGGGGAGAGGGACAAAGCGTCCAGGGGGACCCCAGTGTGGAGACTGGAAGCGGCCAGAGCCAGGGCGACAGGGGTCTGGGCCTAAATCCTGACCGTGGGTGCAGCCAGGGCTCGGGGCTTCTCCCCGGTGAGCCTGGTCCTGGGAGGCATCCGCAGCCCCAGGTCCACACGGTACTGGCTGTGCGACCCGGGTTCTGGTCTAAAAAGAGGTACTTAGGGGTTTTTCACTTTTGAAGCAAAGGAAACAACACCGATGAGTCCATTTTTTTCTTTATTTTGTTTTTCTTGGACACATTTTCTAAAAGGATAAAGGAAAAGAGAGAATCACCTAAAATGCAGCAAGAGCGCGCTCCTGTGTCTCACACGGCAGGAAGGCCAAAGGTCGATTCCCACCTAGAAGGAATCGCGTATTTCTTAAAATCCCACTTCCCAACTCCTCCTAGAAGTTTATCCTTTTCCCCACTTTTGTGGGAGTTTTTCATTAACGAGTCCTGCAGGGGAGCTTGTGTGCTCACCGTCTACCCTGAGGGGGGCCTGCCAGTGGGGCAAAGTCTTCATCCCTCGGTCCTCATCCCTCCTCCACCCTCATCCCTCACCCCTGGGCCTCAGCCCTCCTCCATCCTCTACCCTCCACCCTCATCCCTTCTGCACCCTCCTCCCTCATCCCTCTGCCCTCCTCCATCCTCCACCCTCCACCCTCGTTCCTCATCCCTCCTGCACCCTCCTCCCTCATCCCTGGGCCCTCAGTCCTCCTCCCTCCATCCCGCAGCCCTCAGTCCTCCTCCATCCTCCACCCTCCACCCTCATCCCTTCTTCACCCTCCTCCCTCCTCCCTCCTCCCTCCTCCACCTTCCACCCTCACCCCTCACCCCTCATCCCTCACCCCTCATCCCTCCTTCATCCTCCATGGTCATTCCTCATCCCCCCTCCAACCTCATCCCCCCTCCACCCTCATCCCTTACCCCTGGGCCCTCGGTCATCCTCCATCCTCCATCCTCCACCCTCCACCCTCATCCCTTCTGCACCCTCCTCCCTCCTCCATCCTCCACCTTCCACCCTCACCCCTCAGCCCTCAGCCCTCAGCCCTCCTCCGCCCTCAGCCCTCATCCCTGGGCCCTCGGCCCTCCTCCACCCTCCACCCTCCACCCTCGTTCCTCATCCCTCCTGCATCCTCCTCCCTTTTCCCTGGGCCCTCAGTCCTCCTCCCTCCATCCTGCAGCCCTCAGTCCTCCTCCATCCTCCACCCTCCATCCTATTCCTGGAGAAAAAAAAGAGGCAGAGACACAGGCAGGGGAGAAGCAGGCTCCCTGCGGGGAGCCCAATGCGAGACTCCATCTCAGGACCCCGGGGTCATGCCCTGAGCTGAGTGGAAGGCAGATGCTCAACTTCTGAGCCCCCAGGTGCTCCGGCAGTGATCTCTAAAGGTAACCTAACCCTAGCTCATTATCCCACTGCTCTGTCTTCAGAATTTCTTGATGCAATTGTTTGATGTGAGATGCACAAAGATTTCTTATTTAAAAAAAAATAGAGAGAGAATAGGGGAAAAAAAGCTTTTCTTCACCAGCTAGATCTGTAAGTTTCCCTAAAATATTGTTAGTTCAAAAAAGCGAGAAAATAGCGCTGGAATCTTTCCCTTAATTCTCAGCCTTCGGAGAGGGAGGGTGAGCGCCGGCCTCTTCTGATGGTGACAGCTGAGCTGTGCGGGCTTCGTGGGAGGACGGGGGCAGGGGCCGCTGATTCTCAGCGTGATCGACGTGGTGTTAGCCCTTCCGTCGTTGCAGACATGGTCTGTAAAAGGCTCGGGGTGGCCTGTCTGGGGCCCGTCGGGTTCGCTCCGGGCTCGGGCCTTCTGCCTCCCGACTGGTCTTGGAAAGCTCCTGCCCTGCCCACGGGCAGCTGCCTTCGCCTGGAAGTGGCATCTCTCGACGGAGCCCCAGGCTTTCGCATAGGGTGATGGGGGGCGGAAATCTGGTGCAGGGGGTGCTCGGTGTTCCTGGGGCGTCATCGTGTGCCAGCTCCGTAGAGCACATGGCAGGGAGTCACACATTCAGCATAAAGTAGGCCATGAATTCACCTGCTGTTTCCCATCCAGAAACATTACGTATGCAGAATTTACATGTTTTTGAGACATTTTATGCTTGAATTCTCTCCTATTAAAAGCTCTACGTCTATAACATCAACATCGTTAATTATTAGCACTTTTCCTAATATATATGGGAAATGTTTTCAAAGTAACAATATCAGAAGTGAAGCCTCTTTGTGAGTTTTCAGATTTATCTGTGGTTCGTTCTTTGGCCCTTAGAATACATCCTCAAGACGCTGTACATTGAAGTAACTTGAAACATTTCTCTTTTCTCTCTTGCTTCCTTGAAATGTGGTTACATTCCTTCGTTTGGGTTCCCGGTTAGCAAATAAATTTTTGGTTTCTTTTGGCTTTGTTTTTGCATTTTGACTTGATTTTTGAATATACACAACATTTATGTGATTTCATAGCCAAAAGCCTACAATGAAATGTAAGTGTAAATTTCATTTTGTGGTTTGCCCACGTTTGTCTTTGCCCATTTTTCTATTGGAGATGTTGAAAATGTCTTACTGACTTTAAACAAAATTAACTGTCATGTATTTTGCAAACGCTTTTCTTTTTTCTCTGTTGATTGCTTTTTAAAATGATTTTTTAAAAAAGATTTATTTTTTTAGGGAGGGGGACGAGAACACGAGCAGAGGAGGGGCAGAGGGAGAGGCTCTCCGGCAGACTCCCCCGCTGAGTGGGGCTTGATGTGGGGCTCGGTCTCATGGTCTGAGACAAAATCAAGAATTTGATTCTGTCACTCAACCCGTGAGCCACCCAGGCACCCCTAAAATGAGTTTTGATGTTCAAGTTATTTTTTAAGAGAATCAAATCTCTTAACTCTCTCCTTTTGTATTTTCCCCTTAACGTTATGCTTAGGATTTTTTCTCATGATCATTTAAGTATAAATAGTCACTTATTCTTCTTGTTTTTATATCAACTTGTTAACTTTTGTCTGTAGAAAGGACATACATTTGTTTCCGTGCTTTATATTACAACTGTAAGGATCCCACCTGTGATGGTGCAAATGTGTACAATTGGCGTACCCTGCTGAGAGTAAGTGTTGGTGCTTCTCTGTGGCGTTAGACGTAATGGACGTTTCGAGATCTCTTTCTCCTTAACCCGCAGGTGTGGAGGTCTCAGCCTGTGACTCTGGGCGTCACGTTCGAGTCTGCGATCCTCTGTGACATCTCCCAAGGCCTCTCCTACACCTGGACCATCCGGACCTCCGAGGGGTGGCCAGTGCCCCTGCCCCCTGGCGTCAGCACACGCAGGCAGACCATCACTGTCCCCGGCTACTTCCTGGAGCTTGGGAACTACACCGCTCTCGCCAGGGTGCGTGACCGGCTCACAGGCTTCCCACCAGCCTCAGAGCAAGAGCTCAGCCCCTGTCCCCCCAGCCTGCTCTATCCAAGACAAGGAGGGTTACACAAGTGTGGCTGGGCTCCTGAGAAATGCTTCAGTTCCCCTGAGAGAGCAAATTTCATGTCTGAACTCGGGCAAAGTTAATTGTGAAAATCTTGTTCTTGTAACAAAAGCCTCCTGTGCATCCGCTTTGACAGTGTCTCTGAGGTAGTCCCGGGATGTCCGGGGAATAGCTGTGTCATCACAGAGCTTCCGCCTGGAAAGGGAGGGGATGTTGTTGGAGAACTGAGGTCATGAGGGCACCCTGGTGACAGGGCCGCTGTTGGCACTTGGTGTATTGTGGCTGGAAAAATGGTGAAAATGTGTCATGATCCCTTCTAGGAGAGTCGGCTTCATGGAGCAGAGTCTTTTTGCAGGCAGAGACTGGGGCTCGTGCCCGGGGTGCAGGCTGGCAAAGCAGGCAGGGAGCAGAGGCTGGAGGGGGCGTCCGGGACCCCCTGCCACCCGGGCTCTGCAGTGGCAGTGTGGGTGGACGTAGGTGGACTTGACCTTAGCCACCTGCCCTGCTGACTGCTTGTAAAAATGACCTGGGAAATTCAAAGGAAGGTCTGAGGCTGAGCGCGTGGAGCGGAACAAGGCCACTCCCTGTTTTCCTGGTGACAAGAGGCTGTCTGCGCCTGGCTCTGCTCCAGGGAGACAAGGATGCAGGGAGGACCATGTAGCCTTAGCCCCCCGGAGCTCGACAGCTCCTGGGGGAGGGAGAGCATGAGACGGGGAGCCCGGGGTGGGGTGTGAGCCAGGTCAGGAGAGGACCCGGGGTGGCCCAGGCTGTGGATGGCCCCATGGAAGCTCTTGGGCTCTGAGAGGGTGGGCAACAGAATATGGGTCTGAGCACAAGAGTGTGGGTTTCTTCTGAAGACTAGGGGAAGGCAGAAATGAAGGGGTCGGGCTTCAGTGCTTAGTGGGCCATGTGGGAAATGGTGGAGGGAGTTCAGGTGGATGTGGGGGGCTAGGGGATTGTGCTGGGGTCCCTGAGCAGGAGGGCAAGAGCAGTGGGGGAGGAGGGAGGACGGGGGGCAGGGTCCCTGGGAGTGGGGTGGGGTGCTGGGGTCCCTGAGCAGGAGGGCAGAGCAGTGGGGGAGGAGGGTAGATTGCAGCTGGGCTGCCGGGGCCCAGAGCAGACCCTGTGGCTGTGGTGGCCGCCCTCCCAGCCTGACTCCAGGTGTCCCTAGGGGGGCAGGAATGAGGTGCAGGCATGACCCCGCACTGGGTGGCTGTCCCGCTCCTGAGAGGCCAGGTGTCTACGGTGGTTCTCCGGCCCGAGACTATGCAGACCACACATACTGTTGGAGGTTAGTCGGGGGTCATTGTGCAGGACCCGGTTCCTACTGTGTAAGGACACAATGACGACCTGGCAAAGAGAGGAGGGGACAGGACAGCGTGCCCGCGAGGTCCCCCCTCCCTCCATGGCTCTGAGCAAGTACGCAGCTGTGTAAGGTGCACGGTGATGGGCACTGCAATGCTGAGGGGACCGAGTGCCGTGGGCTGGTGTGTCCAGGGCTGCGAGACGCCCTTTTCCCAGGCTCCGGCCGGTGGGGTCACGGCACCGTTCCTGCCCACGAGGGACGGCTTAAGGGAGGGGTGAAGCCACCACGCTCAAGGGCCCCCGTTGCCTGGCACACAAACTCATGGGCCACTTTGTCGCCGGGGGAGCGGGCTCTGGCCGCGTCTCCCTCCAGGTCCTGCCTCGATGAGGTGCTTTGAGGTGCTTTCGTTGGAATCTGAGCTGCTCGTCGCATGGCTCGGGGGTCGCACCGTCAGAGGTCCCGCCATCCCACCATGCTGACGGGCAGCTCCCGCACCTGCACGTCCCCATCCCGGGACAGCGCAACACTCCTTGGGCGGGCCTGGCTGAGCCGGCAGACGCGGGAGTGTGATCCCAGGGGGCTCGACGGCCGCCAGGTCGCCCTAGGGGAGCCACCAGCAGGGAGCCGCAGCGCCTCTGAAGGAGACTGAGGACCAGGAGCAGCCCATGAAGCGAGCAGCGAGTGTCATGCTCTCATTTGCTTTGGTTTCCAAATTGCGTCAAAGTCCTCGAAGAGCCCTTTGGGACGTCCTGTTTATCGAACGTTCCAGGATTCCCGAGGTTCCAAGTATGTGTCTTGAAGTTCATTTACGTTGCTTCAAGACCATCACGTGGAGACCACAAGTGTAGGTTGATTTTTTAAGATTTTATTTATTTACTTATACATTTATTTATTTATTTATTTATTTATTTATTTATTTATTTATTTATTTGAGAGAATGAGAGGGTGGGAGGGTGGGAGAGGTAGGAAGCCTCTCCAGCGGACTTTGTGCTGAGCGTGGAGCCCCAAGTGGGGCTCGACCTCATGACCCTGAGATCGTGAGCTGAGCAGAAACCGGGAGTTGGATGCTCACGCAGCCGCCCTAGGAATGCAGCTTAGGGCAAGCCAGCTCTGCCAGCCAAGACCGTGGACGGGCTTGCCGTCGGAGGGCAGGCTCGGCTCAGGACTGTGTGCAGATGATGGGGAGCCGAGTCACGGAGGCGGGAGCTGTGCCCGCTCGCCCCTGCCCTCCTGCACTCCGGCCACCGTGGCTCCACTCGGGGCACAGTTGGCTGTTCCTCTGACACAGGTGATGTGCTGGGTTCCCGGTACCTGGGCCGCTCTGGAGCTGCTGCGGGACCCGGTGGCACATTTACGCTCACCAGCTTCCTTCCAATTTTGTCTTATTTTTTAAAAACTTGATTTATCTAAGTCATCTCTGCACCCAAGGTGGGGCGTGAACTCACGGACCCAATCTCAAGAGTCTCACATTCCACTCAGAGCCGGCGGGCACCCCAATGTCCCTCCAGCGGTAGAGGGCGGTCCGGCTCCAGCGAGCATGCTGCCCGAGCCCCCGAGTGACGCCCCCTTGTCGTCACGTTGCAGGTTCAGGTGGATGGCAGCGTCGTGCACAGCAACTACAGCGTCGGGGTGGAGGTGCGGGCCAGGGCCCCCGTTAGTGTCATCTCCGAGGGCACGCACCTGTTCATCTCCAGGGCCCCCTCAGTCACCGTCGTCCTCAGCGGCTCCCAGTCCTACGACCCAGACAACCCTGGGGCCACCCTCAGGTGAGCGCGGGAAGGCCGTGGGACCGCTGGCGAGGTGGGGGCAGCCTTTCTGCTCGCCCGTGGCCCCCTCCCAGCCAGGGCTCAGAACGCCGGCATGGGTGGCTGTAGAATCCTGCTGGCATCATCTGCACCCTGTTGGGACCTCTGCCTTTATCTGTTGAGCTAACGTCTCACTCAGGACCCTCACATGGGGGAGGGGCGGGAGGAAACCCGGAGCAGCTTTGGAAGTTGGCATTTATGGCACATTTTGAAAAATGAAGTTTAAATATCGTCTCCGTCCGTGCAGGCTGCCTAACAAACCCCACAGCCTGTGAGCTTGTAAACAGTGGACACTTCTCTGTGTGGACGTGAGGCCGGAAGGCCAGATGGACGTGCCGGCCGCTTTGGTGTCTGGGGAGGACCTGGTTCCCTGCTAGTCCTCACAGGGCGGAAGGGGCTCGGGGGCTCTCGATGGGCTCTGCTATAGGAGCACCAGGTGTCCCTGCCTGAGACAGCCCCCTTCCCCCGCCATCATCCTGGGCGTTAGGTTTCCCCATCTTACGGGGCATTCAGTGCTCAGCAAGTAGGCTCTTCTGGTATTCCTTGCTTTGGTGTCTGGGGAGGACCTGGTTCCTAGCTGGTCCTCACAGGGCGGAAGGGGTTCGCATGACCTGGAACACGCATCCTCCACGGATGCCACCTAATGTCCATAGCTTGGAGCATGCATCCTCCACGGATGCCACCCAATGTCCATGACCTGGAACACGCATCCTCCATGGATGCCACCCAATGCCCATGACCTGGAACATGCATCCTCCATGGATGGCACCCAATGCCCATGACCTGGAACACGCATCCTCCACGGATGCCACCCAATGTCCATGACCTGGAACACGCATCCTCCATGGATGGCACCCAATGCCCATGACCTGGAACACGCATCCTCCATGGATGGCACCCAATGCCCATGACCTGGAGCATGCATCCTCTATGGATGGCACCCAATGCCCATGACCTGGAACACGCATCCTCCATGGACACCATTCATGTGCCGGTCACCTGGAGCATGCATCCTTTGTCCAGACAGCTCTTGGCCTTCAGGTTGGGTGTCCTGCCATCTCCTGGCCCGGTCCCTCTGTGGCCTTTCCATCTCTGCCGACGGAGGCATCCTTCCAGTCTTTCAGGCCAAAAACCTTAAGCAGTTCTCTTTTTCTCTCCTGCTTCCTGGCCAGTCTGTTGGGAAAACTCACTGGCCCCATCCGGGCCGAGTGGCATCTTGGGCTCCTTTCAGGGGTCTCCTCCCCAGCCCCCATGTTCCCTATGACCATCATCAGACCATGCCTCACAGAGCAGGTGGACGGAGTCTTGTCAAGCTCTGCTCCAACCCTGTGGCACTGCCTCTGTGCTCAGGGAGAGCGAGAGCGTTCTCCGTGCCTCAGCGTCCACCGTCAGTCACCTGCGCCCTGAGTCCTCACCCTGCCCTGCGGTTCCCGCCTGCCCTCGGACGCCCAGCTATGCTTCTCCCTTGGTGCCTTGGCAGTGGGGGTGCCTTCTGCATCTTGCCTCAGTTTGCCCCTGAACTGTCACCACCCATCTCCTTCCGTCAGACATCGTGTGCCCAGGGAGGCTTCCAATGACCTCATCCGCAGGGTTTGTCCATAGCTCCTTCTGCCTGTGACATCCCATATTCACTCACTCGCTGCAGGCACCGTCAGTGCTCTGTCCCCGCTGCAGTATCCACTCCAGGAGGGCAGGGCTGTGGCTGGCACAGCGTGGGTCCTCCACGACTATTCCTGAACAGCTAGAGGAGTCACTTTGTCTCTTCACCCCATTAGCGGGGACATTTGCTGCGTCCCAAGCGTGGGCTTTGGTGGAGGCGAGAGGCGGCCACTGGGCCCCCTAATCACACGCTTGTGTTCTGGGTACGTCCGGCGCCCGGCCTCAGGAGACGTGCTTCTTTTCACTCTGCGCCCCCCGTGTGAGCCCCGCGTGGTGCCCACGAGCTCGAGTCCAGCGTGCGTCTGCTCCCCGGGGGCGGGGACCACGCCCACCAGGCCTGGAGGAGGAGGAGAGCTCCCCCCGAGGGCCTCCCCCCGCCTGCTCCCGGGCCCAGGGAAGCCCTTTTAGTGAGCTGGCGCGATCGCCCCATGGGGGCTTCTCCCACAGGTACCACTGGACGTGCACCGCGGCCGGCGCCCCTGGGGAGCCCTGCTTCACCACCTCCTCTCCGCACAGCCTGCGTGCTGGGGCCCCCTCCCTTTCTTTTCCTGCCAGCTCTCTCAGCAACAGCTATGACCAGTTTCTCGTGACGCTGACCGTGTCCAGTGCTGGCCGGAACTCTTCAGAGGCGCAGGTGTTCCTGTCCCCGCGCCCCGACGCGGCACTCAGGTACTGTGTGCCCCGTGCCCCCTGCGTGCTGGGCCCGGGGGTGATGGGGGGTCGCTGGGACCTGGGGCCACACAGGACCCCTGTGCTGAGGGCCAAGGGGCCCGACTGACAAGGGCTGGGGCCTGGGGACGCGCGTACAGGCTACTGCTGACGTGGGGGACTCCTAGGAGGAGGCGCCCCTCCAGCCCAGCAGCTGCCCCGAGGCAGAGGCCTGCGCTGGGGCTCAGGGCTGTGGTACCCGGGGCCTCGTCTTAGGGCCGTGCGGGCATCAAGGGGCTGGGCCACGTGTGACGTCGAGGCAGTGCAGGGCGCGAGGGTAGGGAAGGGCTCCGATGGCAGCCGGGTCTGCAACGAGCAGGCCAGACCCTGGATGCATGAGCCACAGCTGCTTCTGTCACCCCTGGGGGCCTGGGTCATGAGGGAGCAGGCCGGGGGCAAGCAGGCCACCTGGACGGGCCCAGACGGGCGGGCCGCTTCCGTACACGGACCTGCGAGGGGCCTGGGCAGTCACCACCTCGACGTGAAGACAGCCTGTGGTTAAAAGTGTGCAGAACTGGGTGGGTCCTGGGAGGCTTCCTGGAGAAGGAAGCAAATTAGCTGTGCTGGCAGGACCGATGCGAGGGAGAGGACATGAGCCGTGGCACCGAGCTCAGACCTCTCTGGAGGAGATGCCCCCCAGGAGCTCAGGCCTGAAGCCATGAAAAATAAGGTGGACAAGATGGGGCACCCGCCCACGGTCCACGCAGGCCCAGCCACCTGCCTTTCTCAGGAGTCCTGACGTGTAGTCAAACTAGGGGAATCAGGGCGCCCGCTGGTGCGGTCGGTACAGGCTGTGACTCCTGATCTCGCCGTCCTGAGTTCAAGCCCCACGTTGGGTGTGGGACCTACTTAAAAAAAAATTAGAGGGATCCCTGGGTGGTGCAGCGGTTTGGCGCCTGCCTTTGGCCCAGGGCGCGATCCTGGAGACCCGGGATCGAATCCCACATCGGGCTCCCGGTGCATGGAGCCTGCTTCTCCCTCTGCCTGTGTCTCTGCCTCTCTCTCTCTCTCTCTCTCTCTCTCTCTCTGTGACTATCATAAATAAATAAAAATTTAAAAAAATTTAAAAAAAAATTAGAGACCGAAGGTGAAGGGACGTACAGGGTCACAAACCTCGGGCTGTAAATCAGAAGATCATATGTAATAAATAAGACACTTTTGTTCTAAAAAATACAAAGCACTATGTAATTCTGCTCCTTGCAAGATACCAAATGCACTAATTGTCAAGATTTTATTTTTGTATTAGGGAGAGAGAGAGAGAGAGAGAGAGAACGCATGTGGGGAGGGGCAGGGGCGGAGGGAGCAGCGGTCGCCCCGCTGAGCAGGGAGCCCGTCGGGACTCGATCCCCGGACCCCGGGACCTGGACCTGAGCCGAGTCAGTCACCCGAGGGCCCCGAGACAAAGCGCTGACTCTGAAACCCTCCTGGACTGTGTTGTGAGGGAGGAGGGTGGACGCCGCCCGCCGTGAGGCCCGGGTGGGCCCCTCCTGGCCCGAGTGCACCCCTGCGGGAGACGTGTGAGCACTTATGGGTGGACGCACACGCAGGGACGGGCCAGCCTGAGCCCCGGGGAGCCTGTGCGCCGTGCGCTCCCCATGACCCCACCCCTCCTGCGCCGGGAGCTGCACCTACGGGCTGCAGTCTGAGACCCGTGCGGACGGCACCTTCACATGGGAGATGCCGGCACCATGCACCCACTCGGGGGCCTCCTGCTGACCTGCTGAGGGCCCCGCATCCACAAGCAAACACCCCACTGGAGCGGGCCTGGGGGCCGGGGCACTGCATTATGTCCCGCAGGACGGCAAGTGAGCCTGGGCGGCAGCAGGGCCTGGAGGAGGGGAGGAGGCTCAGCCCGCAGGCCTGAGGGAGCTGGGGTCTCACGTGTGGGGTCGGGGCAGCAGGCGGCTGAGAGCGGGCAGGGCCGTGGGCATGAAGGATGCACCTGGCAATGGGGGCACCCAGGTCAGGCTCCAGGTGGCGGGGGGGCTCCAAGGTGAGGGGAGCAGGGGTGGGGGAAGGCAGCCTCCCTGGGTGGGGAGGGCGGGGTGCGTGGCCTGAGGGGGGTCAGGGTGCCATCCTGGCCCTGCCTGAGCTCCGTGCAGCGTGGGGGGGACGCGCGGCCGCCATGGCAGGGTGCACGGCCCAGGGTGGGGGTCAGGGTGCCGGCCCGGCCCTGCCTGAGCTCCGTGCAGCGTGGGGGGTCACGCGGCCTCCCGGGCAGGGTGCGCAGCCTGGGGCGCGAGGCGGTGCTGGGGGAGTGTGTGCGGGCTCGGTCAGCCCGTAGGCTCCGTCGTGCTGGCCTTGCCGGTGCCACACGCCCCCGGGAGAGCGAGGCCGAAGCCCCCCGGGCTGCCCTTAACGCCCCACCCGGTCTGCGCGGCTGCAGGTTTGTCCGCATCTCCCGGGGCAGCTTCAAGGACGCGCTTGTCAACTGGAACGAAGAGCTTTCCCTGCGCGCCGAGTGCGACGCGTGTGCCGCGGGGCCCCGCCTGTCTTACTCCTGGGACCTGTTCCTGGTCAACGCCACGGAAGGGACCCGAACGGACGGTAAGGCCCCAGCTGCCTTGGCCTCGCCCACCCGGGGAGGCGGAGGCCTCAGGTCCCGGGGCAGACGCGGACTTGCCCGGACCCGTGTCCCGGCCGTGCCCTCCGGTGGGCGTGACCACGTGGGCGCCCCTCCTGCAGGGGCCCTTCCCACGCCCTGTGGGCTTTTCAGAACCAAAGTGGGGGGGACGCGGAGGGGCTGACGGGCAAACAGCTGGTGCGCGGGTCGCAGCACAGCAGTGAGTGTCTCCCTCTATCGCCCAACAGTCTCGCTGTGACGGCAGCGAGGCGTCCCCGAGCGACCCCATAGAAATCCTTTCTCGTAACTCACGGCAGCGCCGTTTAGATTGACCACACGGGTGGGGGGGGGCACAGGTGAGCGTGTCTAGAGGAGGCGGGACTAACCTGCGCCAGGTGTGCGGGGGAGGGCAGGTGCAGGCGGACGGATGCGAACACCAGCTCTGCTCCTCCACCTACCTCCCTGCTGCCCCCGGGGAACCGAGCTCCCCGCCACTTCCTGCGCGAGTCCTTCCCAGTGGGGGTCACGTGTGTGAAGGTGGCATGCCGATGACGTCCGTACGCAGTTTTGTTTCTTTTTATTTGTTTGCTTAAAAAGATTTTCTATGTAATCATTTGAGAGCAAACGTGAGCAGGGGGAGGGGGAGGGAGAAGCAGGCGCCCGCTGAGCACGGGGCCCCACGCGGGACTCGATCCCAGGACCTGGGATCACGACCTGAGACAGAACGAAGAGTCAGATGCTCAGGCCCCTGGGCCCCGGTGCCCGCAGGGTGACACGCGTACTGCTCCTGCCCCAACGTCTGACCCTGGTGCTCGTCTGGTCCAGGTCCCTTTTGCAGGGCGGTGGGGCTGCTGGGCGCTGCCGGCCTGGGGGCCGATTCCACGCTGCCGCCGTCCAGTGCACCGTCCACGGCGCCGAGCTGCCCGGAGCCCTGTGGGACGGGTGCGGCGTCCTCACGGAAGCAGTCACCACAGCCCCGGGTGCAGCCGGGACCATCAACCCCGGGGACACCATCCTCGGGGCCCGTCAGCACGTACCCACTTCCTGCTGCGAGCGACGCCGCGTTCCCTGGACTGGCTCGCCGGGACGCGGGGTCCCCTGGGACTTGGTCGCCCCGGAGCCCGTCGCCGTCCCCCTCTGGTAAGTGCTGAGCTTGCAGGACGCTCGTGCTCAGGTCCCTTCTCCCCAGCGAGGCCGAGTCGGGCTCAGGGCCGTCCTGGTGCCCCGGCCCTTCCCTTTCCCCCCAGTTTCCAGGCTGCACTCGAACCATTTCTGTGCCTCCCAAGTGGAGAGGGGACCCTTTGTCGGGGAGCACCGTCCCCTTGTGATGCCATCGACGTGCACCTTCCTTGGGCTGCAGCCTGGAAGATGTCCCCGCCCCAGGGGCCCCGGGCCTCAGGCCAGCGGGTGGGGGGCCTCTGCACCCCCAGCCCCCGGGACAGGACAGCCGCGGGGATGTGTCCACCTCCGTCCTGCTGAGGGGAAGGGGTGCGAGGCTCTCTGAAGGGACAGGGGAGCCGGGGGGAGTGAGAGCTTGGCTTCGGCCCCGCACCCACGGCGGTTCATCCCAGGGAGCCCCGCACCCAGCCGCCTGCCCCTCCACGGCCCCAGCAACGGGGTGACGCTGCCGAGCCACAGGTGGACCCTGCACGAGGCCTGGGCGGCCGTGGGCGCCTCGGGAGGCCTGTGCGCGTCACGGGCAGTGCTGTGCTCCTCCCCATAGACTTCGAAGCCGACTACGGGGACATCCAGGAGGCGGTGCCGCCCACAGGGAGACAGCCGGCCCACTGTGAGTCGTCACCGTCACCGTGCTGGGGCTCCCCGTGTCCCCCTGTCCCCACGCCAGCCCAGGCTGCAAGGTGTCCCCTCTCTCTGGGGTTCCCCGTGTCGCTGTCCCCACGCCAGCCCAGGCACCAAGGTGTCTGCTCTCTCTGGGGCTCCCCATGTCCCCGTGTCCCCACGCCAGCCCAGGCTCTGAAGTCTCTGAAGTCGAGAGCTCCCCTTCTGCCCCGGCATCACGAGCACCAAGAGCTCCCAGAGGCACAGGGAAAAGCTGAGACTCCTTTGCAGGTCACTGTCCACCCCGATCTTCTGGCTCAGCCTCCTCTGTACTCGGGGTCCCTTGCTCCAGAGCCCCAGGTAGCCCCAGGCCCCCGGAGGCGCCGTCCATGGCCCCCACCTTGGTCCATGGGTGTTGGCGGCCGGAGCCCCGAGGTGTCCCCGTGGAGCACGGCCTCCTTCCCGCCGGTGCTTTCCTCCTGCTGGGCCGTCCCGCCTCCATCTCCGCCAGCTCCGCTCCTGTGACAGCCCCGCGTCCTTGACGCTGCTGAAGCTCTCGGTGCTCGCCAGCTCTCCCCCTGCGGCCCTGCTCCTGCCCTCGGGCGTGCTTCCACGGCCAGTGTGGACCTTCGATCCAGATGATGCCTGGACTCTGGCTCGAGGGACAGATAGTGCTTGGTGGATGACGTATCCATCACTGGACGGGACGGCTGGAAGCTCAGGGGGCGACGTGTCCCTCTGTGTCAGGACAGCCAGGCGGTCATGGTGGATTTGTCCATCTGTCCTGCCCGGCATCGTCGGCACCCTCCTCCCCTGCCTCCACAGTGTCATTAGGCCTGTCCCGGCTCCACCCCGTGTCCACGCAGGTGTGTGAGGGCTCACCCGGGCTCACAGCAGGTGCCCCGTAAATAAGGCTGAATGAAGGGAAAGCACAGTATTGATGGAATCGCCTTCCTGCCTATGAGTCGGTTCTGAGCCCCATGCGGGTCGTGTTCTCACGGCGTCTCCTCCCGGCGACCGTGAGTCTGCAGTCAGTCTGTCCGTCCTCCGCGGCATCCTGGCACCACTGAGTGCCCGGGCACCCGTGAGCTCTTCCTCCGTCTCCGCCTCCCTTCCCGCCGCCTGGACAGCCCGCGCCTGGCTGCTTTCAGGGTGCAGCCGGGCCCCCCGCAGGCCATCCTCAGTGGCTTTCTGGCACTTTCTCCCACCTCGTTTCCTGCTTCCTCACCCCCTCAAGTCTCATTTCTCCCCCTCCTCCGGGTGCTCACTGCAGAGCTGGCTCCGGCCTGTGTCTGCCCCTGCCCCAGGCGATGGCCTGGCCACGGCCCACCTGCTGGGTCCCCTCCACACCCCGCCGTGTCTGTCCTCGCTCGCCCTGGTCCGGCCTGTAGGATGGCGGTGGCCAGCATTGTCTGCTCTGCTGGGCTCAGCTGGGGCACTGGCCTTCCGGGACGTAACTGGGACTTGTCCCTTGACCATCTGTCGCCTTGGCTTGTCTTCCTAGGGTCTGGCGCCAGCCTCCCGGGAGCAGACCCGAGTTTGAGTCCTGGTGGGGGCCAGGGGGATGGGGACAACCTGCTGGGCCCCCTGCGCCCCGCGGCGGGGCCGGCCCTCATGGTGGACTGGCCCAAGGCCCCAGTGGGCCGCGCCCTCTTCCGCAGCTACACGGCCTCTGGTAGGAGCACTCGCTTCACGTCTGGGGATTTGCAGCTGGTCAGGGGTTGGGGACCAGACCTCAGTTTCCTCTGCAAGTTTTCCTTTCAAGAGAGCAGCCTGAGGGCTCATTGTGCCTTTTCTCCTCGCGTGTCCCTCTGTGGACAGGGTGCAGAGGCTCCACTCCAAGGTGGGGGGCTCCTCTGTGGCCCGCCGGGAGCCCTGTCTGCAGGCCGTGGGGTACAGGGGCCGCCAAGCCTGTGCCAGGAAGCGCCCTGAGGCCGGGGACCCAGACGTCCTCCCTGGGGGCGGCCACCACGTGACGTGGGCACGGGGGCTCTGCTGGCGGTGCTGCGCGTGGGACCGCACTCCCGCCCTGGAGCCCCGGGCTTCCCCTGACATCACATGGCTGTCTCCTCCCCGTCCCCTGCCACATTTCGGGAAACCAGGGTTTCCCTGCTGAGACCACCAGCCCGCACTTGGGGTCAGCCTCTGGCCGCTAAGGAGGGGACCCGTCACCAGTGGGCAGTAGTCACACCCAGATTTAAGAAATGCTTCCCGGCCGGTGCCCTTGGAGACGAGAACATTGCTTTGAAACGCCTTAATCATGCGCCGTGGGCAGACCCCATGTGTCCCATGGGACCCCGTGGACGCCCCAGCTGGCACGAGTGTGGTGTGGGCTCCCGCCAGGGTCCACTCGCTGCCAGAGCCGAGTGCGATCCAGACGTGACCCCAGGCTCCCGCTCAGGGTGCTCGGGCAGGGGGGCTGCAGGGGGCTCCCAGGCCTGCAGCCAGGCGGGTCGCACCCCGAGGGCGGTGGCGGGGGCAGCGAGCACGCTCCGCAGGCGGCTCCGGGGCCGGGGTCTGTGTGTCCGCAGCCCGCTGACGCCCCCTTGTCCGCAGGCATCACGGGACACGCAGTGACAATAAAGCCGTTCTCGCTGAGCCCCGGGGAGACATACGTCGTGCAAGCCTCCGTGGGTACGTCCTGCTGCCCGCCGGCCCTGCTGCAGGGACCATCGGGGTTTGCTTTTTCTTAAAGATTTTCTTTATTAGAGCGAGGGAGAGCGAGTAGGAGCGGGGAGAGGCAGCCTGGGGAGACCTGAGCTGCCAGGCGCCCGGGGAAGCGGGTTGTCGTGATTCATGGCGCTTCTAGAAGCTGCAGCCCCGTCCACCCCCCGGCTCTCGCTCCAGAGCACGCTGAGCTCCCTCCGCCCCTTGTACCTCCCCCCCGCGCTTCTGGGCCATATGGGGTCAGCAGCGTGTTTAGGTCACGGTAAAGGTGGAGATGTTTGCCTCTAGGAAGACAGAAAACGACGTGTGCATTAGGTTTTTTTTCCCCAAGACAACTGTGTAAGTTGGTTCTCTCCCCCGCAAATTGACCAATGACTTGTACGCCTGTTAAGCCCCGAGGAGGTGACGGTGGTTCTGGGCAGCCTGTGAGCCGCCTGTTCGCACGGCGCCTGCTCCGTGCCCCTCTGGCTCCTCCGTAACCCGCTTTCACATCTCCCTTTGGGGGCAGTTTTACATTTTCTGCCCCATTTCCCGAGGCTTTTGGTTCCATATGACCTGATGGCTTATGCGTGTGCATGGGTTAGGGTCACAGTCTGCCGCTTGGGCTGCGTCCCCACCCCCGTAGCCCGACGGGCCTCCCTTCCCGAAGCCCGAGGGGTCCCCAGCCGTCACACCCATGCCCCGTCTCTGCCTGACGACTTTGCAAACGTCCTGCAGCCCCTCACTCGGTGCGTCCAGAAATGCACCCCCGGGCACCTGTGTCAGGCACGTGGGAGACCTTTGCTTTTGCGGCCACACCTCACTCCCACTGCCGCTGCCATTTGTCCAAGTGCGGACACGGGGGCTGCTGGCTTTGGCTGGTCACTGCCTCGGGGTGGGGAGACTCAGAGCCTGAGCGCCGAGGCCTGGGTCGTCCCCGCCGTCCCGCTTGTGTCCCTGTGCGCCCCAGCAGCCCTCGCCCCGTCCCCCCGCTCCCACGCTCGCCAGGCCGGCCTCGGCCTTGGGATGGGCTGCGAGGCTGTGTCCCCGCCCCTCGCACACGGCACCCACGGGGGGTGCGGCCCTCACGCCTCGTCCTCCGCTGTAGCCTCCATGCGCGGCCTGCTGGGGAGGGCGCAGCTGTACGTGACCCTGCATCCAGCCCCGCGGGACGTGGCCTGCCAGGTGCAGCCGCACCGTGGCCTCGAGGCTCACACCGTCTTCAGCGTCTTCTGCATGGCGGTGAGACCGGTACGCGCGGCCACGCGAGTCCGTCCCAGAGGCCGGGGCAGAGGAGGTGCTCGGGGAAGTGCTGTGGGTGTGAAGCTCGGCGCCGGGGTTGGCGCAGGGGTGCCGTGGGGATGCCCTCCAGCCTCTTGGGTGCCAGGCCTGCTCCTCCCACAAACCCACCACGCGCGGCCCCAGGGCTCAGATCCTGGCCTCCTGCAGGCCCCAAGTGCCCTGCTCTTTTTTTTTTCCTTATTAAGTCCTATTTATTTTTAAGATTTTATTTATTCATTTGAAAGAGACAGAACTTACCCCCAGGAGGCCCAGAGATCTGTGTCTCTGTGGCTTTTGGGGTTCCCAGGCCCGGGGAGCGCGCTGCCCTGAGTGACAGCACAGCGTGGGGCCCTCTTGGCGCTGGGCAAGGGGCCCCGGAGGTCGGTGGTCACCCCCGTGCGAGCAGCCCCTACCCGGCCCCGGCCCATCTGCCAACAAGGGTCCGGGGTGGAGTGAGGGACGCAGGGTCGTGTGTTTACTGGGGATCTAATTTGGTTTGTTCAACATTGTGTTTTGCCCTCATATGGAACGGATCCTAGGACTTTCGTTACAAATTTAGTTACCGGATAGGAAATGCCTCCGAACACACTTTGTACCATGGGAGAGACACCCAGTATTACTTCGTGCTGCCGGCAGGCGAGCCCTCGGACAATTACAAAGGTGAGTCGGGCGTGGGTCTGGGTGGCTGGCGGTGCTCGCTGACGGCCCTAGACCTTCCCCCCCTCCCTAACCTAGGAAGTCTTCAAACTATGTGTCTAGAAATTACTGTTGTTATGTATTCATCTTAAAACATCTTGTGCTTTTTAGATTAGCTGGATCCCCTATTTTTTTTAGCTCGAAACAGAGCATTAGCAATACCATAAGTCGATTCATTTCTTGTACCTGGAGGTTATAACTGAACTATATGCAAGGGCCACAATGCCCAAGAACACCTGCATTCATGAATTCAGCCTTTGAGACCAGCCGCCCGTACTCACGAAGCACGGGGCGTGAGGTGGCCCTGCGTGGGACCCAGGTCAGTGACGCTGGGCAAGGGCGTTCTGACTGCAGGGGCCTCTGTGCGTGGCCTGGGTTATGAATTCCTCCACAGTGAAGCTGCACACGCCCCATGTCTCCTGGAAATGGTCCTGCACGTGGATGCTCCCCCGCCTCCCCCACCCGCTGGCGTTGGCCGAGCAGCCCTCGCTGGTCCGCAGCCCGTAGGCCCCTCACCCATGCCCCCCTGTGGCCACATGGGACCCCATCTGAGGGCCTACAGACCCCAGGGCTGGGCAGACCCCCGCAGGACGTTGGGGCAGGGCCTCGGCTCTGTGTCGGGCGAAAGGGCTTCTTGATGTGAATCTGCAGACCTAGACTTCAGGCCACGGCTGCCGAGCCGGTGGGGGGGGGTGACGTCACTCAGGCCCTCCCCCCCACCCCAAGAAGCGCAGGAGGCTTGTGCACACCAGGGTGATGGATGCCTGTGAAGAGCTGACTTCCAGGGTCATGGGGGCGGGGGCACGCGAGCGGAACAGGTGCAGTGCGCTGCACCCTTGGGCCTATGCCCACCCGTCTCTTGCGGGCGGCTTCCCCAGGCTGCGGGTTGGGTACAGCCTGCCCACCTGCCCGCTGGTGCTCTCGCCTTCTCCGCCTCCCAGGGGGCCGCGTGCTCTGCCCTGGGAGCCCCGCGTCCCTGTGGCACCAGCCCTCTCACCGCGGGACCGGCCCCCTTGCCTGCGGGCTCAGCGTCCCGCTGGGCACGTGCCTGGACTGTTTGGGTGGCCCGGGATCCAGGGGCCACGTCTGGAGAAACGCCGACCTTCAAAATCAAGTGCCAGACCCTTGGCTTTGTGTTTCCGGTTGCAAAGGCTTTTACGTGGCCGCCTGCGTCTGGTCTGCACCTCGGCGAAGCTCTGGGCTGGCCCTGTGGCCTCCATGGCAGCAGCGCCCGCTCGGGTCCGCCCGCAAAGCCCTGGTCACGGGCCTGTAGCCGGGCCTGCTCAGCCGTCGGCCGGGCCGCTCCGGGGGCTGCGTGCGGATGTCCCGGCTTTGCCCCCAGACCTGCCCTCTCCGTGCATCGCTCAGGAGCTGCTTCGAATGATCACTGTGCCCTCGATCCTCGAGGCCGGGTGGCCCCTGTCTCCCGGGGGGCCGGGCCCGTCACTGCTGTGTAGTGCTGCTGCTGGCGCACCGGGCTTGCAGGCCGGATGAGGGAGTGCCTGGGTGCGTGAGCGACGCTGCCGGGCTCCCAAGGCCCGTGGCGGCCACGTCTGCGGCTCCAGGCCCACGGCCACTCCTGCCGGCTGCTCTCCGGCGCCCAGGGCCCCATACTGCCGCGTGGCACTGTTGGAACCCCTGCGGGGTGGCCCCCCACTTAGGCCCAGGCCTGCTGTGTT
This sequence comes from Nyctereutes procyonoides, assembly GCF_905146905.1. NCBI lineage: Eukaryota > Metazoa > Chordata > Mammalia > Carnivora > Canidae > Nyctereutes > Nyctereutes procyonoides. The sequence goes on along the minus strand of NW_026575120.1, from coordinate 41,556,423 downwards.
GTGACGTCACCTCCCGGGCGCATGGATCCACCCAGAGACTCTGGATGCTGGGCGGTTGGTCTCCACAGTGACCCTCCTCCCACGTTCCCTTCCAGTCATGGTGTCCATGGAGATCACGGACGGCGTGGGCTCCCGGACGCTCCCATGCGCGGTGGCGGTGACCGTGCTGCCCCATTTCCACGGGAGCCTCTGCCTGGACGAGGACACGTGAGTGTGCTGTACAGGGACGCCCTCGGGCTGGCCCGCGCCTCCTCGGGAGCAGGGTGTCCCCCGATAGCCACAGACGGGGTCTGTGGTGGCTCCCGGGGACCCGTCCTCTGGGGACGAGAACAGAAACAGCCAGGGCTCTGCCTCCGCAGCCCTGACTCAGGTGTGTGCGATGCGCCCAGGTGGCTGCGGCCCGCAGGGCGCCCGCCGTGCCAGGATCCCACCTGCGTGCACTTGGCCCCTTGGGTTCGGTGCACGACACAGCTGAGCGCCAGCATCACGACCCCTAGCTTTGGGGCTTTGCCATTGTCCCCTACACCCTCGGGCTCGCTCGCCGTCCCTCCCCTTCCCCGACCACGCGGCTCCCTCCTGCAGCCCCGACAGCCCCTACGTACGTCCTGCCCACAGATTTGCCCGTCCTGGACATGGCTGCAAGCAGGGTCATGCCCCGTGTGTTCCTTTGTGCCTGGCTCCTTCGCTTGAGCGGCGTCTTTGAGGTCCATCCACATTGCGGGAATGTTGCGACCCCGCCTCTGTGTGGCCAGGTGGTGCTCAGCTGTGGGCCCACCACCTGTTCATCTGTTCATCAGTTGGTGGACGTGTGATGTGTTTCTGCTTCTGACTGTTAGGAATAATGCTGTTAGGAACAGAGATGCGGGGTGTGGCGGATGCCTGAGGGGGAGTTGCTGGGCCGCAGGGCCGCCTGGTGATCCCCTCTGGGCCAGTGTGTGTGTGGCGTGAGGTAAGGCTCCAAGTTCATTTTTCTGCAGGTGTATTTAGTTCTTCCGGCATCGTGCGTCGGAAAGGCCAATCTCTCCCCATTGACCTGTCCAAGGCCCTTGGTCAAAATCAATTGGCCAGGAATGCCGCGGAGCCTCAGTGCAGCTCCGTCTGCCGTGTCCCCCTCACCCCGAGCCATGCCGTCTTCCCTCCTGTAACTTCCTAGCATATTTTGGAATTGGGAAACACGAACCCACCGGCCTTGTTCTTCTTGTTCAAGCCCGTTCTGGTTATTCTGGGTCTCCTGGGGGTTATTTTGGCAACGTCAGCACAAAGCCCCCGGGGATCTCGACAGGCACTGCCTGGAGTCTGTAGGTCGCTCTGCAAAGATCATCATCTTGAGAACATGAAGTCCACCCATCTGCGGTTTTCCCTTTATTAGATTTTAATTTCTTTCAGCAATGTTTTATAGTTTCCAGGGTACAGGTATCGAATTTTTTGGTGGAGTGTAATTATAAGCATCCTATTCTTTTTAATGCTATTGTAAATGGAGTTGTTTTTCCTAAATTCTGCTTTTGGATTCTTATTGCTACTGTGTAGCTATACAATCGGTGTTTATGTTATCGATCCTGTTTCCTGCGGCCTTGCACACTCATTTATTTGTTCTCGTAGCTTCTTAGTGCATTCTTAGGGATTTTTCACATCATTTTTCTATTCTGCAAACAGAGCTTTACTCCTTCCTTTCCAACCTGGATAACTTTTTCTTTTCCCCCTCGCTGACTCACCCAGGCTGGACTCTTCCAGTCAAAGGTGAATAGAAGTGGCGAGTATGGAGATGTGGGGCTCGCTCTCTTCCAGTCTAAGCCGGAAGCCTTTCATCATTCACCACTTAGTGTCGTGTTCGCTGTAGGTTCTCCATAGGTGTGTTTGTTTTGAGGTTGAAGAAGTTCCCTTGCATTCCTAGATTTAGGGTATTTTTTTTTTTTATTTATGATAGTCATACAGAGAGAGAGAGAGAGGCAGAGACACAGGCAGAGGGAGAAGCAGGCTCCATGCACCGGGAGCCTAATGTGGGATTCGATCCCGGGTCTCCAGGATCGCGCCCTGGGCCAAAGGCAGGCGCCAAACCGCTGCGCCACCCAGGGATCCCTAGGGTATTTTTTCATCATGAAAGGGTGTTGGATTTTGTCAGCGGTTCGCTGGCTCCATGGAGAGGATGATGTGGGTTGTGTCCCTCGGTCCGTTACCGTGGGCTGTCACCCTGACTGATTATCATACTCGGGCTGCTCTTACGTTCCTGGCACAAACCCCACGTAACCAGGGTGCAGGGTTCAGATGCTTGGGGACCTCCAGCCAGCTGTGGCCACGTTGCTGTCTCCTACTAGTTCAGGCCGGTCCTGTGTCATGCGCCGCAATGCAGATCTGCCATTGTGCTTGGCGCTGGGCCCGTTTCAGCTCTGCTCAGGGGTCTTTCGGAGTTCCGATGTTAGGCCTCACGGCCTTTTCTGAGTTTCTCTTGCACCGACTGCCTGTCCTCCGAGCCATTCCCCGTCTGCCCTGACCCCCCAAGGAGTTTTCTATACCAGGTAGAAGTCCTCTGGGTCGCAGGCGGGGCAGGCTTGCAGCAGGCTGGAGCAATCCCCACAAGTCTTCCATTCCCTTCAGATATAACTCCAGCCTGAAGCACCTGTCCACCCTTCAGCTGATGGGCAGTTACACCGAGATCAGGAACTATATCACCACGATTACCAGGGTCCTGAGTCGCTGGGCCGCGGAGGACCGAAGTCCCTCGTGTGGCCAGTGGTCGCGGATACAGGATGCGCTGATTTCTTCCACGTGCGGACTGCCTGTGGCAGATCAGGTGCGGTGGGAGCAGGGTGGGCTCCGTGTCCCCAGTGGCATCCCCGTGGCAGGCCCGTGGCCGGCGGGCTCACCAGCACGCCGCCGTCTAGCTTGTGAAACACGGTCAAGGAGGGAGGTCGGGAGGCCAGCCCACCGGGCCCGGGTGTGCGCCCTGGTATCACTGCAGATCTCTCTGCTCGTGTTTCTCTAAGCCAAGGGGGTTGAATCCCGCCTGACTTGACTTGTCAACCACGAAATGACCGAGTCAAGTGTATGATGATCTGGGCTTGGAAGGAAATGGGCGCAAGTGCAAATGGGCGCCTCTGTGCCCGATGAGCACACGTCTGCGCCTCCCGCCGCCGCCGGCCGCCTGAGGGTGCTTGCGTCTCAGAACATGCCCGGGGCCCTGTGACGCTGAAGCCCCAACCCAAGAACCGCACAGTTCTGTTTCTCCCCCCTCGGCGCCTCTCACCCTTTTCCCGAACTTCCCCAAGCTCGGGCCTTCTCTCCGGCCCTTCTGGTCACACCCCGCTGGGCTGGGGGAGGCCAGAAGCCAGGGGACGCCTGGAGGACACAGGGCCCTAGCAGGCCAGGTGGGTCCAGGGGACGGTGCCTCCACCGTCTCAGCTCAGAGACCAGGATGTGCTCTGCGTGCGGGAGGATGCTGGGAGCCATGCCGCTTGGGACCGTGACGAACTTTCCTTCTCTCTCTGTCCCCATGTGTTTGCTTGTTTGTCCCGGTCAGGAAGACATGACCCACTCTGTCCTCATGCTGAGGGGCCTCCTACGCTTCCCTCGTAAGGTGAGTCGTCTCCTCCCAAGTGTGCTTTCCTATGTTGTTTGTTTTTGCATATTGGGAGGCCCCCGGTCAGTTGTTAAAGGACCCACAGCGCAGGCTATGGTTTGACACTTAAAGTAGACGCGGGACTTGCCCTGAGAATTCGCGTGAATAGGGCCACCCGTCCCAGATCACCGGGGATGAGCTCGTTCCCTAATACAGAGGCCAGGAAACCCCAAGTAGAGAGGTTCCGGCGGTATCATCCGTGCGACACATGCTCCGGGTAAGGGGGTCGCTCTCTGTTACGAACCTGGGTACAGGGTTTTCCAGCTTCCTCTTCTTTCTTTCAAGTTTTTATTTGAATTCCAGTGTAACCAGCTTGCAGGGTACTGTTAGCCTCAGGTGCTGGGTGCAGCGGCTCCGCCTCCTGTACGGCCTCCTCACGACACCACACGCGCGCCCTTCGTCCCCGTCACCTGCCTCCCCCCCCCCCCCCCCCCCCCCGCCCCCTGCTCACCAGCAGCCTGTTCTCTGGAGTGCAGGGTCCGTTCCTTGGTTCCTTCCCCTTCGCTTGCTTGCTTTGGTCCTTAAATTCCACAGGGGGGCGCGACCACACGGTGCTAGTCTTCCTCTCACTGACTTACTTCGCTTCACGTAATAAGCTCTAGGCGCATCCGCACCGCTGCTCGTGGCAGGATTTCATTCCTTTTTATGGCTGAGTAACCTTCCACCGCGCGCACAGCACCGCTCCCCGACCCATTCCTTGGCCGGTGGACACCTGGGCTCCTTCCACGGTGGGGCCGTGGAGGACCTTGCTGCTGTGAGCACTGCGGTGCACGGGCCTTGGAATCAGTGTCCTGTATCCTCTGGGTAAGCACCTGGCAGTGCTACTGCTGGGTCCTAGGGTAGCTCCAATGGAACTTTCCGAGGGCCGTCCACGCTGTTCTCCAGAGCGGCTGCGCCAGCTTGCGTCCCCGCCAGCAGTGGGGCGCCCCTTTCTCCTCATCCTCACCAACACCTGTTGTTCCCGTGTTAATTTTAGCCATTTTGATAGGTGTCAGGTGGGACCTCATCGGGGTCTGCTCTGCATTTCCCTGATGACCAGTGATGTTGAGCATCTCTCCATGTCTCTGCTGTTTGAGTGGGTTCTTTTTTTTTTTTTTGAGAAATGTCTTTGTGTGTGTGTGTGTGTGTGTGTGTGTGTGTGAGAGAGAGAGAGAGGAGAGAGAGAGAGAGCGGGCATAGGGGAGCGCTGGAGGGAGAGAGAGAATGTCAGGCAGACTCCCCACTGAGCACAACGGGCTTGATCTCACAACCTCGAGATCATGACCTGAGCTGAAATCAAGACTTTAAAACTCAACCAACGGAGCTGAGCGACCCAGGTGCCCCTCTTCTGCCCATTTTTAACTTATTTGTTTTATGGGTGTTCAGTTTTATAAGTTGTTTATAGATTTCTCCTTCCTCTCTCCCTCCCTCCCTCCCTCCCTCCCTCCCTCCTCCTCCCTCCCTCCCTCCCTCCCTCCTTCCTTCCTTCCTTCCTTCCTTCCTTCCTTCCTTCCTTCCTTCCTTTCAAGATTTTATTTATTTATTTGAAAGACAGAGCCCACAGTGGGAAGGGGGGAGAGTATCTCCAGCAGACTCCCGCCAAGCTCAGACCCCAACATGGGGCTCGATTCTGCAACCCCGAGATGTCGATCTGAGCCCACGCTGACCCCCTGCCCCCACCCTTCTTTCTTGTCAACCCCCCTGGCTCTGGGTCGGAGCTCTTGGTTGCTTTTCCCATTTCTCCCTCTCTGCGGGATGATCCCCTGCTTGCTCAGAATGTCACTTATTTACAATCCCTCTGGACGTCACCCCATTTCTGGCCCCTCTTCAGAGCCGGGCCTGCAGGAAGCGAGCTCTCGCCTGTGGCACCTGCACACTTTAGCTGAGGGGATCTGGCTGCTGTCCCCGCCTCAGCAGGGAGCCTGTCCTGTCCCAGCGCCGGCCAACTCCCGTCCTGTCGGGACCCCTCCCCCCAACCGGGACAGTCTCCTGGCTGTGACCGCTGGGGGCTCCTCCCTTCTTTGCTCGGTGCCCCATGCCCGTGCCCCAGGGCAGTGTCCCTGGCCCTATGCTCTCTGCACCTCCTCCCTGGGAGGGGGACAGGGGTCTCATCACCACCTTCTCCGTTATGTCTGCGTGATGGTGACGCTGACCTGGGGCCTCCACGCGGGCCTCCCCAGGGCTCAGGCCCGTCACTGCAGCTGCCCACTGGTTCCCGCACCCACACCTCCTCCCCTGCCCTCACATCCACTTCCTGCCTGTTGTCCCTGCCCTGCGACTGTGCTCCCTGCCCCCAACTGTGCTCCCTGCCCCTGACTGTCCTCCTTGCCCTGTGACTGTCCTCCGTGCCCCCCGACTGTGCTCCTTGCCCCCAACTGAGCTCCCTGCCCCCCAACTGTCCTCTCTGCCCCCGACTGTGCTCCCTTCCCCCTGACTATGTTCCCTGTCCCCTGACTGTCTCCCTGCCCTCTGTCTCCCTGCCTCCCGACTGTCTCCCTGACCCCTGACTGTGCTCCCTGCCTCCTGACTGTCCTCTCTGCCCCCGACTGTCCTCTCTGCCCCAATTGTGCTCCCTGCCCCTGACTGTGCCCCGACAAACCTGACCGTGGCTCTCATATCCAGAAACCGATTCCGATAGTTTTGGTTGAAAAACATCCAGTATGACAAATGGTTGTAGTGTGTTCTTTAAAACACTGAAAACACGGATGATGAGTTCCTTCCTGTATGGTGCCGTCCGTAGTGGTTTCTGGGTATTTCCAGACTAGCTAATTTTACTGCTGGTGAAAGAGTTTGATTTCAGGAAGTATTTCTGAAACATTAACATTTTGGTTAACCAAGCACGCTGTCAGAAAGGAGGATCTTAATTCCATTTCATCAATATGCATTTATTAGCAATTGCCGGGAGCTGCTAAGGCACAAGGCAGGAGGATATTTGGTTTTGTCTTTTAGGCCAGATGACCGAAGCTAAATGTGGGACCAGACTTGCTTCGGTAAACCTGTGGGGTCCTTTAAGGAGGAGGGTGCCCCAGTGTCCCAGAAAGGCAGTGTGGAGAGCACTCTGCCCGGTGGGCATTTGAAATTGGCTCTAAAAGCTACTTGGGAAAGAACCATGATTCATCTTGTTCGGTGCGACCAGAGCGTCATGGCCAGGTCTTTAGAACGACTTCTCATCTGTCAGCAATGCACACTGATGTGTCGTGGATAAAAATGATGCTTGAGATTTCCTTTAAAACATTGTCCTAGAAATCCGAGGGGGAAAGGGCGCCTGGGCGGCTCACGGTTGAGCCCCTGACTCTTGGATTCGGCTCAGGTCATGATCTCAGGGTCGTGAGATCCAGCCCTGCGTTGGGCTCTGCGTTCAGCAAGGACTCTGCCGAAGGTTTTCCCTCTCCCTCTGCCCCTCCTCCACCTCTCTCTCATATAAATGGATAAATCGTTAAAAAAAAAAAAAAAGAAATCCAAGGAGGGATAGAAAATCTGTTGCCAATGAGTACGGGCCACAGCTGGGAGGGGCGTGTTGAACACTGTATTATTCTCTCTACTTTCACACGTGTTCGAAAATGGTCCCTCTTAAGTGCTTGGGAAGGACAGGAGTAGGATTTTGCCGGCAGACACAGGGCAAGGGCGTTGCAGGGAGAGGCCTCGGTCCTTTGGGAGCCTTAAGAGTTCCGTGGGCTCGAGATGCCTGCAGCAGGTGGTGGGGGCCATTTCAGAAGGGTTTGTAAAGCAGCTGTTGGGTTCAAACCAAGTAGTGCCTTAGCATAAACGGCCATGGGACCTTTATTTTCTGTGGTTGTTTCATGGGTCAGGAAACTGAAGACGAGAGAGGACGTTGGCGCCAATGAAGTTAGCCAATAATGCGCTGGGCACCAAACCCAGGCTCGATCCCCAGTTCCTGGAGCCCTGGAGTGGCTTTATTTCCCATAGAGATGGAAGAAGCGGGGATGGGGAGATGGGGAGAGCTCCCTTTACACCTTCTCTTTTCCCACAGCTGAGCTTCAGGAGCGCGGCTCTCATCCTGAAGTCTGTCCGGGCACCCCTCGCTCAGAGCCCGCTGTCGGGGAGGCTGGCGGTGGACAAGGGGCTGATGCTTGAGCTCATCCTACTCGTATCCGAAGTCTGGGAGGCCTCGGACTGGGAGAAACCCAGGAATTTGGGCTTCCTGCAAGAAGAGGGGACCAAGATCATCTCGGATCTCTTGTTGGTACATCAGACATTTCTCTCCACGGGTAACAGCCATCCCCTCGTGTAGCTGCTTCTAGAAACCAAAAAGTAGAATTGGCTCTTCAAGTACTGTGTGATTGTTCTGGGTGGTCGTGGGGCCCTTGGAAATTTTTGGTTTGAATTCCAAGTGCTGGGATGCCTGGGGGGCTCAGAGGTTGAGCGTCTGCCTTCGGCCCAGGGCGTGACCCCGGGGTCCCACGATCGAGTCCCGCGTCGGGCGTCGGGCTCCCCGCATGGAGCCTGCTTCCCTGCGCCTGTGTCTCTGCCTCTCTCTCTGTGTCTCTCATGAATAAGTAAATAAATAAAATCTTTTAAAAAATCAGTATTTCATGGGAATATTGTAATATTCCCATGAAAAGCTGCTTCTGCTCCATCCGTCCACGTTTTGGTAGCTTTCCTTCTGGGATGTCTGCGGTGCCGCCAGCCTCAGAGACAGCATTTCTGAGCACACGTTCTTCTCGAGGAGCAAACTGAAGTAATGCAAAGGATTCCTAATGTGCACTCATGCAAAAAGCAACCCTCTGTTATTCAACTACAAAAAAATCCACTGAAGTTTGTTTCTGCTCAGTAACTGCGGGGTTTACCGGATTTTTCCCCCGTAGGAAATGGCCCCAGGTTGTAAGGAGTTCATAGACAGGCTTCTTTTTCTCCTCTCCTACCCATTTATCCTCCTTCCTGCCCAGACCTACTGGTTTAGCTTACATTTGGGAAATCCGAAAATAAACACGCTCCCACTTGAATCTTGTAAGAGGAACCGCGATTAGCGGTCACGCATTTGTGCGCTGTACACCTAACCCTCCCCTCGCTGAGCCCTGTGGCACCGTGCTGAGGTCAACTGCCAGGTCCACGCAGTGTTCAGGCTGCTTCTGGGTGAGCTACGAAGCCCCTAGAGGAATAACGAAAGTATAACACTTGTTGCAAAATGCATAAAATCACGGGAGGACGCGTCAGAAGCAAAGAAAACAGTTTGTGTGTTAGTATTGTCCTACGGTGCTTAGGTCTTCATGTCACAGCGCTTGCTCGGGCCACCGAATCTCAAGCACCCTGAGATGGGCCACCTTTCCCCTTGTTCGCTGCCCCTCACCTGCTTCTGGCCCGAGACACCTGACCCACGGGCACGGCAGGCGCTGACCCTGGGCTTTGTTTCAGGACGGCCTCTCTGCAAGCATAGAGCACCAGCTCCACGTCAGCGCTGGGCAGATGGAGTTCTGCACGCGTCTTCACCACGACCTGCAGAGCTCCGTGCAGAGCCTGGGCTCTGTCCAGGTGCACCTGCCTGCAGACCTGGCCGCGCAGAGTCCTGTGGGGGCCGTGCAGGGCCCGTGCTACATTAGCCAGCTCATGCTCTTCAAGAAGAACCTGTATCCGTGGGGACGAGGTCCTGGGCAGGTACGAAATGGCAGGTGACCAGTCCCTTCCCACAACCACCTCCAACCCGCGGTGAGGAAGCTTTGGTGACGAGGAGAGGGTGCAGGTGGCATGTGTTGCTCTGGGCCGAGAGAGGGCCCACGTGGAATGTGCCCTTGGCTCTATTTTTCTTGGAAGAAACTTTTAGCAGAACTAGGTCTCCCGGGATCCAGCTGTCTGGGTCCCCTCAGTAGTGCCTGTGAGGCCGTTTTAACCTGGTTTACTTGTTTCTGTGACCAAATAAGGACTTTAGCCCCGTGAAACTTAAGAAGGGGCTACCTCGGACTGCCCAGAGCATACCTCTCTTCTTCCATGCTCACTCACGAGCACGCCCGGGCTGGACCAGCGAGGGTGGCCATGCCCCGTACACGGCTGGCGCACGGACACGGCCTTCGACGTGGCTCCCCCAGCGGGGCCTCCGAGTGCCGCCGCTCCGGGCCAGCCGCTCCACTCCGTCTGTACGTCCTTCTGTACCTTCCTGGCCGCCCGCAATCTGCCTTCCTGCTGCTCCTCAAGGAAGGAACAGAAGCGCCCCGGTGCGTGGGTGGCTCAGCTCAGGAAGCGTCCACCCTTGATTTTGGCTCAGGTCCTGATTTCGGGATCGTGGGACTGAGCTTCGCACGGCGCTCCACACGCGGCGGGGAGTCCTCCTGGGAGTCTCTCCCCCTCTGCCTCTCTCTCCTGTCGGGGCAAAAAACTGCTTTAAGGGCTTTGGAAATGATCAGTGTCGTGAGGGTCCTCGCCTGAGCGAAGCAGCGGTGCCGCAGCCCTGCAGTCCTGGCCGGTTCCCGGCGGGTGCACAGCGCGACCCCGGACGTCGGGGCTCTTGTCTCCGCAGATTGGCCAGGTGGTCTCTGCATCCCTGTTCGGCTGCTCCAGCAGGAGGCCCGTCGGCGGCTGGCGGCTGAGGGCACCCGTGGCTGTGGAGTTCGGGGAGGAAGGCGGCCTGGTGAGGGCCCTGCAAGCCCCCGGGGTTGCGCCGGCCGCGCTGACCCGCTTCCCCTGCCTCTACTTTTGCAGAGGCCGATTTTGCTGACCGAGCTTTCTATTTGGTGACAGGACAACGGAAGAACCAGGACGGCGTTTGTGCTGCTTCGGGACAGAGTGAACGTTCATGAGTTCACGGGCGCTGCGACCCCCCGGGAGTCCCTGCACATAAGGATTGAGTTTTTTAGGCCCCCGTCAGGAGCTTTCCCGGTCATGGTGCTGGTGAGGTGCGTTGCCGGGGGAGGGGGGGCGACCCGCCACCCCGGAGCCAGGCCGCAGCAAGAGCGTCTCCGAGAGCAGGGAGGGAAACCCACTCTGCACGCAGTCAAGACGCTGTCATCCAATGGCCCCACGTGACGTGGTCACTGGCTCACGGAGGGAGCCCACGCTGTCTCCTCTGAGATGCGGCTCCTGCCTGCTAAGCTTAGAAGAAGAAATACCTGAGCGTCTGTTATCACACAGGCAGCCCCATGCGGAATCCGGTTCTCTCTCCAGTGTAGACCTGGGTCAGAATTCTACTTTTTATTTATTTTTTTTAATGGAAAAAAAATGTGTTCAAACCGATGTATCTGAGGAGGAGGTTTGCTAATGAATCCCCTTCCCCACGATGCTGAGCTTGCGAGGCTCAGGTAGGCCCAGTTCGCGAGCGGATCGCGAGGGGATGCTGAGCAGCTGGCCAGCGGGGAGGGTGTCCTGCGATCCCGCAGTCACAGGGCCGGGTCCCTGGGCCTCCGACAAAGTTTCCCTCCAGCCCCCCCACCGCCCGGGTGGGCCCCTCTGCCAGCTGTGCCTCCCGCGGGGCGCCGTCCACACCGCCTGGCGCCTGGGCTCGGCGTGTGTTGTGGCTCCGCCCTCATCCTGCCACGTGAGCGGGGCCGCTAGCTGGGGCAGGCCGCTTCTCTCCATTTGCATTTTCACTTAATTCTTTAAGTCACACAGACACAGGTAGACGGACTGCAGCCAGGTTCCCAGCGGCCCTGTGGGGCTCGCCGTCCGCTGTCTGCCGTCCCGGAGGCCGCGGCCACTGTCCCCAGCAGGGGAGGCTGCCTGGCCGCCACCTTCCTGAGCCCGTGGAGCCACCGTGTTCCTCCCACATCTGTGTTTCGTTCAGAGGTTTTTATTCTGCGGCGCCACGAGGGGTGGTGCCCAGTGGTGCCGTGAGTGAGCGCAGCTGCGTCCCCACCTGTGTCCTTGTCGTCAAAGGGATCTTTGCACAAAAGCGTCTGGTGGAGGTCTTTGAGGGGAGAAAGCAAAACACGACTGGACACTGGGGCTTTGTCTTCCCTTCCAGGTTCTACGAGAAACCCACTCCTTCTGCTTTTCTTGTGAAAAAGGTCTACGTCTGGGATGAGCAGCCCGTGCACCTGCATATACCTGCTGGGCTTCTGAGAGGTCAGTGGGTGAGGTCTCCTCGTTTTAATTTTAATTTTTACTTTAAAAATCTTTAAAGAGATTTTTTTATTTATTCGAGAGAGAGAGAGTGAGCGTGCGCATGAGCTAGGAGGGAAGGGGGTGGAGAGAGTCTAAGCAGACTCCCTGCTGAGCGCAGAGCCCGACACGGGGCTCGATCCCATGACCGGGGGATCAGGACCTGAGCTGCAACCAGGAGCTGGGCGCCCAGTGCACTGAGCTGTCCAGGGACCCCGTCCTGTCAGTCTGAGTTGCTCTCGTGGTGACAAGGGCTGTTCTAAGGTTCGTGTGGGTTGCAGCACCTTGCTTGAGTCGTGGTGGAGGCATCGAGCAGCAGGTGCACACCTGTGGCCCCCCCCGCCACCTTCCAGGTGCTGCTGCTGCCTCTCCTGTGGGGCCTCCCTGCCTCACCCTCCCCCGTCAGGGTGGGGAGGGACCTGGGTGCACCTGGAAGAGAGGCGCACAGATCCGACACGCTGCTGGCCGCGGGAGGGCGGGCAGGGCAGCTTGTCTGCACCGGTTTGCTGCACAGTTTAAATAATCTGGGAGAGGAAGTGGCCACATGACTCTTACCCCGCCCCACTGCCCCCACCCCCAGCACCCCCATGCCCTGCTCCCTGCCCCACAGCCCCGCTGCCCCTGGCCCCCTGCCTCCCATGCCCTGCCCCACTGCCCCCCGCGCCGCTGCCCACTCCTCCAGTGGTTTTGGAACACATTACACCTTGCAACCTTCGGGTTGTATTTATTTCATTTTATTTTCTCCTTTTAGACCTCAGCTTGGGCTATTTATCCTTATTGGATGCTGACTATGACAGAAGCCCTCGGAACAGATACTCGGCCAAGGCCGTGAACTACACTGTGCACTTCCACTGGCTGCAGTGCGTCGTCTGGGAAGCCGGAGAGTGGAGGCCGGCGAGCTCCTCCCCACAGCCAGGAGCGTCTCCAGGAAAAGTGAACTGCAGGTACAGACGTGCTGCTGCGGACAAACCCGAGGTTTTTAGAAGCCGACTGCGTTTTCCTCGGCGTGGGGCTGGGTCCCTGGAGCCTCCCTGGCCGTGGGTCCCTGGGAACCTGGTTAGTGCGCCCCTGCCCGTCTGCAAGCCTGGTGCCCTCGGTGCGGGAGCCTCCAGGAGAGCCGGGTCTGGCTGTCCAGTGCTCTTGGGTGCCCCCTGCAAGGGGACGGCTGTGGCCCACGTCCCCGAGTCTGTCGAAGCGCGCTGCTGGGTGGACGGTGGCGCCCGCCGTGGCTGCCCTCCAGCCGTGCGGCCTCTGCCGTCTCCACCGCTCGTCTGCGGAGAGCCCAGCTCACGTGTGACTGCCGGGACAAACTCCATGTGTGCACGGTCCCTGTGGACCATGTCAGCCTCGGGCGAGTTGGGTGCATGGTCGCACGGCTGGAGCAGACGCTGTTCATCATCCAGCGGCCAAGCTGACCGTTCTGTCAGGGGCGCTGCCGTGACCCCTCCCCCAGAGCGGGTACAGGGACCGGGCACGTTTAGAAATGGAAACAGTCACTTCCTTCTTACGAAGAATCGGGGGCTGCGGCGCCCGATAGGTCCAGGTCCTACCCCACATCGGCACGTCTCGCTGCTGCTCTTCTGTTGCATTTTTAAATTTATCCGGTATCCTGGCTAGTGACACATCGACCCTACTGGTCATGGCTCAGAAGTTCAGTTTGATATCAAATTAATCATTAGTGCGCTGACATATTTATTCCCTATTATGTCTTGCCGTCCGCGGGCACCGGTCTGTGGGCCGGAGGCCCGGGAGCAACCAGCGCGTGGGGCCTGCTCCCAGGATAATGAGAGACAAGTAGGTTTTACTAAAACCTAAAGAATCGGCCTCCCGGCAGTTGTCACGGAGGGAGTGGCGGGACGGGGGCCTGTAGCCCGGGACTGGCGCTCGGGTGCTGGTGGGAGTCTGGTTGGCGGCCACGCGTCTGCCCCCAGCGGGGCTGGGCTGGAGGCTGCGGGGGGTGGACACTGAGGCATCTGCATGAAGTCGCGATTACCAGCCCCCGGCACCCCTTCTGGCCCTCCTTCCACCCGCGTACATGACGCTGTAGACGCCACTCTCGGCCCGTGCTTGGTGCCCCAGCCCGCGTCTCCCTCCTAGCCATGACCGCCTGGTGCCCGTGTCCGTCTCGAGAAGAAGCCCAAACGCCACTTTCTCAGCGAGTGACATTTCCGAGCTGCAGAGGTGAGCTCCGTTTTCTGGAGATCAGTAAGGTTTTACTTGCGCCGCTGCCCCCGCGGGAGCCCGCGTGTTCTCCTGAGATGCCCGAAGCCCACATCGCCGTCGCTGGTTTGCATCCTGGCCGGCCCACGAGTAGATAATCTTCCGTGAATATCATATGGCGTCTGTCCTTCCATCCACAGGCAGGAGACACAGAAACGTGAGAATGTCCGCATCCTTTTTAGCCTGTGGGTCCACACTGACGGGGCCGTTCTTGTTGCTGGGGACACAGTGGTGCACCCAGCCTGGTTTACGCACGTCTGTAGATCCTTCTTTCTCTTCCAAACAGAAGGGAGCTGTCTTTATTATTTTTAAAGTTTATTTATTTTTAAAAATTTTTTAAAGACTTTTTTTATTTGAGAGAGTGAGTGAGCACGAGCTGAGCGGGGAGCCTGACATGGGGCTCGGTCCCAGGACCCTGGGATCGTGACCTGAGCTGACGGCAGACGCTTCACCGACTGAGCCCCCCAGGTGCCTGTTTATTTACCGGAGTAATCGCTACACCCCATGCAGGACTCGAACTCACAACCCCAAGATCAGCAGACACACGCTCTTCCAACTGAGGAGCCGGGTGCCCCAAATGTGTCCCGTTTTAGATAATAGATTGAAACTCAAGCTCATTTCTGGGGCTGTGGTTTTATACAGAACAAGCATATTCGGATTCTGAAGCATGAGTAAGTAGAGGGTGAGCTTGTGGGGGCAGGAGCCCTTTCGTCCCCCACCTGGAGCACGGATGGGCTTGGCTCAGGGCAGCACTGAGCGCTGTTTGCTGAGTGAATACGGATGGCAGAGGCTGTGTTTCCTGATGAGCGTTGGGTCTGGCTCCTCCCCCTTATGTTGATGTAATGGGGATCCCGCTGGACCATATTATTTAACCAGTCACCAAAGAATTGATAACTCTGTAGGCCAGTGAGTGGATCCCTGATAGCACAGGTGTGGGGGCCACGAGGTCACCAGGCATCCGGTGATGGGACTCGGGACAGCTGTTCAACGGTGTTTTGGGATATGACGTGGGGGGGCAAGGAGAGGGGCAGCTCCGGGGACCCCCACATAAAGGGCAACATCCCAAGTCAGGCAGAGGCAGCACAGCATCGGCCCAGCACCAGCCCTCTCCCACCCTGCGAAGCCCCGTCAGAGGCCCGTGAGACTCCAGGTTAGGGTCCTGCACCAGGGACGCGAAGCGGACCCCGCTCCGTGGGTCTGGAGGGGTCGGTGACCCTGGCCAGCTGTGGTCCTGGGAGCAGGAGGCGAGGGCCTGTGTGTGGGGGGCAATCAGCCCGACCGTGGAAGGTGGGAGGGATGGGGCGGGTGGGCAGGGTCTGGCGGGAGGGAGGGGGTGTTCATCACACCCGATGTCCAAGTGCTTTATGGACGTCATACCCCTGAGTCTTCGTGTGGGTGGCGGGACCCGTGCTCTGACCGTGTGTCATCAAGAAAGCGCCCAAGCACACGGGGATGCAGAGGCCACGCCATGCCCTGCGCCCTCCCCTTCTTGGCCTCCTCCCGAGGCCAGAATCCACTGTCTTCTCCGGTTACAAAACGGACAACAATCTACAAACACATTGGTGAAGACTCGGGGCCTCTGAGCGCGTGTGTGTGGGTGTGCGAGTGCGAGTGCGAGTGCGAGCCGGTGTAGGGGGAGTTGCTTAGTCTTTGCCTGAATGTTTATTTTCATGATTCACTACTTATTCCTCTCCTTTCATTCACAGACACCCGGAGAACCTGCTCCCCGGTGTTTTGATCGTAGTTTTTACAATTCTTTATGCGCTTCTGGTTACTAAAAGCAGACGGGTAGATTGTCATGAGAGAAAGAAAGCCGGTTACGTTTTTCTGCACGAAGATGCTCCACCCGGCCACCAGCTGTACGCGGTTGTCGTGGACACAGGCTTCCGCTCTCCCACCCGCTGTAGCGCCAAGGTGAGCCGGTCGCCCCAGGAGCCGCACAGTGCGGGGTGCAAGGCTGCGGATGGCGCGAGGGATGGCCCCAGACGTGCCCAGAGTGGACTGGCCCGACCGGCTGCTCCGTCGTCCCCCTCCTCTCCCACCATCCCACTCTCCCTCACTCATGCATGCCTGTGTGAGCCCTCCGCACCCGCGGGGCCGCCCCGAACAGCTGTCCCTCTCCATCTTCTCCGTGGAGAACAGCCCGGACATCCAGCCCGCACGCCCTGCCCCGCTGAGGCAGGTGGACGGTGCACCGGGCGCATCCCGAACTGAGCATGACAGGGGAGGTCCCATGGGAGGGGCAGGGACCATTCGCAAAAAGCCCTATTAAACCTCCACCTCACGTGCCCCAAAGCAGCTCCATGCGACTGGAGACTGACAGATTGAAACAAGATCTAGAAACTTCTCAAGGGAAGCTGTACTTTGCAATGGGGGAGGATTTTAAAAACTGGAAATAAGTAAGCAGCTTTCCTGGAGGCAAGATTGATGAGCTGCAGGCCTCAGAATCGTGTCTCTGGGCCACAGAAGCTGCCCCGGTGGGCAATGGGCAGCCCTGGGGCTGGGATGCGAGGCTGCAGGGCCCGCGGCCACCCTGGTCCCAGCCACGGCCCCCGGGAGCCCGGGAGGGCGACGCGCCCGCGCCCGCCCTCTCCCTCTGAGACCTGCACGTGCCCCCATGAACCCGAGTGGCCGTCTCTGGCTTTTCTAGATCAAACGTGTTGGAATCCGGCCGACGCGGGCAGGCGCTGCTTCCGGGGTCTATCCTGGGAGAGCGCGGGGCAGTGGCCAGGGGTAGGGCTGCGCTGTGGTCTTCTGCCTTCCCAGAAGGTTCCGGAACAGCATAGTGTGTGGTGTCCAGGACCTCAAAGTCCTACCCTTGTGTCTCTGCTCTGAGGTTTACATCGTCTTATGTGGGGAGCACGGGCTTTCAGGACCCCGGGAGCTCTACTGTCCGGAGCAGCCTCTGTTTGAAAGGAATTCCAGGCACACCTTTGTCCTGAGGTGAGCGAGGCCCGTGAGGACGGGGTGGCCAAGGCAGGAGTCCGGGGGGAGCGCCAGCGCGCACGTGGGTTTACGTGGTCGTTCCCATGTGCTGACGCGGAGGGGAGCCCCCTGCGCACGGCAAGGGGGGGTGCCCAGCTCCTCACAGCCCTGACCCAGCTCTCCTGCCTTGGGGAGAGCGGACATGTGGCCGTGCCGAGCCCGAGCAGCTGGACGGGTGGGGCCACTGACCCAAGATCGAGCCCCACTGGGCCCTGAGGTGTGGAGGAGCCACCCTCGGCGCCCTTGCTCCTGGAGAGCTTGTGTCCCAGGTGCATCGGGCGTCAGGGTCCTGTCCCCCCGAGGGGTCTCCTGCAGGCTCATCCACGCCGGGGGCAGGTGCACGAAGGCCCTGGAGCGATGGGGCTCAGGGGGGCCGGCAGGTACAGGAGCTGCATGTGCTCCCGCCCGGCGCAGCCAGGCACCTGCTTTGAGGGGCCCGGGGGCCTGCGGGGTTCCCTGCTCATGCCCCAGGCTCCAGAGGGGCCCCAGAGGTCCCTTGTGAGGCGCACGTGGGCTGCCACGCCCGAGGCCCCCCGAGGGTGGGAATCGCCACGCTCCAGGCCCCACCGCCCACACCCCGGCCTGACCTGGTGCCGCTGTGTCCTCAGCGTCCCCACTCTGCTGGGCCCGCTGCGGAGGATCTGCCTCTGGCACGACAGCCATGGGCCCGCCCCGGCCTGGTACGTGAGCCACGTCATGGTGAAGGAGCTGGCGGCCGGGCCCGGGCACAGCTGGCTCTTCCCCGCCGAGTGCTGGCTGGCGGCGAGCGGGCGGGACGGCCACACGGCGTGGGAGCTGGGCAGCCTGAGCCGGGGCCTCGGCTTCTGGAAGGTAGGTGGGGGGCCGCCGGCGTGACACGGGGCTGGGCCGCGTCCCCCTGCGGCAACGTTCTGACCCACGCTGCGGTTAGCGTGATGCGCCCAGCGAGCAGCCCGCCGCTGAGGGGCCATCCTTGCCGCCGTTGCTGAGCGCGGTGCCGACCTTGCCCCGCGAGGACATTCACCGAACTCACGGCCGTGCGTGGCCTGCGGCGCCCAGGAGGCCGCCTGTTAGGACGGGTGCCCTGTGTGTCCCGGGCCCCGGATGACCAGCAAGCAGCAAGGGTGGAACCGGGGGCAGAAGCGCGAGGGGCTGCAGTAATGCCACGTATGGAACTCGCTCTGCCCGTGGCCCCATCCGCCCCGTGCGCCAGTGTGCTTTACACGGGTGTGACTGCACGTGTGCATTTTGCACATTCGCTGAGGCCTCTGAAGCCCAGGTGGCCAGCGCGCTCCCGGCCGTGGGGAGCATGCTGGGAACGGGGGGGGGCCTGTGGGCACGGAGTGTGGACCCTCGGGGGTGGTACAGGAGCCAGCGACGGCTCATCCCGGGCCTCGGAGGCACCAGCCCACAGCAGGGCCTGGGCGCAGGGCGGGGGGCCCTGGGGGCCCGAACACCCAGCACAGCCCAGCGTCCTGTGGCGGGCTAGCAGCATCACCCCGGGATGGCTGCTTGTCCCCCGGAGTTCCCGAAGTCGGGGCGACTCCCCACGTCAGTGGACGTCCCTCTCAGCGGACGTCCCTCTCGCGGTCTGTTGCAGCTCTTGTACTGCAAGTTCACGGAGTATCTGGAGGATTTCCACGTGTGGACCTCCGTGTACAGCCGGCCCTCCCCCAGCGGCTTCCTGCCCACGGCGCGCCTCACCGTGGCCTTTGCCCTGCTGTGCGCCTACGCGTGTCTCGCTGCCCTGGTCACGGCGGCAGGACAGGAGCAGGTGGGGGGCGCCACGTTTTCTGGAAGTGGCTTCCGACTCCCAGACTCACGGTGTGACTCCTGCTCAGCCCAGGGATCCGCGGGCTCACAGTCCTAGGAGGAGGGCCTAAGCGGGGTGGGGGGGCGGGGGGAGGCCGTGCCTCGAGCGCCCAGAGGGGATGCACGGCCGCTGGCCTGGGTGCAGGCGGGGTGCTCTCTGGGCGGCGGACCTCCTCCCCCAAACACCGCAGTGCACAGCCCGCCCTCCTGGGCCCCCGAGGGGCGCAGCAGCCTGGGCTTCCCAGAGCGTGCTGCTGGGCTGTTTATAAGGCTGGCAGTTAATTCAGATTTTACAAATCCTCCGGCCAGAAGCAGCAGGGAGGAGTTCCGAGGGCCACACTTGCCCAGGGGATGCCCGCCTGCGGTTGGCAATCTGGCCTGACTGTGCCGCATGTGACGCAGACGCTGCTCAGAATCCACATGGGTGGCTGGTGGCGGGCGGGGTGGGGGGGGGTAGGGGCTCTGCTCTCCTGCAGAAGTGCAGCACGACTCTTGGGGGGTGGGAAATACTCACACCTGCCTCTTAGGCCGACCTCACGGCCATTCGCGGGCCCCCCCTTTGCTGGGACCCTGGTGAGGGATCCTCAGATAGGCGTCCGGCGGCGCGTCCAGCAGAGAGCTCGGCGCGCTCACCTTAAAGCCCATGCGATGACACCGACGCACTCCGGTGACCTGAGCGCCTCCCTACAGCTGGCGTGGGCCCTCAGCGCCCCCGATGCTGCGGCCGCCGGGTCCCTGTGGACGGGCCTCCTGGGCACCCTGCTGGCTTCTCCCGGGGCACAGCTCTTGTCGCTGCTCTTCAGGCTCAGCCAGGTATGGCAGCCCGTGCACGCGCCCTGCTCCCCGGTCCTCCTGTGTCATGGGGCGCCCGCCCTGACGGCCGCCTCCCTTGTGCAGGACGCCGGTGGACCTTCCCGCGTGAATGCCTGCCGGTCCCGCTCCCCGCTCGTGGGGGCAGCTCCGGGTGAGTGGGTGTGGAGAGCAGCCGGGAAATCACGGCAACGGCAAGGGGAGAGGCTGCGACCCTGCCAAGCCCCGGCCGGAAGCCACGGGGGAGGGCTCACGGGCCGCGCGTCCTGTGTCTTGGGGCGGCCCAGCCCCGCCCGGCGGGGCCATGGGGAGGCTGTGTCCTGAAGGAGGCTCTCCCAGAGAACCCGGAGTCCCCGGGTGAACACCGCCATCGGACCCCTTTCTCATCAGGCCCCAACCCCCGTGGAGGAACGGCAGAGGCAGGGAAGAGGCGCGAGGTAAGCACAGGCGGCCGGCCTGGTCCTGTCGCCGTCCTGACGGGTCTCTCTGGACACGGTGGGCCAGGCCCGGGCGGGGACGGAGCTCGCGAGCTGGGGTCAGGGCCCAGCAGGCCGGACCGCAGGGGAGCCCCGTGGAGGCCGCACCAGAGGGGCCGTGGGCCAGAGTCGGGAGGGCCACGCGCCCACCGGCAGAGGTGCTTTGGGGGCCGGGCTGGGGGGCGTGGGTCGGCAGGGCCAGGGCCGCGGGGGCTCAGCCCGGTACACGTGCCCACGAGCAGGTCCGGCTGGGCCCGGCGCCTCTGAGGCCGGGCGAGCGTTGCGTTGCTGTCCTTCGGGGCCTGCCTGGGCCGGGCCGGGCCGGGCCGGGCGCGTGGCTCCCTGTGCTCTGCAGCCCCTGCCTGCCTGCCTGCCGGGCGCCCCCTCCCCGGGCGCTGGGCCCGCTCCCCCGCCTGGGGCTGTCAGCCGCACCGACCGCTCTGGCCGCTCCCGTCTTGCCGCTCCCGTCCGTCCGTCCCCGTTGGCTGCCGCCACCCCGTAGTGCCTGGGGCGCCCACCACCCCTGCAGACGCGGAGGAGCTGGTCCCGGGGCTGCCGGTGCCCTGCCCGCCCCACACCTCGGCCCCGCGGGCTGAGTCCCTGGGAGACGCTGGCCCAGCTCCGGAGAGAGCCCGCAAGCCCGGCCTCGTCCTCTTCGTCCCTTGCAGGGCAACCTTGTCTCCGGGAGCAGCGGGGCCTGCAGGAGGGCGGCCGGGGGTGACGGTGCAGGGTGTCCGCCCCCTGAGCGGGAGGACCTGGGAGCTGACGCCGCCCAGCGCGCTCGGAGGGAGAAGGGGACCCGCGGGGCTCAAGGTGCAGACGGTGACGTCGGGCAGGGCGCGGTGACGTCGGGGCCGAGGGTGGGGTTACATCGGGCTGGAGGTGGGGTTGCATCGGGGCCCAGGGCGCGTGACGTCTGGGCTGGGGTGCGGTGACTTTGGGGGGGGCGCGGTGACATTGGGGCCAGGGGTGGGGTTACATGGGGCCGGAGGCTCCTGACGTCAGGGCCAGGTGCGGTGACATTGGGGCCGGGGGTGGGGTTACATCGGGGCCCGGGGCGCGTGACGTCTGGACCGGGAGTGCGGTGACTTTGGGCCTGGGGTGCGGTGACATCGGGGCCGGGGGCGCGGTGACGTCGGGGCCGGGAGCGCGGTGACGTCGGGGCCGTGGGCGCGGTGACGTTGGGGCCGGGGGTCCAGTGACGTCGGGCTGGGGTGCAGGGCCGGGCCCTCCTGCATCCAGGGCTCCTGGGAGACGCGGGGCCCCGCAGTGGGAGCTGGAGCCGAGGAGGCCGGACGCTCAGACCACGCGTGAAGCAGGCGCCTCCGGAACAGCCGAGGCTTTGGTTCCCGCGTCCCGGGCGTTCCCGGCGGGCGCTCACTCACGTGGGTTGGTCGCGTCTTTGGGTCAGGGAGGGACCCTCCACTGCCCTTGGCTCTTCGGCCACCTTGGCTGTGCCGCAGGGTGACTCGCTACAGCTGCGGCAGGGAGCCGGGGGTGGGGGAGGGGGCAGCCGGTCAGCGCTGGCAGGGGGCGCCTGGGGCGGGGGCGGGTGCAGGTGCCCGCGGGGGGAGCAGGAGCCCCCAGCTCCAGGTGCCCGAGGTCCTCGGCGCCGGCTTCGGGCGCGGGTGTGGACGCGGGTCAGCCGGGGGGCGCGGGGGTCTGCGGGCCGGTCCCGGGGAGCGGGGAGGGCGACTGGCACCGACAGCCCAGCAGGTGCACTGGGCGCGAGTGGGCGCGAAGGCCAGCAGGCCGTGGAGGTCGGGAAAGGACAGTCGCTGAGCTCGGCCCCACCGCGCATGCAGCAGCGTCCTGCCTGGAGCCCCCCGCGGGTGCTCCTCGCTCCAAGCCCGCAGGCCTCCTCCTGCCCCACGCGTGCCCCGGGCTGCTCCCCTGAGTGGCGGGGCTCCGGCCGCCCCCTCTTGCAGACACCAGATGTTGGGGGGCCTGTGAACACGTGCTCCGCTCCCCAGAACGTGCCCCGCGGGGCCTGCAAGAGGAGGCTGCCTCCAAGTGGTCCCCACCTGCTCTGTGTGGCCCTGCTCTCCCCCCCTCCCCTGCTCCTCCCTCCCCATCCTCCGGTCCTCTCGTGGTCCACCTCCTCCTCCCCATCTCTTGCTCCCCCCCATCCTCCCCTCCATCCCTTCCCTCCCCCTTCTTCCCCTCCTCCCTCGGGGGCACAGTGAAACCTGTAAAGGGGCGCAGACCTGGCGGCATCCGAGGGGGAATTTCGGGTGTAAGAAGCACCGTGCCCTGAGAACGTGAGGCAGTGAGGCCGCGCTCACGCAGGCTGCATGCCGCTGGCCACGGCCCACCCATGCGGGGCAGGCACCCTGCTTCACTCTGTCTGGCCAGTTAAGCGTTCGTATCTCTGGAAACCTTCCCGGGCCACGCAGGACCCGTTCACGTCCACGCCCATGGCCCGCCCGCGTGGCTGGAGGTGATGCCTCTTCCCTGCTCTCCTGCAGCGGCCAGCAGCGGGTTTGGAGGAGTCGCTGCGCTCTGCTGGCCCCAGGCCCTGCTGCCTTGGTCGGGCTCCGCGGCATGGGTCCTCTGCGGGACGGTGTCCGTGGCCTGTGGCCTAGGGACAGCGTTTCTAGGATACAGGTGAGTGTGCACGGCCTTCAGGTAGCCTCAGGTCCTTGGATGGAGAGTCTGGCGCTTAGTAAAAAAATCCCAGCATGTCTGGGGCGCAACGTGAGGGCCCTGATGGCTGTTGCCAGTTCGGTCCCCGTGTCTCCCACCCGCGGCCCTGGGTGGGGGATGTGTCGACAGGCCCCACGGGGCCGCTGGGCCGTGGGCTCGGGGATGCAGCCCCTGTCACAAGAGGCCGCGGGACCCTTACACCCGAGGAGCCGGGCTTGGGCCAGGCGTGCTGGCACCACGGTTCAGCTTCGGTCCCTCTGCACCGTGGCCTCTCCATCTGGTCTCCAGGCGGCTCGGCGGGTCCTGGGGCCCCGGGGGGGGGGGGGAGGCAGCTGTAAAACCGGGAGACGTCTTGCTCTCCCCGACTCTTCTTTTTCTTCAAATGCACAAAGTCATTCACGTGATGACAGGGGACTTAAAAAACAAACAGAAACCCTACTTCTCTGCAACTCGGTTTGCTCAGCTGTGAAATGGGGACATTCACAGGTCACAGGGTTTAGGAGAAGCAGATGAAATCCCGGGCTCGGCGCCTGGCACCTGCTCAGTGCTCCGCAGATGCAAACCCTATCAGCCTCATTACCCCCCCCAACCCCCCCGCCCCTGCCCCCAGCGCCCGCCCCTCTACTCTCCAGGTCCCTGGGTGGCTTCTCCCTCCTCTCGCGCTCAGCAGCCCCCGGGGTGACGTGCCCTCCCGCCCCTCCCCATAGAACTCCGTCTGTTGCACAGAAGGATGGACAGGGCGCCCCCCCCCACTGCCATGCCACCCATGGGCCTGCTGTCCCTGGGCACAGCCAGGCAGCGCTGACAGCTGCTCTCTCCCGGGGACAGGTTCGACCCGACGCAGTGTGTGCGCTGGCTGTACCTGCTGGCCGCCTCTGTGCTGTGCTGTGTGCTGGTCACGCAGCCGCTGCTGGTGAGCAGGGGGGCCGGGGGGGCTCCCACGGAGTGGCTGCATCAGCTGGGGTGGGGGCTGCACGTGACACATCCTTACATCCCTTCACGTGTGACTGAGCATGAGGAGGAGCTCGGGGTGCAGGGCCTGCACCCTGCTGCCTGGGGCCTGCTCGTTGGTCCTCGCACACAGCCCCGGACAGGGCGGGGAGCGGGGGCCTCTCCAACCCGTTTTTCACCCAGGGACACAGGGCCACGGGGAGCGGAGGCTCTGGCCCAGCTTGGCCTGGGGAGTGGCTGGCTGGGGACTCCCAGGCAGACGACACTGGCCCGTGTAAGATCCCGGGGGGCGACTGGTCACGGGAGGTGGGATGCACTGTCGGGGCCTCTCTCTCCAGGTGAGCCTCCTGGCCTTGGGCTTTGCCTGGAGGAGGAGACACGACCCGCACTTCTTCATTGAGGCTCTGCACGCGGCCACCAAAGACCTGGGCCCTGAACTGGAAGCGCGTGCGAGGCCCCACCCGCCCCACCTTGCGAGCCAGATGGAGGAGGTGAGGCCACCGTCCGTGTCGCGTCCGCGTCGCCTTCCAGCTTCACCCAGCCCCTCGGAATTGACTCTTCGGGCTCAGATTCGGTTGCATCTTTGAGTGCATTTAGTTTCTGATGCTCCTTCGCATGTGCCTTGCGATGGGGGACGCACGGGACCCACCTCCTCACCTCCACCCCCCCCCCAAGACACCAGAATATCAAGAACATGAGCTTATTTTAAATATGGAAGCAAATAAATGAGAAATAGAATTCTGGGCCACAATCTTAGAGAACTTGTAAGTCAGTTACATTTCAGTGGACCCACAAGAAACTCACCGCTTCCCCCCGCCCCCTGCTGTGGGGCGTCAGCATTTCCTATTGTGGGTGTGTAGCCTTTTCCGGGTCACACCCCTGCTCTGACTTCCTCACACCTTCTGGGTCTTTCCTCCCCTTCCTGCCCCGTGGCTGGTGCAGGGGGTGGGGGCGCGGTCTGCTCCTTGCCCTCCGTGACCTTGCCTCGGGGGACAGGTCTCTCATAGAGGTCGCATCCTCAGGTCAGCAAGCCTGGGATGCCCGTGGCCCTGCGGCACCTTGCGACACCCAGCGTCACCCAGCGGCGGGGTCCTGTCCCTATTGGACTCAGGGTGCTGCATGGGCTGCAAGGGAGGAGCGTCCTGGCCCAGGCTCCGCACCTGTGATTCCCAGGATACAGGCCTCTGACTCCTTAGGCATGTGGGCCCCTGACCCAACCTGGTACGGGCTGTCCTGTACAGGGACACGGGCCGCAGGGCTGGCCCAGGGCAGGGGTTTGTACATGCCCCCACGACCTGGTTCAGGGGAGCAGCCCTGCCCACATCCATGCCGCTCACCGCACTGTCGTCTGCAGGTGTTGGCGGCCCGGCAGCGAGCGCGCCACCTGCGCCGGGCACGGCCACCGTCCGCTGCCCAGCTCAGCGTCATCAGACAGAAGCTACGGCGACAGACCCGGACGCGGCAGGCGCTGAGGTGGGTGGCAGCCCCTGGGAGCTGGGCGCACACGTGGGGACCCAGGCGCAGGGGAGGGGACGCCAACGGGCCAGTGGGGTCGGGTCGACAGTGACAGCAGATCTGGCGGGAGGCGAAGCTGCTCCCTGGCGCTTGGAACATCCCACAGAAGTGAAAGGAGAAGAGCAGACCGACGAGAACCTAGTAAGGTGACAGGTTGCGACCCTAAAACGCGAGACTCGGTGGCTTCAAGTGCGCGGAGAAGGCAGCAGAGGTTCCCTGGCGTGGGGGAGGAACGGCAGCACGAACACGCGGGCTTGCCAGGGGCTGTCGCCTAGAGCTTGCACAGGGAGCGTGACTGGCCCCGGGAGGCCCAGGGTCACCTGTGCGGGACGGCAGGACGCCGCGTCCTCTCAAGCTCTGAACTCCATGTGCGACCTCACACTTGACCCCTCGCCTTTCCGCCCCCTGCTCGCCCTTGGCGGGGTCTGGTCGGTGCTGAGGCCACTCGGTGGGGACGAGTGCAAGGGCCAGCCAGGAAGAGCCGGGAGGCGGAGCGAGGGGCCCCGCATGACCTAGGCCGTGGGCGTCCCCGGGAGGGCGGCTCTGCACGCACGGGGGACGCAGCAGAAGACGAGCCCCGAGGCCGACCCAAACCCACACCCAAATGTCACAGCGCCGTGAGCGAGGGAGGCACCGTCTCGGCTTCTGGGGAAAACATAGAGTTTTCCACGAGGAATCAGCAGACGGTCATGAGGGGAGCGGGGAAAACCCAACAAGTGCGGGCTTTTGTCACAAAATACTCAGGTTAAGTCTGAATGAAAACCGTTTAGATGTGAAAACCAAACCATACAAGTCCTGGGAGGGAACAAACGCCTTGCGTCACAAAGGAGGCTGCACGTAGTGTAAGGAAACGGTTGCGGGACGGGGAACATATTGTAGCCGACGGTGCTTCGTCTTCGGGTACAAAGAGGCTCAAAAAAAAAATTGGAAAGAAAAAGACCAACAACGTCTTTAGAACGAAACTGGACTCAGGAAGCCAGTGGACGGCTCATAGCAAAAGTTAATGTGGACGTGATGAGGAATCGCTAATTGAAAGACCCGGAGTCTGGATGTTTGCTCCCGTGCCGGGGCGGGAGCTCACGGAGAAGAGGTGCCACATGCGGAGCGGGTGTGAGCGCCGCTGTTCCCGTGGGGACCTGGGGAGGCCCAGCACGGTCACAGGTGCACCTGCCCCAGGGAGCCAGCCACAAACCCGCAACAGGCCCCGGGCGCCGGGCCTCCTGTGATAGAGACAGCCTAACACTGGGGCGCCCGGGGCTCTGTGCCATCAGCGCGGGCCTCCGTCTCAGGGTCGTGAGTCCAGCCCCACGCTCGGCCCCACGCGGGTGCAGCTGAGCCTACTGGGCCTCCGGTTCCTGGGGCGGGTGAGGTCCGACCTGTCCTGGCTCAGGTCATGACCTCAGGGTCATGGGACCGAGCCCCGCGTTGGGCTCCACGCTCAGCAGCACGGAGCCGGCTTCACACCCCTTCCCTCTGCCTCTGCCCCCGCCCCCTGCAAATGAATAAGTAAAATTATTATTATTTTTTTAATCTGAAAAAAATTGTTTTAAGATTAAAAGCTTTGACCTTACAAGCCTGGTACCTAAGGACAGAGAAAAAGACATAAAGCTGTTTCCACTAACGGTGTTTCCTGTTGGAAGCGTTGGTCATTGACATGGGAGGAAGCCGGTGAGGGTGTGTGCCTGCCATCCTCGTGCCCTCATGCCCTCGGTGCGGGACGGCGGAGGCGCAGACTCAAGTCCGAGAAAGTCAGAACCCTGTAGTCCTGAGTGGGAATCAGAAGGATCGGTATGAAATCATGTTGGGTTTTTAAAAGTATTTTATTTTAAGAGAGAGTGTAAGCAGGGGACGGGGAAGGGTGAAGGGAGAGGGAGAAGCAGGGCCCCCCCGCCCCCCGAGCAGGGAGCCCGACGCGGAACTCGATCCCAGGACCCTGAGATCCTGACCTGAGCCGGAGGCAGACACTGAACCACCTGAGCCCCCCGGGTGCCCCTATTGTTTTGTTTTTAAGGGAAACCCATTATTTTCTTCCATCTATCCCCCAAGAAGAGGCCTAGAAAGAAGCCCGGGGCCAGTTGGCAACCGTGGCACCTAGATTCTGGTCCACAAATATCATTTTCCACCAAAAAGAAACGGGCGCCGTTGGGCCTCGCGACTTCAGGTCTGTGGCAGGAAACGGACAAGGGGAGCCCAGGACACGTCGTGAGCGAGGGAATAATGACCAGCTAGGCGGAGGCCCCTTTGGAGAGGCTCACGGGGCCAAACACTGACGATGCGACCTGAAATCGGGGACCGTGGTGACCGCGAGTTGGAGCTCATCCGACGTCCCCAAAGCCCTGAGTTTGCAGCGACACCGGAAATGTGGTCGGCGGGTGTCGGCAGACGCGTGGGAACCGACTCTCACAAAGCTGGCGGCGAAGAACCGAGCCCCGTGAAATCATGTACCGAGAGAGGGAACGTTTCTCCTTACGGACGCGTTGAGTTCCTGGAGGAAGACAAACTGATGGAATTAGGCCCGGGCCATTGTTGCAGCCTTTGGTGAACTAACGAGTGCAAGCGTTGATCCTAGACAAAGGCCAACGTAAAGAGAGAGAGAGGGAGAAGCGGATATTATGCCTCGGGCACACCCGACCCCAAGCGGTGTGGTCTTGCCTG
Source organism: Nyctereutes procyonoides (assembly GCF_905146905.1). Classification (NCBI taxonomy): domain Eukaryota; kingdom Metazoa; phylum Chordata; class Mammalia; order Carnivora; family Canidae; genus Nyctereutes; species Nyctereutes procyonoides. The sequence goes on along the minus strand of NW_026575120.1, from coordinate 41,528,736 downwards.
TATGAGGGACGCCCGGGGGGCTCAGTGGTGGAGCATCTGCCTTTGGGGTCCCAGGATCGAGTCCTGCGTCGGGCTCCCCGCACGGAGCCTGCTTCTCCCTCTGCCTGCGTCTCTCATGAATAAATTTTAAAAATCTTAATAAATAAATAAATAAATAAATAAATAAATAAATAAATAAAAATGGTGCTAGGGAACCTGGGCATTGATGCGCAGAAAAAAAAAAAAAAAGATCCTTTTACAAAAACTCGTGCGGGGATTTCGAAGGCGTTGAAAGGCCGGGTCCGAAATAGGTCCTGCTGTTTTGTCTGGCGGCACAGCTGATTTTAAAATTCGTTTCTCTCAGAGACACGTGCATGTTCACCCTCCTGCTGCTTCTGCATTTGCTTATCCTCTGCGGGACGGGCTCCCGGGATGCGCATTCCCTGCATCACGCCATCCGGACCGAGTTTACAAGGTAGGACGCTTGGCAGCTGCTCAGGCCGGGCCGCTGCACTGGGAGAGGCCTGTGCGTGGCTGGCAGCGCAGACGGGTCCAGGGCGGGGGCCGCTTGGCCTGGAACAAACCGCGCGTCTGCTGTCGCACACAATCTGGCAGAGAAGGGGACCCTCCGGGTCATCTAATCGGCTCCTTCATGACGTTTAACTTTTGCAAAATTGAGGCCCGGGGGAGGCGCTCTGGCATTGCCTCGCGTGACGCATGGACAACGTGGTCAGGTCACCTCGGGCCCGTCTCCCCAGCTCTTAACAGGAGGCCTCGCTTTGCAGACTTCGGGCGGGTGCAGAGCGTCTCCCCTTGATCGCAGTGAAATAGTGATTAAGAGTAAAATTCGGAGGCTCCTCGAGGTCCGGTTGCGAATGGGTCATTTCGTCGCAGTTGCCTTTTTGTGGAGGCGATCTGGGCTCTTGACCGCGAGTCACAGAAGCGGCTCGCGGCTCAAGCAGGGGCGTGCCCCTGGACGTCCCTACCTCTCCTCAGGAGCTCATCTGATTCTCCCCACGTGTATTAGCAGTAGGTGTTGGGGCGCTTGGGCGGCTCGGGGTAGGGGTGAAGCCTCTGCCTTCGGCTCAGGTCATGATCCCGGGGTTGCGGGGTCACGGCCTGGGCTGCAGGCAGGTGCTCGCCCACGGAGCCCCCGGGGGCCCCTAGGATGTATTTGCTCATCTCCCACGAGAGGGCTGGTGACCCGTAGTCACCCAGAGGACGGCCCCGTGGCGCAGTGGGAGCCGGACGTCTCCTTCGGGAGTCTGCACTCTCTGCGGAAGCCGGTGCTGCGGCTGCTCCCAGGGGACTGTCCTAGTGGTGACGCTGCCTCCCCCTCTGCAGACACAGCTCTTCCTCCCACGCAGGACCCCTTGTGAGCTCTCACCCCCCCGCCCCACCCCGACCCCCGTGAGGCGCGGCCCGGGCCAGCAGGGGGCACTGTGCGCAAAGCAAAGCGACTGTTTGGGTCGCCGGCTCTGCAAAACGGAAATGAGAACCTGAGCTATTTCTGGGCTTTGAGCGTTTATTTATTTTTTATCTCCTATTTCGTAAGTCAGCACCACCTGACGTACTTCTCATGCGGAGTGTGGCCCCTCGGCGCTCAGATCAGAACTACCGCAGCTGAGATAATATTTGTGCGACGCCCCTTGTGCGGAGATCCGCGGCTCCGATGCCGACCCTGGGTGTGCGTGGGCCCGAATTCCTACCACGATGCGAGATCCCCGTCCTTCTGGGTGTGCCGGCCACCAGGCAGGGGTACCTGCGCGTCCTGGTTGGGGCTGCGACGCTCCCTCCACCCTCCTGGGTCCGACCCTGAAGCTTCGACCGCACCTTAGGGTTTACAGTGCGTCGGCTTCCAGGAAGGGTCGTTCAGGGACCCGCTCGGTTTTATCCGATTAGCAGGTGACGTGGGCCAGTCCGTCGACTCCGGGCTGCGTATCCCCGTCTGCAAAGTGAGGTGGTGGAGCCGCTTGATGTCTTATGTCTTTGTGAAAAAACGATCACGATATCGGATTCTGTCATATTTAAGTTTCCTCTGAGGTCTTCCTGGACTCCATCAAGTGTTCATGAAAGTCCAAGTAAAGCAGAAATGAACCACCGAATAGAGCAGCAATGAACGCAGTAGCCGCTCTGTCCAAGGGCCGCGAGTGAGAGATCACGGCCGACTCTATTTTTGCAGTGTTCTGCTAGCTCTGTAGGCCCGTTTCATTTAATAGCTCTAGTTAATACAAGGTGAGAACGTTCTTGGGGGGTTGGGCTCACCCCCTGCTCTCCGCACGTGCCGAGACGTGAGATGTGCACCGTCTGGGCGTGACGGTGGTGTCCGGTCACACACAGGTCTTTATTTTCCTATTAAAAATCGTATTTATGTATTTATTTGAGACAGAGCGTGCCCGGGGTGGTGCAGGGGCACAGGGAGGGGGAAGCAGACTCTGCTGAGCACAGAGCCCGACACAGACCTCCATCCCACGACCCGAGGTCACGACCTGAGCTGAAACCAAGAGTCGGCGCTTTGCCGACGGGCCCCCGAGGCCCCCACCGGGTCTTCCTTCAAGCCTTCGTTTCTTTCACTTCCTTCCAGTGGAGAGCGAGTGTCAGGAAGCGATAATACCCCCCCCCCCCAACGTAGCCTTAAAGGCCTTAAGGGTCTACATCTCCGGTGCTCAGGGGCCACGCGCTCCCCCTGTTGGATGGAGCCCTTGCGGGAGCAGCTCATAGTCCACGTATCCTTCATGGGTCGGCTGCCGGGAGACGCGGGACAATGAGAATTGTGACCTGGGCTGCCCTGAGTGCATACCTCCCCCTGACGTCCCGTCATTTCCGACGCCGTGAGCTCCCCCGAGAAGGTCCTGCCCCCCCCCCCCCCCCCGTCCTCGGGGAGACTCGGGCGTGGAGCCACGGGGACCCGCTGCTGTTTGCTGTGGGGACGTCAGGGGCGCAGCGTCCTTGGCTCTACCACGGGTCCTTCCCAAGAAGCCACGTGGGAGGGAGTGTGCCAGGAGGTGACACGGGTCCGCTCTCTAAAGATTCGCCTTCTCGTCCTCCCTTTGGCTGCGGCTTGGCGCTCCTGACGTGTGCGTGCAGCGCAGCCGGGGGCACGCGGCCCCAGCCTATCGTCCCAGCGAGCAAAAATGATCCGTTTTGCGAGTCTGAAATGGCTTCAGTGCTCCCGAAAGCAGCCCCCGGTTGGGAGGTGAAACGGGTATCTGAAGGGAGCAACGGAAATGAGCTGGAGAGAAAGCGGCCGGCACCCACGGACTCCCAGCGCACGCGGCCCCCGCTTAGCCTGCGCCCCCTCGCCCGACGCTCGTGCCGTCTTGGCCGCGGGGTTGGCGGCTGTTCCGGGTGCTTGGCCGGGGAGAGGCAGGGCGATGCTGTGCCCGCAGGCCGTGGTGAACGAGCCGTGTCCCTGCTGAGGGTCCCGGCCCCCGCCCTCTGCTCCTGTCCCCATGCTCGCCCTGCTCTGGCCACCCCGTGCCTGCGCGGCGCAGGCGGTCGAGCGAGCAGGGCAAGCGGCAGAGGCATCACCCGGGGCGGCGCTCCCGGCAAAGACCTCCCCGGAGTCACGCCGGACCTCACGCTGCGCGTGGCTTCACTTTCACTCCTGCAGGGACTTCAAATCCATATGCGAGAAAAAATAATCGCTTTTTGTTTCTGCTCGTGCTCAGGGGTGCCAGCAGCGCCTCGGGCGGCCTGGGAAGTGTGGCGGACTGGTGGGGCTGGACTCTGACCACGCTGCTGGACGGCCTGCACGGAGGCGGCGCCCCCCCGGCCGGCCCGCCGGGCGCTCAGGTGGGCTCCGCCTGCACCCGGGGCCGTAGAGGAGGGCACGGCACAGACGGCCGAGGCCGCCAGACGCTTAGCGTGCAGCACCGGGTGCCCTCTGGTTTGGGGTGGTTGTTTTGTTTTTTTGTTTTTTTTTGTTTTTTTTTTGGAAAGATCTATTTGCTTTAGAGAGAGAGCACAGGGCGGGGCGAAGGGGAGAGAGAGAGTCTCCCCAGCAGATGCTGAGTCGCGACCCGAGCTGAAACCAAGGTAGACGCTCGAGCGACGTCACCCCCCATGCCCCCGCCGTGTGTATTCCTGAGTGACCGCGAGGTCGTAGGCCAGCGGCTGCCTGCCGTGGGTCACCTGGCTGCTTCTCGGCCCAGCGCGGCCCTGCTGCGTCCTAGCACACCCTTGTCAGGTGCACACCTGCGGGGGCCGGGCCGGGCTGGGCGCAGGGCTCGGCGGGACAGAGGGCTGTATCCGCACACAGAGTGCTGTGGCACGGGGGTGCAGGGCAGCCCAGGACCGAGGGGGAGCATCCAGGAAGCTTCCACCAAGAGACCAGGCTTGCCCTAAATTCTGAGAAAAAGCGACCAGTTACGCATCTCAGAGAATAGAGCCCTATTCCCTGCTTATCTTCCATTTTCTACCTTGTTTTAAAAAATAATAACATGATTCTGTCCTGCATCCCCCAAACACCACGCAGCGACCTCTGGGGAGCGCAGGGTGCGGGTCCCGCCCTCCGTGGCACTTTCCAGTCCCCCCAGAACCGGGCTTTTCGCAGCTGGCGGGGGGGGGGGGGCAAAGCCTCAGCGAGGACATGTCGTGGGTGTTAGACGTGCCATCTGCTGTTTGTCCCAATGAAGGAAGCTGGAGACGAGACGTGTGATTAAGAGGATCCTAAGGGAGAGGAAATACGACTACAGTCCTGTCCTGTATTTATCGGAAAAAAATGCACGTGCAAGTGGACCCGTGCTGCCCAAGGGCCCGCGGGCTTCCGGGCCCCGGTGTCGTCGCATGGGACGGCGCTGGGCAGGGTCTAGGGGAACAGGCCAGGTGGCCCTTCAGCTGTGATGCAAAGGCCGTAGGGGAGCTGAGATCCCGCAGAGCGTCCTGTTGTGGGGGGGGGGCTGCTGACCCGGCGGCTGGCGGGGAGCGCTGTGGGGGCCGCGCGACATCCCACCTGCCCGCCTCTGTTCTCCCTCCAGCCCCGGGCCCTTGGCGGCAAGTGCTACCTGCTGGGCTCCCTGGTAATCAGACAGCTGCGGCGGCCTTCGGGGAGCGCGGGCCAGGTAAGCTGCCCCGCTCGGGTTCCCTTCTCCCGGGCTCGCTTCTTGCTCAGTCGTCGGCTTCCTCGAAGTGGACTAATGTGTCGTGTTGCACTGCGCAGCCCTCCTGACGTCCGAGCCCTGATCCGCTGGGCTCAGCGGGAGCCCAGGACAGGAGGTGGGCCGTGCGGGAGCCGGCGCCGGGGCTCGGGCACCCCAGGCCACGGGGCCTAGCGTCTGGTTCTCCCTCCAACCAGTGGTTTCTCCCGCAGCTGCCCAGCCGGGCCCTGGCGCTCCCCGAAGACCCTCCCCCCGAAGTTGGCGGCCCTGACGGCGCCCCCATGACCGAGCCTGCGACCCCCGGGGATTCCAGAGGCTGCGGGGCCAGGGAGCCTTGGGAGCTCAGCCTGGGCAGCACAAGGTCGGTGGGCTCAGTTTGGCTCCACCCCATCCGTCCGTCCGTCCGTCCGTCCGTCGTGGGGCAGCGGCAGGCCCATCACAGGGCAAGGCAGGGCGGGGAGGCGATGGCGGAGACGGTGCTGACGGGGCCTCGGCCCTGAGCACGGGAAGCAGCGAGCCACGTTCCTCCCGAATCCGCCCGAGGCTGGCGCTCAGGGAGCCTAATGGGCGTCGTCCTGTTGGCTTCGTGCCTCGCGGATGCTCACGGGCCTCCTGGTCCTCAGGGGCCTCGTGAGCAGGGCAGGCCTCTCCCATGTGGCCCCAATGAGCCACCCGCCTCGCAGCCGTGATCCGCGGCCGGGTGCTGCCAGGTCAGGGGGCTTCAGTCCGGTGCCAGGGTGGGTGCACCCAGGACGGGAGGCAGAGGGCCAGGCCTCCCCAGACGTGCGTGTGCAGGGGAGGCCCCGGCCTCGGGCCGCGGCAGGAGGCAGGCACCCGCAGGGGCGTGTGTGCAGCCGCGGCCGGGCCCCCTGATGCGCCGCCTTGCAGGCCGGCAGCCCATGCAGCGTTGAGCGGCCTCAGGGCCGGTGGGTGGATCGACGGCGGCACCAGCTCCGTGTCCGTGCACTTCGTCCTCTACAACTGTCCCACGCGGCTGCTGTCCAGTGTGGCCCTGCACGCTGAGCTGCTCCCCGCGGGCGGCCTGGCCCTCACCCCGCTGGTGGAGTCGGTGGCGGCCTTCCACAGCGACTCGGGCCTGTGGCACCGCCTTGCGCTTCCCGAGGTGGGTCCTCTCGCCCCTCGCCGACCGGGGCTCACAGGGCTCCCCTGCAGCGGCTGGGCACAGTGGGTGCCCAGATAGCGGGTTGGTTTGCGTAGACCTCAGCCCGTGCCCCGCTGCTCCCCAGGAGGCAGACAGATGTCCTGAAGGGGTTTTCACCCCAGAGCCCCAGCTGGGGGTCCCGGGGAGCTCACCGCCCCCACAGGACGGGCTCCTGGGTGCCCTGTGCCCTCCCCCCCCCCCCCGGCTCAGTGAATGGACACGGGAGAGGGAGGGCACGGCCTGACGGCGCGGAGGGGAGCACAGCTGGGCTTCGGGAGCCTCGAGGGCCCTACTTGGCCGAGGGCTGAGAAGCCACGGCTCAATCTCCAGAGCTGCTGGGGATGGGCCCCGGGGACCCTCCGGCTCACGCTCAGGGTTTGTGTGTGCGCCCGGCCCAGGCGCTCTCACACCTGGCAGGTCGCCCAGCGGTGACGGGTGGGGAGGCCGCAGGAAGCACCGAGCGTGGGCGCCCCGCGAGTCCTGCCGCCCTCTCCTTCTCCCCCCGCGTCGCCGCTCCCCCAGCAGCTGGCCTTCCTGGTGCTCAGCCTGACCCAGTCGTGCCTGCAGCTGCACCGCGCGGCCCAGGAGGGCGTCCGCAGCTACTGGGGCGAACCCGGGAGCTGGCTGGAGGTAGCGGTCCCGTCCCCTTCCCCAGGAGAAGCCGGACAGTAAAGCCCCACCCGGACATGCCACCCACTGTGCCGGCTCCTTCGGGCCGTCAGGCAGTCCCCCCGGTTGCGTGCTGACCCTCTGCACGGCATCGCTGTCCGTCCCCTCACTGCCCCCGCGCTCCCTTTGCCCGCTGAGCCTCGGGGGCCGTGGTGGGCCCCCCCAGGCGCCCCCTGAGGCACCTTCTTCCGCCCTCGCAGCTCGCCATCGCTGGGGCCGGTCTCGCCCACTATGCCGCCTCCTGCCACCTGGCCACCGTGGCGGGCGCAGTGACCGACCGCCTCCACAGAGGACACTTCCGAGGGTCCATGGACCTCAGCCTCGCGGCGTCATGGAACCAGGTACGGCGGGTGTCCGGGGCCACTCGGTGGGTCGTGCCCGTGACGCCGCCCGAGGGGACAGCTCCTGCACATCCCCGAAGGTTCAGGGGGCGGTGCGGCCCCTCCTGGCCTTCCTGAGCCCGGCCTCAGGGGGCTCTCTCCTCGGGGCTGGAGGCTCCAGGGGGTGGGGAGGCGGATGCTCTGCTGCTCACCTGCTGGGTGGGCTCCCTTGGGCTCCTGCTCCGCGCCCCCCCTGCGGGTCTGGGCTCTGTGGCCCCTCCGCCTTCCTTGGGCTCCACCCCAGAGCCGTGGCTGCGAGGCCGGGCTGAGTTCCGGGGACCGTGGGCTGGTGGCCGACACCCATGCCCCCATGCAGAGAGGGGGCCTGGCCCCCAGGAAGGAGCCATACAGAGACCAGAGCGTTGGTCCGTGAGTGACCCTCCCCGACGTGGGCAGGGGCGTGAACAGCGTGGGGCCGACCGACACGAGCGCGGTCCCACCTGCCGGCCCCCCACACGGTGCACAGTGCTCCCCGACTGCGGCCTGGGGACGTGAGGCCCTTCTTGTGGCTGCTTTTTCCCAGCCCGGTAAACTGAGGCCCAGACAGGGCAGCCGGCCAGGTCTGAGCCGTGCAGACCTGCATCAAGCTGGCCCAGTCAGGGTCCCAGGCTGGCAGCTGCGTCGCGACTTGTCCTTACTCCGCGTCCTGCTCCCGCTGTGCAGACGGTCGCCTCCCGTCCCGCAGACGTCACACCCGGTGGACACCCACCCGTGGGACGTGCCCCCGGAGCAGGGCTGGCAGGTGCTTGGGCGTCGTGCACCCTCGCTGGCCGGGGTGACCCGCCGACCGGCTCTGTCCTCCTGTCTCAGAGGGTCACGTGGCTGCAGGGGACCCTCTCCTTCCTCCTGACCCTGAAGTGCGTCCACCTTGTCAGCGTCCAGGGCACCACGGCGTCCTGCTCCTCCCTGATGCGGCACTCGCTCACCGGCGCCTTCCCGGCAGCGGTAAGAGGTCTCTCCGGGAGGCGGGTGCAGGCCGTGCCCTCTTGTTGGCACCTTCTCGAGCGGGATGCAGCCTATGCAGGGCTCTCTCGTGATTCCCTCCCCGAATCATCACAACCCTGTGTGGCAGGCCGGGTCCTTTCTCGGAGGCAGGAGCGGGGCACTAACGCCAGTGACGCTCCCGACTCTGGCCCTGCACCCGGAGATGCCCCTCCGATTGCCCGAAGCCCACTGGCGAGCTGCTCACTCCCCCTTCCCCACAGAATCGTGCCTCAGTGGGCCTCCGAAGAAAACGCACCTGTAGGCGTGGGTGCTCGGAGAGCCTGGCTTCCATGCCTGGGCGGTCCAGGGCTCAGCCCCACGCTGGCAGGCTGCTGATACCCAGAATCAGGAGGGCCAGGGCCCCACGTGGGATGCTGGCCACGTTCTGGGGTGCAGGTGGTTCTGACCTGGTTCCCGGCGATCCTGCCCCGCAGCCAGGTTGTCGTCAGGCGGGCGAGGATGCAGGCGAGCTGGCCTGATGAGGTGGTCTGGCTGTCAGCCTCCCAGGGCACCAAGCACAGGTCCCCAGACCCCGTTGGCCTTATGCCCGGTGGCCAGGGCAGGAGAAGCCGACACAGGAGTTGGAGACCTGGCTTCAAGCCCGGCTGCACCTCTCCTGAACCCACTGTCACACCCGCGGGCCGGTTCCCTGAGCTCTCCCTCCAGAAGCACATGGAAGGTGTGTGCCTGGCGGCTGCCCGGGCCCAGAGGTTACGTGTGAGGAGCTTATCTATTAAATTCGTCTGTATTATAGCCCTTAGCAATACAAGCAGTGCAAAAAAATTAAGAAAAAAAGCTCAGAATGTCATGAATAAATTTTGCCCAAATTAAGTAGAGAATCCAAACCGTCCAGAAATTACGGGCATGCAGGGAGAGCACCTGCTTGGTCCAGACGCTGGCAGCGAGCGATTCCACTGGGGGAGTAACGGCGAGTGAAGGGAGCGCCCACGTGTTCGAAGGGAGGCCCCGGGTGCAGGGCCGGGACAGGGAGCCGGGAAATGGGAGCGGCAGGGGCTTGGGGGGTGCAGCCGAGGAGGGTGCTGCGATGGCCAGTCCGCCCACCGGGGCCGTCTCGTGCCGGTGCATTAGATACACACACGTGTGCACACGCACTGGGCCCCGGGCTCAACCCCAGGCTCCCAGGCCAACAACCGACCATAAAATGTCACCTGAGCTAAACTGAACTCTCTTTGCTCTGTAAGTGGTTTATTTTACTGGGGCCTTGCTGGGCGCCAGGCCACGGGGCGGGTGACAGGGCCAGCCCCTGGGACAGCGCGGCCGCCAGCAGCAAGGGCACAGGGCAGGGAGAGGCAGGAGGGATAGGCACCCTTCCCCACTGGAGATGGAGGAGGAGCAGGGTGGGGGGCTCTGGGGGAGGGCCAGGGGAGGGGGGAAGGGGGCGGGGAGGAAGGGGCCGTGAGCAGGGCCTCAGAGGGCACGTGCCAGGCGGAGCCGGGCCACGAGGGATGACATGACCAACACTCCAATAACTGCTTCTCCAAGCTTCTTGTTACTGTAAAGCTCTGGAAGCCTGCAAGCCTGTCTCAGGCTCCGTGGGCCCAGGGCCCGGGGTCACGGTCTCTCTCCCTGCAGCTGGCAGGCGTCCTGGCGCTGGCCGCGCACAGCCACTTGCGTGCGGTGCCACCGGGCACCCTCACAGACTTCTCCCGAAGCCCGCGGTCCCGTCTTTCCAGGTCCGACCTGCAGGCCCCAGCCTGGTGCTGCGGGGCCCTCTTCATGGTGATGAGCACCGCGTGGTTGGGAATGGTACGTGCCTGTTGCCCAGACTCTGAAGTCAGGGTGTGCCTGGGATCCACCTGCTGTCGGGCTGACCTTCTCCTTGGTCTGTGTGCACATTCCCACGTGGCCATGGCTCCCCGAGGCCACTGCCCTGTGCTGGGCAGGGGCTGGACATGGCTGCAACCTGAACAGGTCCAGCAAGACCAAGCATTCCAGGGAGCTGCCTCCTCCAGGGAGCCCCCGGCCCTCTAGGCACCGAACCACACCCTGTCTCTTTCCCAACCTCCTCTCACACTTGCTGCTAACTTGCCTTATTATTTCAATCTTCCCACCTTATAAGGGTTGCAGTCTATCAGCTAGCCTTCACTGGACAGGTTCTCTGGCCTCAGGGCTGCGTTAGGAATGGGGCTCCCTGTTTCCCAGCCTCCTATTGATCCATCACTTGCAAATCTAGTCATGTCCACACACACACACACCATAAACTCAGACCTTGACAATGCTCAGACCTGAGCCCTTTGTTTCTTTCAGTGTTCCTAGCTTCCTACTCACGGCTCATCCATCTACCTAGTCTTCCATCCATCCATCCACCCACCTGTCCACCTACCATTCATCCATCCATCATCCATCTATCCATCCATCCATCCATTGACCTATTCATCCATCCATCCATCCATCCATCCATTCTTCCTTCCATCCATCCATCCAGCCACCCATCTACCCACCCACCCACCCACCCACCTATCCACCTATCCTCCATCCGTCCTCCTATCCATATATCCATCCATCATCTACCATCCATCCATCTATCCATAGACTTATTCATCCATCCACCCATCCACCTACCATCCATCCATCCATCCATCCATCCTTCCTTCCATCCATCCAGCCACCCATCCACCCACCCACCCACCTATCCTCCATCCATCCACCTATCCATCTATCCATCCATCCATCCATCCATCCACTCATATGTTCAATCATGTGCCCATTCAACAATTACTTAAAGAACACCTATTCTATTCAGGCAATGGTGAAACAAACATAGGAAGACACGGTCCATAGTCCATAGAGGAAGACACGTGTATAAACAAAGAATTATAGGGATCCCTGGGTGGTGCAGTGGTTTGGCGCCTGCCTTTGGCCCAGGGCGCGATCCTGGAGACCCGGGATCGAATCCCACGTCGGGCTCCCTGCAGGGAGCTGCTTCTCCCTCTGACTGTGTCTCTGCCTCTCTCTCTCTCTCTCTCTCTCTCTCTCTATCATAAATAAATTTAAAAAAAATTAAAAAAACAAAGAATTATAGCAATTCTTAGATTTTTGGTACATTTCCTTTATTGGATATGTGATTTGGAAATATTTTTCCCATTCTGTGGCTTGTCATTGTCATTCTCCTAACAGATTTTTTTTGGTAGAAGTTATTAATATTTATAAAGGCCAATTTATCAATTTCTTCCTTTATAAATTCTACTAGTGTCCTATCTGAAAATGAATGGCAACCTCATGGTCACATGCATTTTCTCCTATGTTTCTCTTGGAAGCTGTTTAGTTTCATTCTTTACTTTTTTAAGATTTTATTTATTTATTCATGAGAGACACACAGAGAGGCAGAGACACAGGCAGAGGGAAAAGCAGGCTCCCTGTGGGGAGCCCAACGTGTGACTCGATCCCAGGACCCCGGGATCATGACCTAAGCCAAAGGCAGACACTCAACCACTGAGCCATCCAGGCGCCCCTGTACCTCCATTTGTTTAGGTCTTTGTTGTTTTTCTCCTGTGTTCAGTAGTTTTTAGCAAATTGTATGCAATTTTACTTTATTTAATATTTAATTATATTTATTTGAGAGAGAGAGTGTACATGCAGGGGAGAAAGAGAGAGGGGGAGAGAATCTCAAGCAGGCTCCCTGCTGAACGCAGAACCCCACATGGGGCTCAATCCCACGACCCCAAGATCATGACCTGAGCTGAAACCAAGAGTTGGCTGCTTAACCAACTGAACCACTCAGGAGCTCCACAAATTGTCTGTGGTTTTAGAACCTAACTAAAGCTTCCTCAAAGAGCAAGGGAAATAGCGACCACTTCGTCCTCCTGAGGAGACCAGGACATCCTCACACAGCAGAAGGGATAGTTGAGGTGGCCTTTGGCGGATGAGAGGGACCAGCCCATGGAGACACCTGGAGGCGGCATCTGTAGGCTGGGGTGGGGGGCTGGGGGTGCAGCATAAGAACAAAGGTGGTGGTGAAGCCCACGATGGAGCTCAGGGTCAAGCAGATGTGGTTTGGGGAACGATGCTTGGAGCCAGGTGTGGCGGGCACTGAATGTCATGCTAAGGTCATGAGGTGCTTGGACTTTGTCATCAGGAGCAGGAGGGCGGTGGTGCCCGGCGTCTCTGAGTGCAGGAACGGGGACGCATTACCTGTGGCTCCTGTGGCTGGGAGGGCAGGAAGCCTGCTGCCCACATATGCTGTCTGAGCGGACAGTGTCCTGTGCTCAGCACCTAGGCGTCCCTGCGGGGTTCTGACCCATTGCCAGGGCTCAGGGATTTAGGGCTGATGCAGGAAAAAGATATGACCACGAGAGACAGTAACCCACACGAGCTCTATGTGGCCATATCTTGACAGGCATCGTGGCAGGAGACCATCCAGAGGCTGTGTCTCAGGGCCACCATCAAGAAGGGGGAGAAGGGGGATCCCTGCCTGGCTGGCGCAGTGGTTTGGCACCGGCCTTTGGCCCAGGGCGCGATCCTGGAGACCCGGGATCGAATTCCACATTGGGCTCCCGGTGCCTGGAGCCTGCTTCTCCCTCTGCCTGTGTCTCTGCCTCTCTCTCTCCCTCTCTCTCTCTGTGACTATCATAAGTAAATAAAAAAAAAAAAAAGAAGAAGGGGGAGAAGGCCAGGGGGATGTGGAGGGGAGCGTGTGTGTCTTTCGTGGGTAGATGGCGCCCGGCAGCAAGTGGGAAGGCTGAGTCGGAGCGCCCAGGGGCAGCAGCGTCTTGGAGTCCTGGGAAACAGCCGTCCCTGAGGTTCTGCAGAGTATGCAAAGCAGGCTCAAAATGACTCAAACTTTGCTTGTTTGGACTATTTTTACAACAGTTGAATGCATACAACTTTGAGTTTTGTGCCCACAGGCTTTTTGACCTAACAGGTCTCAGCCTGCAGTCGAGAAAGAAACAAGCTGGGCTGCTTTGCAGAGGCCCCGTGACGTCGTTTCCCTGCCTCGCGGGGTAGGGGGCGGGGGTAGCTGCCCCCAGCCTGGCGGGGCTGCAGAGCACCTTGAAGCCAAGTTTGCATGTGGAGATGTCCACCGTGTTGACCATCTTTGTCCTCCACTGTTAGACACTGAAAACACCCTTTATAGAAAAATCCTTTTGCTTTCTTTTTTTTTTTTTAAGATTTTATTTATTTATTTGAGAGAGATTGAGAGTGAGAGAGATCACAAGGAAAAGGGAGAGGAAGAAGCAGGCTCCCCATGGAGCAGGGAGCCTGGCGTGGGGTTTGATCCCAGAAGCCTGGGATCATGATCTGAGCCGAAGGCAGAAGCCTAACCGACTGAGCCCCCCGGGTGCCCATAAGATCCATTTTCATTACTGAATTCATCTTGTTGCAATTTAGTTCAACGCATGAGAGTTATTTCCTGACTTTTTTGCTAAGCAGTTACCGTCTTATTAAAAGGTGATAGAATAGCATCATCAGCTATAATCTCCATTTTATAGTCTATCACATTAGGGAAGCCATGTTTTGGTTGATAACATGAAATTTGTCTGTTTTTTTTTTTTTTTTTTTTAATTCTCCCCAGCTGAGAGGTTCCTTCACGACTCTTGCTCGAAAAAGGAAATCTTTTCAAAGCCAATCTGTTGTGAGACTGGCAGACGTGACTGCCTATGTGTGGACAGAGGCCCTGGCCTGGCTGGGACTGGAAAGGCCACCGCAGGAAGAGGCCGAGATGGTTGAGAGTCATGTAAGCTGTGGGTCTTGGGGCGGCAAGCGCGATGGCTCATCCAGACGATGCTTTCCTTGCACAGCGTTGCTTCTGGTTATTTAAGTGTGATTGTGCTTCTTTGCCAAGTGTTGTTGCAAAGCCGTGGCTTTTCCAGTTGAAATTCTAAAGCACTTAGCAGATTAGAAGCACAGTCTCTTCCATTAGCTCATGATATCCTCGGATGACCCTGTAAGGCTAGAAAGATGGGGTTTAGGACTCTGGCCTCTGCTAACCCGCCCCCCCCCCCCCCGCCCCACATTCTGTTCCTGCAGAGCAACCATTTGCTTTCGGTTTCTGCCACCAGGGCCAAACTTCTCCCCAAACATGAGGACTTAGCACAGGGTCTGAGCCTAGTCACCCCAACATGAATGTAAGCAAATCAAAGCAGACCGCAGCACACTGAAGGCCAGGCTACTCCTCCGTGACTGACTGATACTTGGGCATCACTCAGTACAGGTCCAAAGCCAATCATGTGCAGTTGTGATCTTGGGCATTTTTATAGGGCTTCACTCTTTATCGTATATTTTACCATCCCTCATTGCCTTTAAATCCACGGGACAGTCCTCATATGGGCATTCTGAACCCCAACACTCACCTGCGTGTGACCTGGGGAGTCAGGGACTAGTGTGCACACCTGTATGTGACCTGGGGCATCAGGGAACAGAGAGCTTAGAATTCCGGCCCAGCATCCAGGCCTCTGACTCCAGGATCCAGTTAGCTTTCTAACAAAGCACAATACCATCTAAAGTCAGTATCATAAAATACTTCAGAAAATGAGGGGAAAAGAAAAAAAAAAAACAGTTTCTTGAAGGCATTCACTAATCTGATTTTCTTTGCTTCAGAATTACTACCTGGATGACGTTTCTGATCTGCTGGATGAACTTCTGTCAAAGATTCATGCTTTGTCTGACAGCCTACAGCTTCCTCTTCCAGAGCAGCAATTCTGTGATATGCAAGAGGCCAGGGCAAAAGGTCATTCCTCAGCGGGTATTTCTGCCTAACAAGCCACTGGGGTAAGCAAATGAGAAATTATTTTTATCACTCTTCTTTGTAGCAAGAATGTTTTTTTAAGTTCTAGGGAAGGTATGAACTGGTTGCTGTTCCAAATCATGAGGTCGATTTGCATAAATATTTCCTCTGGGGAGGTAGGCTGGTAGGCAGGTGTGCTCTGGCCAGAACTAAAGAACTACTTAATAATGGAAAAGGTGTCACATGACTTCCAGCTTATAACGGTGGCAGAAATATCTCTGTGCTCCCTTACCTCTGATTACAGCTGGGATCCACAAAAATACTGAGAAACAGAAGTGGGAATTCCATCTTCCCAGACACCAGGAAATATCCATGCCCCAGAACATGACCAAGAAGCCCCCAAGTGGTGGCCACTGCAGAGAAAATTGGACCAAAAGGAGAGAGGACCCTGCCATTTCCAAGAGCACACAGAGTTCTCCAATCTCAACAGCACACAAAGGCCCCTGGTTTGGAAGAAAAGAGAATACAACACAAAACAGCTAAAAGAACCCCTTGGAACACAAGTGTTGAGGACACAGGGCTGAAGGGAAGCCATCTGTTGAAGAAACCATCTGTTGATGTGGTAGCCAGAGAAAGGCTGTTGGTGGCCCACAGACCTGGAGCCACACAGACACACACGCTGGGGTAGCCACACAGTGAAAAGACAGGTGAGCATGGGGCTCCAGTGTGTTCTCAGGGGGTTCCCTGAGATCCAGAGAGACTCTGTGGAGCCCAGAGCAGCCACAGTCAAAAAACCCAGTGTCATGGGCGTGCTCCCTGGCCACTGTGGGATGGACCCCTTCGTGCAGAAGTGGGCACTCATAACAAACTCAGATCATCATGGGATGATGCGTCATGCTACCCAAGAAGCAGTTGTTAAAGATGACCATGAGGAGGACCAGGCCTAAAAAGGATTTCCACACACAGGTCAGATCATAGGCATGATGTTCTCCACACACAAGACTAAATGCACAGAGAAGTCACTTCTCTGAAATAAGAGTACAGAGCCAAGATGTCAGAGCTAAAGAGTGGATTGGGAGCACAAAGGGGAATTGACAGAGTCGAGGAAAGAACGGGAACAGATGCCAGAAACACAGGCTGAGCAAAAGGAAAACATAACCGAGTCACAAAACGGAGAGTGGAGGATATGGATGGCAAGTTTGAGAATACTCCACAAAATGGGATCTAAGAAACAAAAAGTTAAAAGTTTATTTTAGGGGAAATCATACACATAGAAGTCAGACAAAAAAGAAGTCAGAGAAAGGGCGTATGTAACTAGTGTCTGCCTCTCCCTCACAGAGAAGGAAGTTTGAGCAGAAAAAAAAATTTTTAAAGATATAATTTACAAAAACTTTCCTGAACTAAAGATATAGATCTATATATATATATATTTATTTATTTATGATAGTCACAGAGAGAGAGAGGGAGAGAGAGAGGCAGAGACATAGGCAGAGGGAGAAGCAGGCTCCATGCACCGGGAGCCCGATGTGGGATTCGATCCCGGGTCTCCAGGATCGTGCCCTGGGCCAAAGGCAGGCGCCAAACCGCTGCGCCACCCAGGGATCCCTAGATCTATATATTTAAAGAGTGATTCTATCCCAGGGAAGAAATGGATTCCGTAGATTCCAATCTATTAAAACAAGAATCAATCCTAATAAAGTAACTAAAGAAATATCTTACTGACTTCCAGATGCCTTCCCTCCTCCCGAAAATCAAGTCACTTCCAAGTAGTTAAAATTATTTAACGGTTATTTACTAATTACTATTTAAGTTATGAGAAACTACTTAAATGTATATGCCAGTAGAAAATTGGGCAAATGATAGGAAAAACAGAATTGTTACAGAATAGGAAATATGGCATCCAGTTGTGTGGGAAACTTTGAAGAGAAAGAATCTATTAAAAAAAAAAAGCACAGGTGCCCCTCACTATCTTTGTAACATGAAATAATGGAAAGGCTCAATACAAAATTTCAGAAGAAAGATGATTCTGTGCATTTGTATTCATTCACACCGTGAGGTCAATGATATTATTTCTAGATTATAGAGTTAAAACAAAGGACAATGTATACCGCTAACTTAGCGCTCAGAGGAAAATAGGGCATGTTATGGAGTAGCAGCCAATGAAAGTGAAGTAAATGTGTCTTCAACTGAAATCATCAGGAAAACGTGGACGTGCACAAATGCACATGCACACACACACATATACACACGCACACACGCGTGTATACGCACATTCGTACATACTCATGCACACACATGCACACATATGTATACACGTGCCTGCACGCGTAAACTAAGTAAACCTAGAAGGAAGGAATTTGTAAGATGAAAATGCAATTTAATTAAATCAGCTAAAAATAACCTGAGAGGAACCTTATAACAATGGATAAATTCTTAGCTAATACATAGCTAAATATGATGGAAGAAAGTACAAGAAATGCACAGAATAAAAATGAGAAAGCAAAAGTTAGGGGAATTAAATGATCTATAAAATATTTGGAACGTGAAAACAGCCCTCAATGCTCCTTATGCGCCAGCTGACTCGTCGGACCAAAGCTGCGAGCCCTGTGTGAAGACTCCTTTCCAAGGCATCTTGGCTCAGATGGTTCCACAGGGGACGTAGGATCAAACTGTTCCGAGACACTTGAGTTCAAAATGTCCTTTGAACGGTCCCAGAATGCAGAGACAGAGAGAGCTTCCAGGTGTGCTTCTGCGGGACTAAGTGATGTGTTGACGTCAAAACCGGGCAGCAACATCTCTGATTCAGAAAGACAGAACAACCACATGCCAGGCCTTATTGATTTTGATACCAGAATACCTAAATCCATAAAATGAACGAGCCCTATTCATGAAACCAAGGATTCCAGGGAACCAGGCCCAAAATATGGAATCTCTTCTCTCGATCGGAGGAAGGTGGGCAGCGTGCAACTCTGTGGTTTTAACCACATTTCACATCTCATTTCACACCCTGGATTGCCAGAGAATTGGATAGAACAGGTGGCTTTCTATCACAAAGTTGCTGAGTCACATCCAGCTTCTTTATCATGAGAATCTTGAAAAGCATATAAATCGAGTATATTTCTAAAATACATGGAGCAAGTTAAGGGTTGACTCAAGAGATCAGTTTCGTAAGATGAACAAGCAAGTATTCGACCAACATTTATGCTCAATAGGCTGAGCATCCTGCACGGTGAGTGGAGACCGTGGAGAGAGGACGTTCCTGCCCCTCCTCCTGGAGCTGGTGGCGTCCAGTGAACAGGGCAGTGAGGCTGCCTTCCAACGTGATGCCAAGTGCATACTGATCCTGAATCCCTAGAAGCAGGTTTCTAGAAATCATAAAACAGGACTTTAGGAATTTAGCATTTTCTCAGAAGAATATCATCATGATTGGAGCTCATCCTCTTTATTAAGAATGTAATTTTGCTGAGATGCTGGCTGGCTCAGTCAGCAACTGAGCGACTCTTGGTCTTAGGGTCACAAGTTCGAGCCCCACAATTTCAAACCCCACATTGGGTGTGGGAGCTTCCTGCACCCTAACCAGCTGGCCCGGAGCAGGAGAGAACCAGGACGGTGCTCGGCATTGGAGCAGGCGGGGCCGGACCTCACAGGACAGACCCCTTTTGTATGATGTGATCTCAGGAAACAACCCATTTGAATTTCCTAACTTCAGGGCAGCTGTTTTTCATCTTAGCCATTAATGATTAAGATTTGTATCATAAACTGGAAGAGTTGGATGCCTGGAGCTATCCGAACCACCTACAAATCACATTGTTCTTTGTCTTTTCCAGGTGAGTCAGTGCAGCGACATGTGGTGGGGCTGCCCCCCTCTGCTCTCCTCTCGCCCCCGCGTGGCGACCGCAGGGTGCCTCGGCTGCATTGATCCACCCACGGGGAGAGCCACACCCCAGCGGTGCTTCTCGCTGAGCAGAAGGACTTTGCCCCCAAATTCTTAATTCTTAATTCTTCCTGATGTGTGAGCCCCGTTGCCACCCCACCCCACCCCACCCCGGGGCACGCTGCTTTGCAGGGATGGCCAGGCCACTGAAATTTCAATGCAAGTGAGAGATGCCAGAGCAGTTTTTCCTGCATATTTTCCTGTGGATTCACCTTTATGAATTTGGCTACGTAAGGCAGGAACATCCAGAAGGTCAGAAACACCCTGGCCTCAGGCTATAGCCTGCCCCAGCGGGTTTGGTCCTTTTTTACAAAGAAGTGTTAATTCCTTAGCACTCGCCGGCCAGGAGGGACACTGGGCGTTTGGTGTGACCGCGGTGGATCCACACTCACTTTCCACATCGGGGTCCTCGTGACTGTGGACGTGGGTCTGCCGAGGAGGCTGGCACGCCGGCGCCCGTGGCCCCTGCTTTCAGGGAGGTTTGTGTGTGCGTCCTGCGAGTCAGTGACAGTTAGGACACAGGGAGCCATCAAAAGGGTGGATTTTCTTCCTACTTCTTCCCTTAACTTTGCCAGTTTGCGGGCGATCTTAGGAGATACTTAGAAGACCTGATTTTCCTTAATACGGACCACCTACAAATGTCACAGAAACCTGTCCGGGAAGTTTGCTCAGCTCCCTCCTCCCACCCAGGACTTTTTGTGGTCATAACTGGGTTCTGTAAACCCAGCTTTCTGGGCTCATGAACACTCAATACTTGAATCCTTGAGAAGAAAACGGGTTATGAAGGGTTAGCTTAAGGAAATATCCACTCAGCCTGAGCACCCGGAAAGTTTGGGCCCCCCAGAGGGGCAGGCAGGATGGTGGGGGAGCACCTGCTGAGTGAGGGTCAGAGGCCAGTGGCGGGGGGTGGGGGGCTTGGGTAGTGACTTCACTCCTGAGCCTCGGTGTCCTCCCCGGTAAAGGAGGCTCTCCCGGTGCCTAAATGTGTGGTGCTCCTCAGGGGCTTCACATATAATCACTCAGCCTGGGTTTTCATTCGTTCACCAAGAGATGCGGCGGGCACAGCTCCAGGGGCTGCGGGTGGGGGTCCGCTGATGTCTGTGTCAGCCGAGAAGACACGGTGTTCCTGAACTTGGAAAATGCACATCTCAGAACTGGGGGCAAAGTTCTGAGCAACGCTGGTGCCCCCTCGGATCTGCAGGACGAGGCTGTGAGGGGCCACTCAGGATGCAGATGCTGGATTACAGTGAGGTCTTGGGGTGCCCAGCTGGCGGGGTTGGTGGAGCACGTGACTTTTGATCTCACGGCTGTGAGTTCAAGCCCCACATTAGGTGTAGAGATCACTTAAGGATAAAATCTTTTTAAGGGAGAGTAAAGAATAAAATTAGGGGGCGCCTGGGAGGCCCAGTTGGTGAAGCATGTGCCTTCAGCTCAGGTCCTGATCTTGGGGTCCTGGGATTGAGCCCCGTGTGGGCTCTGTGCTCAGCGGGGCGTCTGCTTCTCTCTCTGTCCCCACCCCCACCCTCTCTGTCCCAAATAAATAAAAGTATTTTTAAATAAATAAATGAATAAAATGAGGTGTCCTGGGAAGAACGTGCTCCCCTGTAACTCCCAAGATCCACTCGGTCTGGAAGCACAAGATTTGTCCTGGATTCGACTGAAGTGACTCAGCATTCCTGCTGGGCAGCCCGTGAGCTGTGTCTCACCCTCTTCTCACAGTGTTTTCTACAGAACCCACTGCCCAGTAAATATGTAGCCATCAATTACTGGCAAAAAAGAAGCTACCGGAATGTCGATACAGGTAGAAAGAGGCAAAATAACCAGGCAGGATGTTAATACATGATTCCAAGTAGACGTACAGGAGTGCTCCAGTGAACTATTCTTGTAATTTTTTTTTTTTTTTGTAATTTTTCTTATACGTCTGAGATGATTTCCAAATGAAAAGCTTCGGAGGCACCGGCCTGGCTTGATTGACGGAGTGTGTGACTCTTGATCTCACGGCTGTGGGTTCGAGCCTCACACCGGGTGCAGAGCTGACTTAAAAAAAATAAGAAAATAAACAGAAAGGCTCTGTTGACTCATCCAACGGCAAGATGACAACACTCTAGAGTCGCAGCTACGGGTGTGATTAGTTGTGATGGTTCTTATTTCTTTCCTAAACTTTTCTCCATGCCCAAGTATATTTTGGAATTTTTCCCTTCCATGGACACCACAAGAAAAGCTAATTAAATTCAAGAGAACTATTCAGATGTGATTTGCAAACACATACTACATTAGAGGTGGAAAGAACCAGACGGAAATGTTCAAGCAGACAGTCTTCAGAGATAAATGTCCTCTGCTCTCGGGATTATATTTAAGTCTGCCCGTGATAACTTCACAAGACAGAGCGTTGTTGTTGGGCTTGATTCATTCCTTCCTGGCAGACTGAGCTCCGGCAAGGTTGAAATATTATTGTTAATCCCCTTTTTATTTAGATGTGCGCTAGAGTAGCACTTGAGACACGATGGATATAAACCAGGACTTCTGCGTTACTATGAAGACATAATTTATTTACTCGAACCAAATTATCTCGTAGCGGGGGCCAAGGAAGTTGAATTCCTCAAGACTGAACTACGCTGTCAGCTGGCTTCCTTCCGGAGAAGTTTCTGCTTTAGCTAAAGAGTCTTTCAAACCACAGTTATTTCCCAAAATAATAAGCAAAATGCTGCATTTGTCTGCGGGGGCTGCGGCAACAAAACCTCCGGAACATGAATGTACTGTGTCACGGTGGGGGGGCCCGGATCCGAGACGCGGTGCCGCTCGGCCTCGTGGCCTCTGAGGGCGCAGGGGTGGGGGTAGGGGTGGGGGAGGCTGGGCCTGCTCCAGGCCGCCCCCCGCCCCCCGCCCCAGTGCCTCAACCGGGGACCCCGCAGCTCTGGTTTCCCTGGCGTGACCCCGAGCACATACCTCTATGTGTCTTAAAAGGACGCGGTTTCCTGGGGTTGGAGCCCACCCACGGGGTCTCATCTTGATGTGATCATCTGCAGAGTGAGGTCCCATCCGCAGGCCCTGGGGTCGGCACCTGGATGTCACCTCCAGGTGTGGAACCCATCACACATACCTTTGAATAGCTGCAGCCATTTGCAGACAAGGGCCCTGTCGTTTTAATTAATTTCAGCTTTTTGAGGAATTGCACTTGGGTGACAAAAGTAACACAAAAACTTCACAGACTTTCTATTTTTTCACTCTGCACAGATCCTCCCGTAGAGAGGCTTTCATAGAACGAACGTTTGCATGTTAGGACCCGTTGATTATCACAAAAACTACAGAAGAAATGAATCATCTGAGTTCTTTCACTCTGAAAAAGATCAGGTAATAACCAAAAGTGAATTCTTTTTTGCCCCTTGAAATGGCAGTTTAAGGGGCACCTAGGTGGCTCAGGCGGTTAAGCACCTGACTCTTGGTCTCATCTCAGATCATAATCCCAGGGCTGTGGGATCGAGCCCCAAACAGTTGGGCTCCGAGCTCAGGGGGGAGCCTGCTTCTCCCTCGCCCTGCATCCCTTTCCCTGGCCCACGCACTCTCTCTCTCTCTAAAATAAATACATCTTAAAAAAATACAGGAGCACGACTGGGCCTCCCCGTGAAACCACACGGGCGTCTGTGCACCACACCTTTAGCAAAGGACTGGCCCCATCTCCCAGTGGCTGGGAAGTAAGTGTCCACCCTGGTAGATTCTAGTGAACTGGCTGCCCTCGTGGTGCCCTCGGGGTGCTGCCTCAGGGATGGGTGCTGAGGAGCTCATCTCACATCATGAAGTCAAGGGGTGAGGCAGGAACTTTGAAGGAGGAGCCAAGGGGAGAGGAAGAGCAGAGGCTAGAGCTTCCCTGCCAGACCCCACTCTCCCCTCCTGGCATCTCCTACGTCTTTCTCGAGTGGAACAGAAAGGGCCCTAATTACAGCAGGCGTGGTGGCTGTGCCAGGCCCAAGCGTGTCACCAGTCACCGCCCAGTGTGGGGATTTACTGGACCAGATTTGTAGACTGGGGACCCCTGTCCCCGGCTGACCACCTTCTCCCCGATGCCTCCCGCTGTTGTGGATCATCTACGTGCCAAACTGGCTGAATGGCACTAAAATACTGGCCTTCGGCCTCAGAAAGGTAGAGGCCCTAGGGAGGCTTTCTGTGCAGCAAGCAGAGCTCGGCCATTTTCCGGACATCTGTGCTGACTCTGGCAGCTTCACCTTACTGCTTGTCGTTTGCACCATCTTCCTGGCCCCGAGGCTGGGCAAGGAGCAAGGAAACTTGGTTGTCGAATTTCAGGAATGTGGGCTGACCTTCGAATGACCTCAGCAGGCCCAGGTTTTGCTCCTAAGGCTGTGGGTGCCAAAGTGCATAGTCCTCACGGGTTGCTGGTTTCCTGGATGCTGAGTCAGCTGAGAGGGATGGCTGTGCCAGGTAGCAGCAATGGTCAGGACGGTGCGGTGGGCCAGAGCGACAGACACAGAGATCACGGGGACAGAGCAGAGAATCCAGAAATAGAGCCACGCAAACAGGCCCAACCAGTTTTTGACGGGGAGTGCAAGATAATTCAGTGGAGGAAGAACAGCTTTCTCAACAGTGGTGCTGGTGCAATTGGACAGTCAGAAGCAAGGAAAAAAAGAGAAAAATAGTACTTCAACCTGCACTTCACATCTTCTAAAAAAGTTGACTCAAAGTGATCAGGGTCTTAAATGGAAAACATAAAGCCATAACGTACTTGAAAAAAGAGCCAAAGAAACACATCAGCACAATTCACAAGATCAAAACTGGAAGCTTTGCTCTCTACCCTACCCTGTTTAAAGGGCAAACGACTGTAGATTGCAAACTGCAGTCAACAGAGGACTAGTATCTAGCATATATAAAGAACTCTCAGAACTCCATAATGAATTACAAGAAATCCAATTAGAAAGCAGACCAAGGGACACCTGGGTGGCTCAGCGGTTGAGCACCTGCCCCTGGCTCAGGGTGTGATCCTTGGTCTCGGAATTGAGTCCCACATCGGGCTCCCTGCATGGAGCCTGCTTCTCCCTCTGCCTAGGTCTCTGCCTCTCTCTCTGTGTCTTTCATGAATAAATAAAATCTTTAAAAGAAAGAAAGAGAAAGAAAAAGAAAGAAAGAAAGACCAAAACAAGATTGGACAGTTCACTGAAGAGAACGCCCAGAAACTCGGGAGAAGGTGTGAGCCTCAGCAGCTGCCAGGGAGATGCAGAGTGAGACCACGGTGAGGCATCACCCCGCACCCATAACAGTGGCTCAGGGAAGAGCAGTGACTCTACACAGGGTGCGGATGCAGAGACCAGGTCTCTCATTCACTGCTGGTGGGAATGTAAAGTGGCACAGCCCCTCTGCAAAGTACTTAGGCAATTTCTTATAAAATGAAACATGAGGGATCCCTGGGTGGCGCAGCGGTTTGGCGCCTGCCTTTGGCCCAGGGCGTGATCCTGGAGACCCAGGATCGAATCCCACATCGGGCTCCCGGTGTGTGGAGCCTGCTTCTCCCTCTGCCTATGTCTCTGCCTCTCTCTCTCTCTCTCTGTGACTATCATGAATAAATAAAAATAAAAAAAAATAAAAAAAAATGAAACATGAAAACTTAGGATCTGGGAATGGCACCAGAAACGATACATTTATCCCAGAGAAATGGAGACCAGTGTTCACACAAAGTCCTGTGCATGAATGCCCCTAGCTTTATTGTGATACCCCGAAGCAGGGAAACCTCCCCATAGCCGTCACCGATGAAAACAGCTAAACCGTAGGGCCTTCGTCTGCAGAATACTACGCAGCACTGAGGAGGAACAGGCTCTCTGTGTGTGCAGCACCAGGGTGGGTCTCAGGGAATTCTGCTGCCTGCAAGGGCCAAGCTCAGGGTACGTCCTGTAGGATCACTCTTGAAGTGGCAACGTTATAGGGCTGGACAGCCGATTCTGGAGGAGGAGGGAGAAGCCTGTGCTAGAATAAGGCCACAGGAGGGACCCTGGCGATGGAATGTTCTGTATCTTTATCAGATGTGACATCCAAGTTGGGATTGTCCTCTGGTTGTGCAAGATGTTACCATTGAGGAAAGCCAGATAAAGGGCTCGTGGGATCTCTGTACAGGTTTTTACAACTGCATCTAACCCTACAATTCTCTTAAAGTAAAAAAAAAAAAATTAATTATCTTATTATAACATTCAAGGCCAACATGATGGAAATGACACTTTAATAAGAAATGCAGTGTCTTTTTCTAGCAGACAAGAGAGTGGCCCGGCTCAGAAATGTGTATCACAACCTGAGCTGCTTCCCAGCACCAACTTCCTCCACCCAGCCTGTGGTTTATCTTTTCCCTCAATTATCTTTCCAGGGTGAAAGTTCCAGAGCACGGAGGCATCTGAGATCCTCCAGGGGGTGGCCGTCCTGAGTGCTCTGATTTCTGCCTAATGAGGTCCAGCCCTGCCTTGGGCCCCACGCCATGTGTTTCCACTTCCTGACATGCTGAGACTCAGATGGGGGAGATCCTGTGCCCTGGTGGATCCTGTAGAGTCATTCCTGGAAGCTCAAAAGGTTGGGATTATTTGGGATCAGAGTAATATGTTTGTGTCAGTGACCAGGCCTCTCCAGAGAGAACACTGGCAGGAAATGTGAGTGGAAGAAAGATCAGAAAATTGGCCAAGCCCGAGAGATACAGAAGCTCTGCCCGAAGCAGCAACCACCCTGCCTGACATTACAGCTCAGCGAGCTGACAGCTTGCTCCGGAAGAAGCAGTACATTTCAGCATGTTTCAGCCACAAAAGGCTCACCAGCATCTGAACAGCATCACAGCCCAGACCCAAATGGACCAAGGAAAGTGAGCCAGCCCAGGACCACGAGGGTTCATAGTGCACACGTCCCGCTCAAGAGCTTGGCCTCTGCCCTAGGGTGGGGGGCCCACCTCCCTGGCCATGCGGCCGCTGACCGGCTGGTGGGACACCTTTCAGCAGGGTCCAATTTCTTCTACTTCTGGGCCCATGTTTGCTGCCCTCGCCTAAGAAATAAATGGAAATCTTTGTGGTGCTGGGCAGGGCCGATGGCGTGCTTCAGGCGGGCCTCAGACTAGATCTGTTGTTCCACTGAGTTAAGGGTATGAGGGTATATTTTCAAAGACTGTTGAGATTCTCTACTGGACAAATGTCCTGATTGAATCACTAATACACCAGCTTGTTAGCTCAGCTCATGTCTAAGAAGATATGGTCACCCGTTTGTTCTATGGGCAAAACTCCTTCCAAGATAAATGGTCTCGCCTTGCATTCCGCATAGGTCTGGTTCAGGATCCCAGGTGCCTCTGAGGTAGTAGGAGGTCCGGGTCGCAGCCCCCACAGCCCCCGTGTGGGGGACGGCGGTCACGGGGCAGAGGCCAGTACACATAGGCCTGGGACGTCAGTCGCCTCGAGGCCATGAAAGAGGAACTTTCAGGTCACTGATCTGGGTACAAGTGATACAGTTGCATTTCCAGCGCCGTTGTCGCTACTCAGGATTTAAATACCCTGGAAACTGGTGAGTCTTAGGTCAAAGGCTGCGATACGTCAAAGAGCAGAAGTGGCTTCATTATTTGTAAGAGGAATACTTTGTTCATTTTGCCCAACTGAAAACAGTACTTCTTTGATGATGCCCCCATGTCCATAGGATATTGCCCCTCCCCTCAATCCCACATACAACTGCACCCAAAAGCACGTGCTACCTAGGAATAAACCTAACCAAAGAGGTAAAGGATCTCTACCCAAAAAACGACAGAACACGTCTGAAAGAGACTGAGGAAGACATAAAGAGATGGAAAAATATTCCATGCTCATGGGTTGGAGGAATTAATATTGGGAAAATGTCAAAGTGACCCAGGGCAATTTACATGTTTAATGCAATCCTTCTCAAAATACCATGGACTTTCTTCATGGAGTTGGAACAAATCATCTTATAATTTGTGTGGAATCAGAAAAGACCCTGAATGGCCACAGGAATAGTAGCCAAGAAAACCACAGCGGGGGGCAGCACAATGCTGGATTTCAGGTTGCGCTGCGAAACTGTGCTCACCAAGACAGTGTGGTACAGGCACAAAAACAGACACATCCATCAATGGAACAGAAGAGGAATCCAGAAGTGGACCCTCAACTCTACGGTCAAGACCACATATTCGACCAAGCAGGAGAGACCATCCACTGGAACAAAGACAAGTCTCTTCCATAAATGCCTCAGGGAACGCCGGACAGCCACATGCAGAGGAGGGAACCTGGACCACTGTCTCACACCAGACACAAAGGTAAACTCAAAATGGATGAAAGATGTAAATGTGAGACGAGATTCCATCAAAACCCTGGGGGAGAACACAGGCAACGCCCTTCCCGAACTTGGCCACAGCAACTTCTTGCAAGATACACCCATGAAGGCCAGAGAAGCAAAAGCAGAGATGAACTGTTGGGACTTCACCAGGATGAGAAGCTTCCGCACAGCCAAAGAGACACTCAACAAAACCAACGGACAACCTCCAGACTGGGAGGAGCTACTCGCAAATGACCCGTCGGGTAAAGGGCCAGCATCCAAGCTCTCTAAAGAACCTATTCAACTCAACAGCAGAGAAACCAACCATCCAATCCGGAAATGGGCAAAAGACATGAAGAGAAATCTCACAGAGGAAGACATAGACATGGCCAACAAGCACATGAGACAATGCTCCGCGTCACTTGCCATCAGGGAAATACAAATCAAAACCACAATGAGATCCCACCTCACACCATGAGAATGGGGAAAATTAACGAGGCAGGAAACCACAAATGTTGGAGAGGATGTGGGAAAGGGGAACCCTCCTGCACTGTGGGTGGGAATGTGACCTGGTGCAGCCACTGTGGGAAACTGTGTGGAGGCTCCTCAAAGAGTTAACAATGGATCTTCCCTATGACCTAGTAATTGCCCTGCTGGTGATTTACCCCAAAGATACAGATGCAGTGAAACGCCGGGACACCTGCACCCCGATGTTTCTAGCAGCCATGTCCACAATAGCCAAACTGTGGAAGGAGCCTCGGTGTCCATCGAAAGATGAATGGATAAAGAAGATGTGGTCTATGTGTACAATGGAATATTCCTCAGCCGTTAGAAATGACAAATACCCACCATTTGCTTCGCCGTGGAGGGACCTGGAGGGTATGATGCTGAGGGAAGTAAGCTGGTTGGAGAAGGACAAACATATGGTCTCACTCAAACGGGGAATAGAAGAAATAGTGAAAGGGATTATAGGGGAGAGGAGGAGAACTGAGTAGGAAATATCAGAAAGGGAGACAGAACATGAGAGACTCCTAACTCTGGGAAACAAACAAGGGGTAGTGGAAGGGGAGGGGGGCAGGGAGTGGGAGTGACAGGCACTGAGGGGGGCACTTGACGGGATGAGCACTGTGTGTTATACTATGTGTGGGCAAAACGAACTTCAATAAAAAATATATGTATATTTAAAAAAAAAGATATTGCCCCTCTTCCACCACCCCATCTTCCATGCCCTGCACCCACCATCCCATCTGACATTTCTGCGTCCCTCACTTGCCTAGTGACTCCTGGAGAGTTAACAAGAGTCCAGGAACAGGACTGCATATTGTATTGTTGTATTTGTTTATTTGTTTTACTGAATATGTCCTAGCAACAAGAGTATAATCTTACGTTGTGAAATTTCTAGTTTAGCTGCTGAGTCTCTGTTCCTATAAGTTAGCACATAAATCCAATAAATGCAGTGAACTGCCCCAGGACAGGGGTGCTTGGTGGCTCAGTTGTTGAGCATCTGACTCTTGATTTCAGCTCAGGTCATGACCTCAGGGTCATGAGATTGAGCCCAGCATCAAGCCCCCTGCTCAGTGGGGCTTTGCTTGGGATTCTCTCTCTCCATCTCCCGCTGCCCCTCCCCGCCTGCTCCTTCTCAAAAGAAAAGAAATGGACCAATATGGGGGTTTGATTTTTTTTAAAGATTTTATTTATTTATTCATGAGACACACACCGAGAGAGAGAGAGAGGCAGAGACACAGGCAGAGGGAGAAGCAGGCTCCATGCAGGGAGCCCCACGTGGGACTCAATCCCGGGACTCCAGGATCAGGCCCTGGGCTGCAGGCGGCGCTAAACCGCTGAGCCACCTGGGCTGCCCGGGGTTTTGATTTTTAAATAGAGTTTTTGAAATAAAGTCCTCATTCTATAAAGTTAGTAATTGATTGTAAAGTTGGCTTTCATTTTTTTCCCTTACTAATTCAGTACTAAATGGTCATTCAAACTGAAGCCTTGGGATCCCTGGGTGGCGCAGCGGTTTGGCGCCTGCCTTTGGCCCAGGGCGCGATCCTGGAGACCCGGATCCAGGGGTCTCTCCAGTGGAGTCGGGCTCCCGGTGCATGGAGCCTGCTTCTCCCTCTGCCTGTGTCTCTGCCTTGTCTCTGCCTCTCTCTCTGTATGACTATCATAAATAAATAATTAAAAAAAAAAAACAAAAAAACAAAAACAAACTGAAGCCTTGCGGTTGACTGGGCTGCTATTTTTGATCCATTTAAAAACCTACGTGCAAAAAAAAATAAAAAATAAAAATAAAAACCTACGTGCAAAAAATAAAATAAATAAATAAAAATAAAAATAAAAACCTACGTGCTCTTTTGCTGCTTCTTGGAGTACCAAAAAACAAAAAAACCTTACCTGCTCAGATCAGATTTAAGGAGATTATTGAATTTGGAGGGCATGCTCATATTTTTGGATTCTAATAGTCTCCAAGTGCCTAGTTTAGAGTGCATTAAAAAAGAGAAGATGGGGCAGGTGGGTGGCACGGATGTGCGCCGCGGCCTCCCAGCAGCGGGCTGGCGCCCGGCGGACAGGGGAGGTTTTCAGCGCTGCCTCGCGGTGTGGAGAACCCCAGGCAAGGCTCATCTCGAAGCGTCGTCACCTTGTGGGCAAAATGGGAGTAAACTGGAACCCGCCTAGAAGAGTGTTAAGAGAATTGGTGGTACTTTCTGTGCGTTTATATATTTGGGGACGGGGAAGGCTCCTCCGAGAGGACAGTGTGTCTCTGGACTCTGCAGGGGCGCCAGTGCGGGGAGACCCGTGTGGCCCCGTGCTGCTGGCGTGGCGGGCGCGATGTCTGCTTCAGGACGTGGCAGGGCCCGGTGGTCGCGGACAGGCGGGCCGGCTGCCACCTGGGCCGTGGTGTGCGTGATGCAGGTGAGCTCAGGTAGGCATGGGAGTGGGCTGCTGGCTCGTCTCTGTTGCTCTGCAGCATGCAAGAGTGACACGTCCGTGGGGACCCGGTGGTCCTACCTGAGGGTGGGTTAGAGGATGAGCTGCTTTAGCTTCTGGGGGCCCGAGGCCACGTGACGAGGACGCAGGTGATGGCACCAAGCAAGGCAGCGTCTCTGGGCGTGGCCCCTGCCAGGCACCTGCCGGGAGTACCTTGGTCTGCAAGCTAGGTGGCTTACAACCACAAAAATTCATTATCTCACGGTTCTGGAGGCCAGAACGCTGACATGGGTCTCACTGAGCAAAAGTCTTGGAGTTGGCCGAGGCCTGGCCTGGGACCAAATCTACGTCTCTGGCCCTTCCTGCTTCCAGGGGCCCTGATGGGTGGCTGCTGCTCCTTCGTCCATCTTCACAGCAGGCAGCCAGGGGCGTCTCTCTTGGGGTCACGGCTCTGACTCCCCCACTGCCTCTGCCGCTAAGGAGCCTGAGATTCCACTGGGCCACCAGCCAATCCTGAATCATCTCCCCATTTTAGGGTACAGTGACTGGCAACCATAATTCGATCCACAGCCAGAAGCCCCTTACCATGCGCAGGCTCCAGGTTTGGCCTGGGGACACCTCCGGGAGGGCCATTCTGTCCCCACCGTGGTGTCTCCATCCACCGGCACACACACACGACCAGGCCCTGCAGGAAACGGGGTGGAGAGGGTGCGGGGTTCCCGAAGGGAGGGGAGTCACACATCGTCCAGGGGCTACAGCGTGGCTTCCTGGGGTCTCACGACTCCGCAGCAGACGCTGTCACCATCGCCCACTGCACAGCTGAGTAAACGAGGGCCCTCGGGTGGTCAAGTACCTGGGCTAGTGAGCGGCAGGGCCAGCTCTCGGAACCACAGTCCCCATCACTCCTCAGTGGGCTCCGACAGCCACTGGACAAATGGACTCGGGAGAAGGTTCTGTTTGGGAAAACCAATGGGGAAATAACCACTAGGGAAGGTGCTAAGGTACCTTCCCCCCCAACCTTGAGCACGGATGGTGGTGCAGCGCCGAGGCGCTGTGTGGGCCCCGTGGGCTGGCGGCTGGGACTCCCCGGTCAGGCAGCAGTCCCGGAACCCCAGAACGCTGCACAGTCGGCAGGTAGCGTTGGGGGCTTGGACAGCACCACCAGGATCCGTGGCCGTGAGGCTGGGTCTGAGTTCCCTGCACTGACTCCATGGTCAGCACCCCAAAACAGCACCAGAGGAACTGGTTTTGCCCTGGCCAGGGGTCCGGGTGGGGCACCCACAAAGTCAGCAGCAAGAGAGCTGTAGGTGAGACGAAGAATAAGATGAAACAATATCCAAGCAAAATGAGATGATTTCCACTCAAAATGAGATGATACCAAAAATTCAAAACCCCTGAATTTTTTCGAAACTCAAGAGGAAAGTCAATAAAAGCAGTGATCAACACAAGAACTTAAAAGCAGATAGAACATGTTTTTAAAGATTTTATTCATTTATTCATTTTAGAGAGAGAAAGCGCACACGTGCACACAAGCGTGGAGGGGCAGAGGCAGAGGGAGGGGGACAAGCAGACTCTGTGCTGAGCACAAAGCCCAACGCAGGGCTCGATCCTAGGACCCCAAGATCACGTCCCCAGCCAAAACCAAGAGTTGGACGCCCCACTGACTGAACCATCCGAGGGCCCCCAGATGAAATTTAAAAAAAAAAAAAACAGAGTGTGAAATAGAACTGTCGTAAGGTAAAACAAGAGAGAATGATGAAAACTTTTAATCTAAGAAATTGAACTGTAGTGCTGACATTACAATCAGAAAAGCAGTAGAAAAGAAAAAAAGAAAAGCAGTAGGAAAGATGGACTTTAGAGACAGTTGAAGGTAAAGGTGGATCAAGGGCCCCATTCCCCGGGATCCACAGAGAGCAGAGGAGAGCACACCTCAATGAGGGGCCCCGCAGCAGACGGCGGACTTCCAGAAAAAAAGGAATGCAGAGAATGGAAGAAAACCCATTTTGAAGATAAAGTACCTAAGACATTTTAGGCTCTGAAGAAATGCAGAAGTCCTCAAACCAGAAGTGCCCCCTGCAACAGGCGTCCTGCTCAACGGCCGGTCCACAGCGAGACACCTGTACAGGGACTCTGGGCGTCACAACGCTGACGCTACCAGGGAAGATGGTGCAAAACGGGGGTCAGCTAGACCACAGAAGAGTCCTCTGCAGGGAAAGCAGAGGCGAGAGGCACCAGAACGGTGTTTTCAGAGCACGGAGGGTGAGCGTTCATCACGTGGAATCCTATGCCTTGTAAACTCGCCTTCCAGCATGAGGTCGAGAGGCTTGAGAGCTATGTCCTGCCTGCAGACAGTTGCACACGAGGGAGAAGAAAAGCACACCCGGAGTGAAGTCGTGTGTACAAGGTCAAGGGCCAGGACAGGACTTGATACGTCATAATAAAACTAAAAAAATGATTATTGATTCTTTCGTTAAGACGATAAATTACAAATCTGAACGACAGAAGCCGTGTGGGGTGGATGATGTTCAGCAGGTAGTTAGAAGATGTTCCGCTCTCTTAGGCGAAGAGGCGGGAATGCAATGATGTGATATAACACTGAAGGTAACGAACGACAGCTCAGCTCCGCGTGCGTGTGAATCTGTGTATTAACGTAACGTACTGGTTATGTAATACGTTAATACATACATGCGTGTTGATCTACGTGCCACATATATGCCATGTTGCGTCCGAGGTGAGGATAACCCCCAGCAGACCCTGTGTATTCTTCAGAACCAGGAAAATGAGGCACCGAATATAAACAGTATACAAAACATTTACAATAGAACGGAGGCACAAAGGAAGTTTTATTTTTTTTATTTTTTTAGGAAGTTTTATTTTATTTCATTTTTTATTTTATTTTATTTTATTTCATATTTTATTTTATTTTATTTTATTTATTTTATTTTATTTTTACAAAGGAAGTTTTAAAAGGAAAAGCGGAGGGAAAAAAATGATAAAAACAAAAGAGAAGAAAGGTAGATACGCCCAAACACGGTCACCTATAACAAGAAATACGATGAGTTAAACTTGTTATTAACAAAAATGATGAGGCTGGGTTTTAAAATAAAATTCAGCTAAGTGTTGTATATATAAAGCATATCTTGGGGTGCCTGGGTGGCGTTGTCAGTTGAGCATCTAAATTGTGATTTCAGCTCAGGTCATGATCTCAGGGCCATGAGGATGAGTTGTGTGACAAGCTCCGTGCTCAGTGGGGAGTCTGCTTGAGATTCTCTCTCCCCCGTGCCCCTTCCCCCAAGTACACACACTCTGTCTCTAAAATAAATAAATAAGTCTCTTTTTTTTTTTAAAAAAGGCATTATCTTTTTTTAAAAAGGGATTTATTTTTTAAGTAATCTCTACCCCCAGTGAGGAGCTAAACCCAGCATCAAGAGTCACATGCTCCACTGACTGAGCCAGCCAGGCGCCCCTATAAAAGGCATACCTAAAACAAAACAATGTAGAAATATTAAAAACACTTAGAATTGAAACCGTACAAATTAAATCAAAGGACAGCAATAATAATATCAAAAGACAGAATTTGAGGCAAAGAGTTTTAAAAGGGGTAAATATAAAAGGAATGATCAATGATGAAGATATAATCATCACAAGATAGTTTGTACCAAACAACGTAGTCTTGAAGCAAAGGTGGACAGAGTTACAATAAAATGACAACTTGACCTCCATCAGGAAAAGGATCAAGTATACACAAAATAGTAGTAAAAACAGACAATTTTGATAAACTTATTAATTTTTATCTGATGGCTCTTTATGAACTCAACAAAAAGAAACTATATATTATTTTTGAAGTCACGTGAGTTATTTACAAAAGTTTGTTGTGCAATATGCCACAAAAGAAGTCTCTACAAATTTTCAAGAACTTAATGTTACTTAGAACGCCTTCTTTGACCACAATGCAACCATTTGCTTAGAGCAAAAAAAAAAAAAGATTATTTGGAAACAGCCATATGACTGGAAATTTAAAATAACTCTGAAATAACTCATGACTTAAATATAAAATCACAATGCAAATTACCTTGAATGATTCATCTCAAGCAGTATTAGAAGAAAACATATCTTAAATATATTTATTATAAAGCAGGGAGGTTTAAAAATAATCTTAATGTTCAACTCAAGAACCTAGAGAAAGATAAACATGTAGAAAACAAAAATAAAAATGGCAAGCACGGAAGTTAATGTTATTAAAACATAAAACAGTAAACTCAACAAAATCAAAAGATCTTTTTTGAAAAGAATGTTGTAAGTAAATACATCTCATCAGAAATGATAAAGAAATAATGGGGAAAGAATGCAAATAAATAATAAGATTATAAAAGACATGAATTCAGACACCATGCAAATTGAAAATTTAGTAAGACAATACTATGAATAACTTCATTCCAACACATTTGAAAACTTAAATGAACTAGACATTTTCCAGAAAAATATGATCAAATTGACTAAAGAAAAATGGGAAATCTAAATCATGAATATTAAAGAAGTAGATTTAAAAATCTAGGGGTACCGAAAACCTGTAGAGGGTTTCTCACAAGCAAGTGCTATGAAACATTCAAAAAAATAGATATTTCTGTCTCATACCCATTGTACCAGAGAATTTCTGAAAAGGAAAACTTAATCAAGTTGTTCTGTGAAACTAGTATGATTTTTTTAAAGATATTTATTTATTTATTAAACTAGTGGATTTTTAATTAATTAATTAATACATTAATTAATTAATTAATTTATGATAGACATAGAGAGAGCGAGAGAGAGAGGCAGAGACACAGGAGGGAGAAGCAGGCTCCACGCAGGGAGCCCGACGTGGAACTCGATC
Organism: Nyctereutes procyonoides; assembly: GCF_905146905.1. Lineage (NCBI taxonomy): Eukaryota > Metazoa > Chordata > Mammalia > Carnivora > Canidae > Nyctereutes > Nyctereutes procyonoides. Next base: position 41,493,763 of record NW_026575120.1, on the reverse strand, counting down.
CCGGGACTCCAGGATCACGCCCTGGGCCAAAGGGTGGTGCCAAACTGCTCAGCCACCCAGGGATCCCCAGGCGTGGATTTTTTTAAAGAAAAACTGACTAAAATCAATATAGGACATGAAAATTACAGATCAGTCTTATGAATGCACATAATTTCAGAAATATTAAGTATTTAAAAATCAAATTCAACAGTGTGAAAACAATACATTATGACAAGTAGGACTTAGCGTGACAATGAAGATGGCTTAACATCAGAAAATGTATTAATGTTATTGGCCACATCATCGATTAAAGGAGAAAAAATAATCCATAAAATTCAGCCTATTTCATCATAAAGCCTGCCCCACTAATTAGTGAGAGAACTCGAGTGGCTTTTCCAAAGCTGTAGCGAATGTCTCGCCGGATGGCGCGGTGTTAGAGGCATTTGGTAGGGGTGTCTGCTCTCACTGCTTCTGTGCTGTGGATAGAAAACCAATGCAATAAGATAAGAAAAAGATGTAAGAAGGACAAGAATAGGGAACTAACAAAACTGTCTTCATTTTCAGATGACATGCTTGCCCCCCTCCCCAAATCAATACAATCAATTGAAAAAATATCGTGCACTGAGGTGGGCACTTGACAGGATGAGCACTGGGTGTTATTCTCTATGTTGGTAAATCGGATACCAATAAAAAATAAATTTATAAAAAAAATCTTAAATAGAAGATTAATATACAAAAATGAATGATGTCCCTGTACATCAGCAATTAGAAAATGCCGGAGTAAAAGATGCTGCTACTCACCGTGGGCGGGGAGGCCATGAGCGAGTACACCCAACAATAATCTAAGGAGATAAAAAAAAAAAAAAGACAAAAAAAAAATAATCTAAGGAGATATGTGGATGCCCTTCATTTTTAAAGATTACTGATCACTATTGAAAGACGTGAAAGAAAATCTGAATAGATGGAGAGATGTTCCAGTTTTTGGGTGATAGCCACTGAAAATGAATGTGTGAATTCAATTCAGTTCCAATCAAAATCCCAGTGCGAGTCTACACGGAGATAAAAACAAGGAGGGACTTAAATCTCAACTCCCTGCATGGAGCCTGCTTCTCCCTCTGCCTCTATGTCTCTCTCTCTCTCTCTGTCTCTGTCTCTCTCTCTTTCTGAAAGAGATAAATAAATCTTTTTTTTTTTTTTTTTAATTTTTATTTATTTATGATAGTCACAGAGAGAGAGAGAGAGGCGCAGAGACACAGGCAGAGGGAGAAGCAGGCTCCATGCACCGGGAGCCCGATGTGGGATTCGATCCCGGGTCTCCAGGATCGCGCCCCGGGCCAAAGGCAGGCGCCAAACCGCTGCGCCACCCAGGGATCCCGAGATAAATAAATCTTAAAAAGAAAAGAAAACTGAATGAGGTTAAAGCTGTGCACCTGCCTGAGGGGGAGGAGTGGCAGGAAGATGAAACAGCAAGTGCAAAGGCCCTGAGTGCGTGAGGGACAGCAAACGTGTCTGCAACATAATGAGAGAGACACGGAGACAGAGACAGAGACAGAGAGAGAAGGGCAGAGAGGGAAGCGGGTAGGAAACTAGGTAAGGAGGTAGCCCGGGACCAGGACATGGGGGAGGCTTGTGGACACAGTATGACCGTGATTTGATTCCGAGTGTGAGCAGGGCGTAAAGACGTAAAGACCGAACTGCGCTGCATGAACAAGAAGCTGTAGGGGAGTGAGCAGGAGATGAGGAAGGAGGCTGAGGCTGGCTGGGAGGCCAGGGAGTCGCCCGGGGCGGGGGGCGGTGGTTTGGGGTTGGGTGAGAAGCAGCTGGTTCGAGGGGCTCTGTCTGAAGGAGGGGCTGTGGGGTGGGCTTCGGGGACAGGAGTCAGAGCAGCCGGAGTGCGGCTCTGAGCTGGGGCGACTGGGGAGGTGGTGTATGCACGACAGGACGGGGAGGGGACACGTCCCGGGGAACTCACGGTGAAGAGACCACTGGAGTCCACGTGCATCAACATAAATTAGATTCACCCTCACACTACAAAAAAGTGTACATTCCCAACGTGTTGGAGACCTAAATGTAAAAAAGTAAAACTTTCATGTGTTTTTTTTTTAATGCACAAAAAAAAAATCATTATGGCCTAATTTATAGCAGGAAAGGAGTTTTGTTGTTGTTTTTTTTTTTTAAAACAAGACCCAAAAGCAAACTTCAAAAAACTAAAATCAAATCTTGTTATTTACAGCTTTTGCCCAGCTTCCCCGAGATAGAATTCACAAACGAAATTAGAAGTATTTAAGGCGAGCGACGCAGCGAGGGGGTGTACACGCGCGCTTGCAGTGACCCCAAAAGGCGCTGACCCACACATCCCTTCGCTCACAGACTTGTCATCTCTTGCGTGTGAGAAGAACCCGAGGCCTAGTGTCGCAGCAGACGTCGAGCACACAACATTGTAGTGACGGTTGTCACCATGCTGCACGCGGGCCCCGCCGGATTATCCGTCTGTAACTGAAGCCGCGTGCCCTTCGGTGGATGGATGTCCCCCCACCTCCTGCCCCCGGCTGCCATCGTTCCGGGAGGCCCAACCGTTGGGCTCCCATGTACAGGTGAGATCGTGCAGAATCTGTCCCTCTGTGCCCAACTCTGCGTCGCTCGGCCCGTCTCCTAGGTCCATCCATGTCATTGCAAATGGCGTCACTTCCTTTTTGAGACCAGATGCTCTTGCACGGCGCACGTACCCCAACTCCTTTACCCATTCACCCGCCGACGGACGACGGGTAGGTCCCTTTCACGTCCCGGCTTCTGTGAATCATGCTGCGGGGGTGTGTGGGGTGCAGACCGCCCTGAGACCGCGGCTTTACATCCTGTGGATAAATACCCACGACGGGGCCCACTGGGTCACGGGGGTGTTGTGCTACGTCCTTGAGGAGCCTCCGTGCAGTTTTCCACCAGTTCGCGCTCCTGCCAACGGCGCACAAGAGCTCCTCTGCCCCGCGTCCCGCCAGCATGTGCCGTCTCTCTCGTTGTCTTGACAAACCATCCTGACGGGGTGCGGCGGCAGGTCACTGTGGTTCGGATTTGCATTTCCCTGGTGACGAGTGCTGTGGAGCGTCTTGTCGTGTGCCTGTTGGCCGTTCTGACACCTTCTTTGCAAAAATATCTATTCGGCTCCTTTGCCCATTTTAGAGATTTTCTTGTCTGCTTTTCACTGCTAAGTTATGTGTGTTATCCACACGTCGGGTTAAATTAGCCCCTTATCCAATGTACCCTTGGCCAATATCTTCCCCCGTTCCGTAGATTGCCTTTCATTAAGCCAATGGTTTCTGTGCAGACGTTTTTGAATTTGAAGTAGTCGCACTTATTTTTTGTTTTCTTTTGTTGCCTTCTTTTTCGGTGTCAAATCCAAAAAAAAAAAAAAAACCTCATGGCCCAGAGCCACGTGAAGGAGCCTCTTCACTACGTTTTTTTCTGCCTCTTGTATGGTATCAAGTCTTACACCCAACTCTTTAATCCATTTCTTCTTTTTTGAGTGGTAGGGACCCAGTTTCATTCCTCTGCAGCGGGCGTCCAGTTTGTCCGATGTTATTTATTGAAGGCCGCCCCTTCCCCGTTACGTGTTCTTGGCTCCCTTGTGGCACCACCTTCGGATCAGGCGAGCGTGTACGTGTGGATTTACTTCTGGACTCTCTCTTCGGTTCCGCGGGTCCGTGTGTCTGTTTTATGTCAGAGCCAGGCTGTGCCGGTCACCGCAGCTGTTTAGCATCATTTGAAAACCAGGAATCATGGCGCCTCCAGCCCCGTTCTTCTTCCTCATGGTTGCCTCGGCCATTTGGGGTCTTCTGTGGGTCCATGTGAATGTTGGGATTGTTTGTTCTATTTCTGTGAAGAATGTCATTGGAGTCTGGATAGGGATCACATTAGATCTGTAGGTCCTTTTGCGTAGTATGGACATAGTAACCATATTAAGCCATATTAAGGCAAGGAGACCCCTGTATGCTACCAGAGAACTACAGACCCTACAGTCACTGCCCCAACGGAACGGTTTGCCGAGAGGCCGGTCTTCTGGGGGCTCAGTCGGTTAAGCCTCAGACTCTCAGTTTCGGCTCAGGTCATGGGACGGAGCCCGGGGGAGGGCCCAAAGCTCAGCGGGGCGTCTGCTTCAGCCTCTCTCCCTCTCCCTCTGCCCCCCCCACTCACTCCCTCTCTCTCTCAAATAAATAAATAAATCTTTACAAAGAAGAAGAAGGGGCACCCGGGGGGCTCAGTGGTTTGGCGCCTGCCTTTGGCCCAGGGCATGACCCCGGGGTCCTGGGATCGAGTCCCGCATCAGGCCCCCTGCATGGAGCCTGCTTCTCCCTCTGCCTGTGTCTCTGCTTCTGTCTCTGTGTCTCTCATGAATAAATAAATAAAATCTTAAAAAAAAAAAAGAAAATGCACACAAGTATGGCAAAACGGTAGGTTTTTTAAAACTGTGCAAATAAGTACTCGTTAGGCTCTTTCTCTATGATTTTCTGTGCATTTGAAATGTTCCATAACTTGAAATGCCAGTGGTGATGGTGTGATCTGTCTCAGACCCCCCACCCGGCCTTGAGTACAAATTTCTGTTCTCAGAGTTGCTGAATTAATGCTTCCAAGAGTAATCCTGTTGGAGTGGATCATACCTCCCAGCTCAGAGCCTGGGAAAACCATCATGAATCTGCCAGGCACTGGGGAAATCAAGTTGTTTTCCCTCTTTCTCTCTCTCTCTCTCTCTTTTTTTTTTAAGCTTGTGCTAAAAAACACAACCCCAAACCCAGGAGCTCCATTCCAGTCCCAACAAGAAGCCGGAGCACACAGCTCCCGACTGCCGGCCCAGCCCCCACCGCTCCCTCCCCCTGCCCCCGGCCCCCGATTCCACCAAAGGGCCTCATGTGGACACAGGCCGTGTGGACACAGCCTTTGCCTCGGAGGAGAGATGAATGACGGCGCTGGTAATCCGTCCCCTGCACTTCTGGGGCCAAGAGCCGAGGGATGTAAACAGGTTCAGATTTATCCTCTGGCTCTCCTGGGGGGCCCAGCCGCCGTGGACGGGCTCACCTTGTCTCTGCTCGCAGGTCAGGGGTCAGAGGTCCATAGAGCTGCTCAGGCTGCGGGGGGTCCAGCACACAGGCCCCACAATGAGCTGCTGTCGGAAACCAGAACTGCTGTCGCCAAAGCCAGGGGTCGGGATCAGGCAGGCCGTGCTGGGGGGTCCTGCTGCCTGAGCCCTGGGGTTGGGGAGGGGCTGCCCCAGAGGACGGGCTGCTTAGGGCTGCAGGAGGTGCATGCTGCAGGCGTCCGAGGCCGCGGGGACAGCGCACAGGCTGGATGGTGGCATCCGCAGAGCCAGGCGCAGGCCCCGGGCACCCCGGGGAGGACGCAGGCCCCGGCACCACCACCCAAGAGCTTCCAGAGGCACGTGGGCCCGGGGCTTCCTGACGCCTCCGGCCATCGCTGGGGCAGAACAGCCCTGCACCCCGTGTGTGAGTCTGTGTCCGCTCTCATTATCTGAGGGGACACCGGAGGCGACACCGCCCTGTGCCACGTGGAGTCAGGTATTTTGAGGGTCCCCGTTGCTGGACTGTCCCAGATGCCCAGAGGCTGGAGGCAGTCCCTCTGGGCCAGAGGGATGAAGAGCCCACTCCCCCGAGTGTAGACGGCCTCCGTCCTCGGTCTGTCTGCGCCGTGCTCCCCCGGTGCGGCTGTGTGCAGAGCTCCCCTTGGCTTCAGAGCTCGTGTGGTGCTGGCCCAGGCCCCCTGCCCCAGCGCAGACCCTTCTTCTCCAGGGGGCACCTGCAAGACCCTACCTCCACCCAAGGGAGTGAAGGTCCTGAGGGGCAAGACCACTTCAGAGGGACAGACAACGCATGACCCCTGCCAAATCACTCCCGGGAGGGTGTAGTACGGTGGACGCCCCCTTGCCCACAGTGTGGCTGGGACCCCTCACCGCAACCTCCCTGGCGCCGGGCGCTAGGTTTTCTTTTTTAGTTATTAACAGGGTTTTGGTTTTTTTTAACTGAATTTTTATTTTATTTTTTTATATGTATTTTTTTTTACTGGAGTTGGATTTGCCGATATATATTCTAACCCCCAGTGCTCATCCCATCAAGTGCCCCCTTCCGTGCCCGTCACCCCGTCACCCCGCCCCCCACCCACCTCCCCATCCACCGCCCCTTATTCTTTTCCCAGAGTTATGGGTTGCTCATGGTTTGTCTCCTCCTCTGGTATTTCCCACCCGGTTCCCTCCTCTCCCCCGTGATCCCTTCCACTACTTCTAGGCCCTGAATGAGTGAGACCATGTGATCCTCCTCCTCCAACTGACTTACTTCACTCAGCATCATACCCTCCATTCCCATCAGGGTTTTTATTTTATTTTAATTTTTTTAAAGATTTTATTTATTTATTCTTGAGAGGCAGAGAGAGAGGCAGAGACACAGGCAGAGGGAGCAGCAGGCTCCCTGCACAGAGCCCGATGTAGGACTCGATTCCGGGACCCTGGGGTCACACCCCCGTCAGGGTTTTTTATTCATTTTTAATTTTTTATTTATTTATTTATTTTTTCCATCAGGGTTTTTTAAAACAGGGAATTCATTCTTAAGTAAACTGGCCATCTGTGGATTGGCTGTTTGGGTCTTTCCCCAGGACACGAGCGCATGTCTCCCCTGATGTTGGCTGGAACCGAAAGGATGCCGAGAACAAGCAGCGCTGAAAGCTCCACGAGCTGGGGATCCTCTGGCCCCGCACGTGACCCTCCTTCTAGAACCAGAAGCCACCACCCATATGGTCGAAATAACCTGCCACTTAGAACCAAAGTATAGGGCTCAGGGCTCAGCTCTGGCAATCTCTGTGTCATTCCTCCAATCTCTTGTGGCTTCTGTTACGCTGCCGGCCAGATGGAGATCAACGGGCATCCTCCTGGGGCTCCTGAGAACTAATGGGCTCTCACACATCACACTCTGGGGCATGTCTGCACGCCCTGGGGCCGCTCTGCAAGGACCAGATCGTGTCCATCCTGGGGGAACCATCTGACCACCAGCACCAGGCCGTTTATACGAATTAGCGGGCTTTGGCATGGAGAGGAGGATTCATCCTCCAGTTACTTGCTCCATGTGGCAGGATTGAATCACACAAGGGAGTTCATGGACCTAAAATTCAATTACTTGTCGTATTTTTTATTTGCTTGTTTCCTCCTTTCCCTGGTAAATTTAATTTTTCTCCTTCTAATGAAGCTCTCTGGGAAAATCAAATCACGGCTTTATGTGAATCAGAGTAATGAACCCTGGTTGGAGAGGCACAGATGGACATGGGTTTGGCGGAAGGTTCTCGAGCCAGCAGAGTGGTGTCGGGCTGGCCTCCCCGGGGTCCCTGGTGGAGGGCCTGGATGCGTTACGGTCAGCGCTGGCACTGGTAGGCCAATGGGCAGAGTGGTGCACGAACACAAACCACCCCAATGAGAGTTTTCTCGAAGCAAAAGACAATCTTAATTCTGCCCTGTGTCTACTCCCTCAGAAGTGAGGACTACATGGAGGACAACGTTTTCTATAACCGACTCGTCCCCCAGCAGCCGATCGTTACCCATCAGCCCCGATGACAATGGGCTCTCGTGCCCCTCTGGAAAAGGCCTGACCTCATCATGACTCCATCACCCCTTCTATGCCGGTCTTGGCCAACAGCATGCCGGGCCCAGGCCACCCTCCAGCTCCGGCGGAGCTCCATGCATACAGTGGCGCCGAGTGCTGTGTCCTCCTGCCTCCCCAGCCACTGATCCCTGCTGCCTACACCCCCGGGTGTGCTGCCTTGCGGGGCGTCCACTTGGGCCACTGCCAGGCGTCTGACAGAGAAGGGGGCTCCTCCTCTGGGGGTCAGCATGCACAGCCATGCTTGTCACATCCCAGAGCGCAGTCCAGAGAGCGGCACACAGGGGCTGTTCCCTGGGGAGATGCCTGGCCCCCCACATGTACATGCACAACATGCACGCTCATACACGCACGTGCGCACATGCACATACATGCACATGCACATGCACATGCACACACCAATGCACATGGATGCACATGGTACATGCACGTGCACATGCGTACATGCCCATACCAATGCACACAGATGCACATGGTACACGCACATACATGCATGTGCACATGCATACGTGCCCATACCAATGCACATGGATGCACACGCACATGGTACATGCACATGCATATATACACACATGCGGTGTACACATGTGCACGAATGCAGTTACACGTGTACTTGCGTGCACACCCGTGCAACCTTTGGGGACCTTATGAATGAAGGAGGAGTCCTAGTGGGTGCAGAAGAAAGAGACAGATGTGTGCGCTCGTTTCTCGCACAGCTTCTGAATTTCCTGCATGTTTTGTGTTGAGCATCAGCCCCACCGAGACCCAGAAGTGCTGTCGCCATTCCCCCCGCCTGCTCCTGCTCCCTTTGTTTTCCAACCACTCTGTCCTTTCTCGGAGGCAACGTGGGTCCTGTGGTTTGCTTGAGTGCGAGAGAGGGGAAGGGCTTAGCAAGATGGGGGAGCAGCAGGGCGCAAAAAGAAACCCACCCACTTCTGAAGACTATCTAGCAATACTATCCCCTCGGGCATGAAAAGCCCCGTTCCAACAGCAGCCTGGGCTGAGGCTAGAGCAGCAGCCGTTTCTCCCCATGACCCCCCTGGTCCCGGCTCCGGGCTCTATCGTCCTCCACACACGGCGTGCATTGGTGAGGTCCCATGGGGAAGCCAACGGATGGAAGGCTCCACTCGTGGCCGAGGGTCCAGGGCAGAGGGGGGTCGGGAGGGAGGCCGGGGGAGGCCGGGAGCAGCAGGCGCGCTGTGGGGAAAACGTATAAGAAACACAGTCCAGCCGGGGCACTTGTAGCTGTTTCATGCAACTTCCTAGTTTCCATATTAACTGTAGAGCACATGGTATTTTCTCCACTTTATGGAACAAGAAGCTAAGGTTTTGAAAGGCTAGGTCATTTTCCCCAAAGTCCTGAGTCTTCCCCTACAGCAAGAGGCACAACCGCCGCCCGAGAGCTCAAGCCAGAAGCTGGATTCACCCTGGACTCCCCCACCTGCCTCTGCCGCCCTCTTGTCCATTCAGTCAGTGAGCGAGCTCCTTGCGGGACCTCTCAGAGCCCGGGCTCCTCCTCGCGCCTGCCGCCGTCGGCCTCAGCCCCATGGCTTCCCGCCGGCTTGTCACCACACCATCCTACCACTCTTCCGGCCATTGGCTCCCCAGTCAGGCTATGAGAAGACCGTTGGGCTTCCCTGCTTGGCACCCTGGGCGACCTGCGTAGGCCTCACTTCAGAGAGATCCCCTGCACCTCATCCTCCAGACGAAGCACGCTAGGACGGTCTCCGGAGCATCCAGGGGAGCATTAGGCCAAGTCGGAGACCTCCAGCTGCCCACCAACAAACCGAAGCCTGTTTTCCTGAAATCTAAGAGTAATTTAAAGTCTACAAAACCTGGATGGTTTAGATCCAGACATGAATCCTTAGCAATGAAGGGCGCTCCTGCTAGTTTGCCCGTGTATCTTATTTTGCCCGAAACAAGGAAGGCACACGCATACTGACTCCTCCACAATCCCTGCGTGACGCATTTTCCGAGCTGCAACCTGGGGCGGAGACCGAAGCCCGCCGGCGGAACTCGGTGAGGCTGAGCCCCGGCGTCAGGTGCCCGGGCTGCATCTGGCTTTCATTCCCTTTGCTCCCAAGGCGCTGGGTCCTTCGGGTGCTCTGCACTGAGAGGTAGCAGGCGCCCAGTAATGAACGGATGCTGACGTTTCCCTACCTAGGCGGTGTCCTCGGTACGCGGGAAGCAGCAGGACATTGATCTTCATTCTCCGCAAGTCTGTAAGAAATGGGTAACTTTCCTGAAGCAGAAGACGTCGACTGCCCATGACCCCATTCAGATGCGCCGTTCGCTCAACCGCAGCCTGCTCTGCCCTTGGTCTTCTATTTCATGGCTTCTTCTCCATCTCCATCTTGCTTAAACCAGCATTTTGCCACACACGCGGCGTCATCCTGGTGGTCTGCATCCCTGACTCATTTTCTCCTTCTTCAATCCCGTAGGCAGACATTGTTATCTCATCTCCTGTAAGAGGCCCCTGGGAATTGTGAGAAGCTCATAGCCCTGCCCGTGGCCACAGATGGTGGGTGCCAGAGCCAGGCCCGGAGCCCAGGACCCTAACGTACTCCTTCCACTGCAAACCACACAGCGGGTTTCTGCTGAGCTCCCGGATGCTGGGACTTCCAGCACACCAAGGGTTGGGATGTATGTCCCAGACGAGACCATGTAACTCTGTAATCTCCATGGGGTGAAATGGAAGTTCTGAAGGATGGGCTGCCTCCAAGTGGCGCAGGTTTAGATGTGGAATCAGAGGTCCTGGTTGAATGCCCAGGAGGCCAGTTCTCAGTGATTCAGGCAAGTCTTGTAACTGCCCTGAGCATCAGGTCCTGCGTGTGCACCACTCACGGGGCTGAGGACAGTGGCTGCCCCAACAAACAAGTCTTCAATGTCTGCTCTTGGACACGGCCCCTGCCTGGCAGGGCTTCTCCAGGGACAGTGGCAATGCAGAAGTAAGTTGTAAAAGGTGCTGTTGAGACTAGGCTGACATCTGCAAAGCCCTTGGCATATTTTTGATTTCCCATAAATGAGTTGACGTCTTGATTGACTTAAGATTTGACCACCGAAGAGCAACAATCATGAAACACGATGGTGTAGGGCTGATTGTTGGGTTAAAGGAGATTAAGGAGACATGACAATCAAATGATGTGAAATCCTTGACTGGGTCTTGCTTAGAAAACTTTAAAAGAGGGGCGCCTGGCTGGTTCACCTGATTGCGTGTCTGACTCTCAATGTCATCACAGGTCATGGCCTCGGGGTCGTGAGATGAAGCCTCACGTCGGGTTCCCTGCTCAGTGAGGTGTCTGCTTGGGATTCTCTCTCTCCCTCTCTCCCTCTGCCCTACCCTCTCTAAAATAAATAAATACATCTTTTTTAAAAAAGAAAACTTAAAAAAACATTTCGTGGACAAAAGGAAATATTCAAATCAACGTTAAATTTTGCAGGAAATGACAATGGCTTCGTGGCCCTGCAGAGGAATATTGTTGGAGAGACATTTAGTGGTGAAGGGCCTTACGTCTGCCAACGTTTTGAATGGTTAATATATAATATGACCTCTTCACCATTGGGTAGAAAAAGATGGACTCTGTGAGAAGGGGGCACATCCCACAAGGTTATCCCATCCCCAGAGTCTGAATCTTGAACAGCAGGGCAAGGAGACCCAAGAGGGTGACAATTCCGCTCAAGGAAGGAGCCCAGGGTCATGGCCTCCTGAGTGGCTGCTCTGTTCACTCATTTCCCTAAAAGTGCCCAGGCTTGGCCGCCATTCACAGAGAAGAAACACCACAGATACAATGAAGAAACGCATGTTTCCATTGTGCTGGGTGAAGCATCTTACCCTCCAACAATTCCATGACCGAGCATGAGCACAGGCTCATCTGAGTTTTCTCGAGTGAGCGATGCAAAGTCCTTCTGTATATGTTGATATAAGTCCACCATCCTGTCACCGTCTCAAAGTGACAATAGTGACAGGTCAGCAACCTCCCTGATGCTCCCCCAGCTGCATCCCCCCAGCAGCTACACGGGTCCCACACCAAAGAATCAACGTGCTCATCCCAGTCGGCCCTGCCCAGGGCACAGCCTTATCTCTAGAGTATCTCCCGGATCAGCCATTGTGACTAACACCTCCTGGGTGGTCTACTTCCCCTACAGAGCCTGTACACAACAACCAGGATCACCACAACTGTCAAAAGGTGGCATCAGCCCAAATGAACCTCAACCACCAAATGGAACGGGAAACGTAGCCTATGTGCACACGCCCGTGTCGCACACGAGGAGCCGGGTGTTACTACCTGCGGGAGCCGTGGAGACGTCATGCTGAGTGAACAAAGGCAGGTCCAAGAAGCCGTATAGGGTGTGATTCATGTAGGTGAAAAGTCCACAACAGGTGAACTCACGGAGATAGACGTGGATCGGCAGTTGCCAAGGTTTGAGGGAAGATGACCTGTGGAATCACTATGAATGTGCACAAGTTTTCCTTTTGGGGGGATGGCGATGTTCCAGAATTAGATGTTCCAGGATGATGGTCAGACAACCCAATGAAGACGCTAAAAGCCCCTGGATTGTACCCATTAAAATGGTGATGTTTATGGTGCTTGAATTGTGCCTCCATGCAGTAAATACGTGGGGAACTGGGGGTGCGCCTTAACGGCACGGGACAATCCCGTCCCCACCTGCGGAAAGAGAAATGGAGCTTGTTTGTGAATGAAGTAGACCCGCTCGGTGGGGCGGCGGGGCTGCGGGGTGCCAGACGGGAGCCGGGGGTGCTCTGACACACGCTGCCATGGAGAATTTCACAAACCTGGCGAGCCAGGCGTTTTCTTCCCAGGTGCAATCCCAACACAGGGCCGCCCGGGGGGCTCAGTCGGTGGAGCACCTGCCTTCGGCTCAGGTCATGGACTCAGGGTCCTGGGGTGGAGTCCCACGTCGGGCTCCCCGCTCAGCAGGAAGTGTGCATTTCCCTCGCCCTCTGCTGCTCCCCCCAACTTGTGCCTCTCTTTCTTTCACAGATAAATAAATGAAATCCCTTTAAAGGCCCAACAGAAATGCAAGCATATAGGAATACTTACAGGGGCTTCATTTGTTGTGACCCAAAAAAGAGACAAGAAGGAAGACAGCATCCATCGGCAGCAGAACGGGTACATCGTGGTGTATTCATAGCGGAAGACGTCATGCAGATGAGTTGCAGATGTGCAGCCGGCCCAGAATGGCCCGACCCAAGGCCCACAGAGGGCACAATCCCCGTCCTAAGAAGTAGAAAGGCACGCAGAGCTCGCTGGTGTCAGAAGTCAGGACTGCGGGCACCTTGGGTCATGAGAGGCCGCGGCGTGATGATGCTTGTGCAGGTGTGTCTGTACCCAGCCTGTGGCAGTGCCTCCAGTGGCCCACTGGGGACTTGTGTGCTTCTCTGGGTATGTATTAAAACTCAGTGTGTCAGCTCTAAAGCCAAGGAGTTTGCTAATGAAATGCTTGGAACCCTAGTAAGAATTTTGTCGATCTGGGGTTTCAGTCTGAAAATATAAAGTCATGAGCACCCGCTTTCCCAAAATTCAACTTCGCTGTCCTCTCAACCTCGACAACTAAAATATTCCTACTATCGTCAATAGTCTTGTTTTCATGTAAGCGACGGTGACATTACATAGGAAGCTCTGGGCCCATCATCTGGGCAGTCATTTCTAGTCTCAACATTTTTTTAAAATATGAGCACATCTGGATCTTCTGATCGTAAACAGCTCTTCTGTAAAAATGTCCTTCAAAAGCCTTTCTTCCTCAGAAAAGGGGCTGGATCTCTTCTTTGACTAACATTTGGAGAGAAGATGTTGAACTAAGAACTCTTAATGCATTTGTGCTTGATTTTGTTTTATAGCCTTGAAATTCTCTTTGCTGATGTTGACTTCCCTTAGCATTTAATTTTAATATGGCCATTTGTGTTCATTGTAGATCTGTGTGTGTAAGTGCATGTGTGTGCATGCGTGAGTGTGTGTGCGTGCCTTGGTGTGCATATTTGTAAAGTGCCTGTGTGAGTGCACACGTGGGAGTGCATGTGTGTGCATGTGTGAGTGCATGTGTAACTGTATGTGTGTAGCTGTATGTGTGAGTGCACGTGCATGTGTCTAAGTGTGTGTGAGTGCACATGCGTAAGTGTGCACGTGTGGGAGAGTACGTGTAAGTGTGCGAGAGCGGGTGTACATGTGTGCTACTGCATTGCAAGTGTGTAAGTGTGTGAGCGTATATATGATTGTGTAAATGTGAGTGTATTGTGTGTGTGAGTATGTGTGTGTGCACGTAAGTACACATGCGTTTAAGTGTGTGTGAGTGCATGTGTGAGTGTGTGCGCATGTGGGAGTGGGCGTGTGCACGTGGGAGTGTGAGTGGGGGTGTAAGTGCACCTGTGTGGTGTGGGGGAATGAAGGGAGAGGACTGGAAAGGCTGCAGAATATACGCAGAGCGCTCTGACGTCCTTGTCCGTGAAATGCCGCGTTGACTTCCGTGATTTCTTCCAGGCTGCTCCACGTAATTTTTTAGGATGACTGACTTTTTTTAAAGACTTTATTTATTCATGAGAGACGCAGAGAGAGAGAGAGAGAGAGAGAGAGAGAGAGGCAGAGACACAGGCAGAGGAGCAGCAGGCTCCATGCAGGGAGGCCGAGGGACTCGATCCCAGGACCCCGGGGTCACGCCCTGAGCCGGAGGCAGACACTCCACCACTGAGCCCCCCGGGGGCCCCAACCGTTTGACTTTTAACCAGAAGGGCCTGCAGGGCTTGTCTTTTCTTTCTCGCTACCTTTCCATTCGCCCGCGCATTCCATCCCTGCCCGAAAGCCCTTCCATGTCCTGCATCAGTCAAGGATTTCTGGATCCCTGTGCTTCCACGTGCACTGGGGGCAGGATGGGTGGGCATCCAGCACTTATCCAACAGGCTGTTCCCACCGAGAGTCAAAGGGCTGCTTCTCCGATCATCATTCCTATGAAAGATCTTTCCAGCTTAAGTTTAGCTCAGAATGAACCAACGTTTTCTTGATTTCAGATTAACGGCTCTTACGCCTGAGCCTGTCATCGGGCATGCTTGCCTCTGTTGTCATGGTCATCTGCGTGCTACGCGTCCACTCCATGCTTCCCTCATAGCTCCGTCCATCGACCAAAATATCGACACACACACCTACACAATAGCGGAGTTCCTCTTCGGGGAACGTGGTGTACACATACTTTTCTGCATTTTCAACTTAAAGTCCCAGGCGCTCTATAAAACACAAAATAGGAAGGCTTGGGAAACGGAGGGAGGCAGACCAGCTACAACTCAGGACCTGAGGAACGGCCCGGGGTGAGGCCCCTGGGTTTCCATGTTGCGTTGCATACCCCAGACAGGGGGGTGGAGAAGCCAACAGCCTGGAGGCGTCAGGAAGTGCAGACTGACAACAAAACACACAAAAAAAACAACAGCTTACTCTCCAGCCAAGGAGCCTGGAATGGGGTCACGGAGCAAGACGGAGCATGAAGACTGTGAAGCAACTGCTATAGAAATCTGTCCACGGGCAACTGGGAGCACACGTGAAACAAATGGAAACAAAATAGGACGTCACAGGAACCAAAAATGAAAGATATAAAGAAGAACCACCTGGAGATTTTAGAACCAAAAACCCCAATAATCAAATTTGAAATGCAATGGATCAGCTCAAGAGCAGGATGGAGAAGAAGGCGTCGGTGAGCGTGGAGACAGGACTATAGGAATTACCCAATCTGCAGAGCAGAGACATCAGGCTGCTGGGACCATAACTGAAGGCCTAACAGTCATGTCCTCAGGGTCCGGAAGAGACGACTGGAGATCACAGGTGCGGCTGAAAGAATATTTGGAGGAATGATATCTCAAAATGTCCCCAATCTGGCACATGCGAAAACCCCATAAAACCCACAGCTTCAAAGAAGTTGAGGGAATCCCAAACAAAATATATCAAAGACGTCGACACCAAGACTCATCACATCAAAACTAAAAACAAAAAAGGGAAAACATCATGAATGTAGCCCTTTACCCGCAGGGGTGGAAAACCATCCAAACGACAGTAGATTTCTTATCCCAAACTGGAGGCCCGAAGAAATCGGCATCCTATTCCCAAGTGTCGAAGGAAAGGTCAACCCAGAGTTCTATACCCAGGCAAAATGGCGCTTGGGAGTCAAAGGGAAATAAAGCGGTGGGACATGAAGAGGCTTTGCCACCCACAGGCTCGCCCTAAGAGAGGACCACCCAAAGCTCTCTAAACAGAAAAGGGAAAAAAGAGGACAAATATTGGATCAGAAGGAGGGGGAAAGAATCACGAGGAGAGCAGAAACGTAGGTAAATGCAAAAGACGGGCCCCTTTTCTCTGCAATTTTCTAGATTCTATGTGATATTCGGAGCAAAGGTTGCATCATGGTGGTTCTCAAGAAAAAAAAGGTGCATATGCGACGCGTCCTGCCCCATGTTTCTCTCCAACGGTGCTGCTCTGTGTAATAAGAGGTGTGATTAGGAAATTGTAGAAACAATGACACTTTTCGTTGGAAGCAGCGGACGCAAGGAGTGAGTCCCGAGATGCAGAGACATGTCCGTCTGTCGGTCAGCAGCGGAGCGCTGATGCTGGGCGGAGGCCGGGGCACCCCTCCTTGGCCTGCCTCCACATCCCCCGACGCGGGCCTCACCGAAGACGCTCCCAGGGGCTTGGCCAGCCTGCAGCAACGCTCCGCACCCCACGTCCTGCTTCGCTCTACGGCTCCGAGGGGGAAATGAGAATCTTCAGACTGAGACAGCCCCCGGTGCGGATGCTGGGTCACCATCCCTGTGGTTGTCCCTGTCGAAAGCATCCCTGGAAGAGCACTGAAAATTTCCCACCCGCCATCCATCAGGGCCAAGGAGAGGCAGAGGGAGAGTCTAAAACACACCACAGGGCTGGAAGGGAGACCCACCGTGACTCCTGAACTGCGTGGCTTTAAGAAAATAAATGTTTTTTTCCGCAATAATCTTTACAACTTTGAAAATATATTTGAAAGGGAAAGCAAACAAGCACAAAGATGAGGCAGGGGCAGGGACGAGGAAAGGGCTCCACGCCAGAGAGCCATGCATCCAGGGCACGTCCGCCCCTGCACCCTTGCTCCATGCCGAGGTCTTCGCGGCAAGTTACGGTCACGCACACGCAGGGACGAGTTCCTTCCATTGCAGCAGGAACAGGAAAGCGAGTTCATTGCCGAGGCAGTAAACCTCTGGTTTCTGTGCTTAATGTCCAAGACGTGTGGCTGCTGCTGGCTTGTTCGGAGCATTGAGGACACGTGAACTCTGCCTACACTTCCGTAATGAGATTTCCTATCACTAATCTATGACTAGGCCAACAGAGCTTTAATTTCCTCCTAATAGGGACATTTAAGAATTTACCAGGTTATGGAGAGTTCAAGCACGGCCAGGCTTTCCATCAAGAAATCCTAATTCAAATCCTGGTCTCCTTTGACTAACAGGCTCCGATGGTGACATTACATCTGCGGGACCCGGGGCAGCGTCATGGGCTCATCCCCCTGCCATCTGGCCAGAATGCCTGCAGCTGGCTCCGAGCCTCAGAAGAGCTTGGCTGCAAAGTCGTGCAGGGAAAGGCCCGGCTGGAGGCTCTGGGTTGGCTTTATGGGGAAGCAGCGGGGTTCTCCGGTGAAAAGCAGAACTGAGAAGCGCTTGTGGTGCCAGCCAGTCTGGCTGGAAAGCACCAGGCTCCCCTTCCTCGCCCTCTGCCCGCCCCCACCGTAGTGAGGTCCTGTGGCCGCACAGAGGGCTGTTAAGGTCTGTTGGTCACGGACCCCATGGGGCTGACATCCCTCCTTCGTCTCGTTAGACCAGTCGAGTCAGGAAGGGCTGCCCGTTGGCAGGCAGGGAAACTGAGGCAGAGACATGTTAAGGCAATTCTCCCCGACAGGTGATGCTGATGTGCCTCGACTCTCTTTAGTCGGCTCCTGGCTCGTCCACCTTCCGAAGCCTCCTGCCGACGCCATGCCGCGAATACCTCAGGTGCTCCAAACACGTGAAAGTGACTCTGGGTTGTTCCAGAAAAACAGAACCAATAGGTTGTAGGGACATGTGTATATGGAGGCGGGGGGAGACAGTAGAGGGTGGAGATCCTCGTTTTGGGGAACTGGCTCCTGTCATTGTGGATGCGGGCAGGCTGGCAGGCGACTTCCTGGGGGCGCCCACACCCTGCTGTCCTCCCCAGGCTCCTTGCCATTAGATGGGACACGTGGCTGCTTCCCAACGGGCCCCTGGGAGCAGGTGCGTGTGTCCCGTGGGGCCAGGAGCCTGGACCTATGCGCCGGGGCCTCCGTGGGCTCCCCTCCCTGCTGTGGGGGCGCAGACGACCCCCAGGGGGCCGGGCCGGCCGGAGCAGGGCAACTCTCCCCCCGTCCCACATGCCTCGCCTGCCCCGGACACCTGCTGCTGGGATGGGGCCACAGGTGTCCCCCTGAGGCCCCACGAGGGGCCCGGTGAGCCTCTGGCAGGGACGTTGCTCACTGAGGTCACTCACTCGCTCCCCGAAGCCTGGACTCTGGGGCCAGGTGCCCCTGGCAGCGCCCACCGGCGGCATCAGGGCCACGGGGACCATTGCGCAGGCAGGAGAGTGGGAGCGGCATGCGGCGCCTCGGCCACCGAGGAGGCGCCACGGCCTCCACTCCCCAGAAGGGCTGTGCGAGGGGGAGACAGGGTCCAAATCATGTCCCCCTAACTAATTACTCTGATTTATTAACCCAGAGCACCTGGAGCGGGCCCTGGCCCTGACGCCCCTCCTTCCCCACCAGGTGGGCGCCTGCTGGCCCCCGATGGCTCCTTCCTTCTCCCCGTCACCATGATTGTGACAGCGGCCGCCGGGCAGCAGGGAGCGCGAGGGTCACTACAAGCTCAGGGCTCGGACTCGGCCTCGGGGCTGGGAGGGGGGTGAGGGAGGCGGGGTCCCCGGGGACGTTGGGTGCTGGGCTGAGCGCGTGGCTGGACTCGGGGATCCAGGAGGGGCACTGGAGAGGGGCCGGCTGAGTGCCCTGGGTCCCCTCCCTCCACTCCCTTCCTTCCCTCTCCCTCTCCTCACCCCCTCCCCCTCCTGCTCCCCCTCTTCCTCCTCCTCCCGCCCCTTCTCCTCCCGCTCCACCTGCCCCAGGACTGTCGGGAGGCACTAGGACAGCCAGGCGCCCAGCTAGCCCCCTGCTGCAAGTCCCGGCGCCTGCGTCTCACCCAGGCCAGCTCTGCCTCCTTGTCTCAGAGTCGGGAAGCCCAGAGGGTGACCATGTTGGACATGAACCCCTGTGGCCTCAGCGGCGCTGGGCCCAGGTCACTACAATCGGCCTGAAATGCAGTGGGCGGTCTTTGCCAGGGCGCCGCGTGGAGGATCGGCTCAGGCCGCGGCGTGATCGGGGGTGTCGATAATTACTTGGGGAATACACGATCCAACACTTTCCAGGGGCGCCTGGGGGCTCAGCCAGTGAGGCCTCGGCCTTGGGCTCGGGTCATGATCTCGGGGTCCTGGGATCGGGCCCCGCATCGGGCTCCCTGCTCAGGGGGCCTGCTTCTCCCTCTGCCTGCCCCTCCCCTGCTCTCGCTCTTGCTCTCTCTCTTTCCCTCTGCGTCAAATGAATAAATAAAATCTTAAAAAAAAAACAAACACTTTTCAGACACGAGCAATGAGCTGGAACCTGCCCCGTGCGGCCTTTCATGCATTGAAACGGCTGCCACGGGGCTTGGGCGGCGTCACGCTCCGGCCCCGGGGTCACGGGGCAGGTGTGCCCACTGGGCTGACGCCGTGGCAGCCCTCGGAGAGGGGTGGAGGAGGCGGGTGTCTCTGGGGCTCTTGGCGACCTGGGTGCAGCTCCTCAGGCCTGTGGGGAGATGCGTCTCCAGGGGAGGCCCAGCAAGGAGCCCATCAGGGGTCAGGGACACGGCATCCCCTGCGGCCAAATCCCATGCTTGGGGACAGTGTCCCCAGGCAGCCAGTAGAATTGCTCCCAAGGTGAGGAACGAGCGGCTGTTGCTGCCCGGACACGGGACCCCATCCCTGCGGTGCAGTGCTCCTCGTCCTCCTCGTCCTCCTCCTCTTCCTCACCGCACCACACCCCTGCGGGGCTGCCCGTTTCCCAGCTAGGAAAACTGAGCCCACCCGTGCCCGCCGGTTTCCCCACCTTCCACACTCGGGTGCTTCCCTCCTGTGTCGACAGCCCGGCTCTTCCGTCCGGTCAGTCTGGGAAGCCCGGTTCCTCGGCCCCGTCATTGGGATCCCGGGAAGAGGAGCGAGCCGGGCCGCGCACACCCAGCCCCGGGGCGGGGGCATGATTAGCTCCAAGCTGGGCCAGGAATCGGGCCGGACCCCCCCCCCCCGCCCCATGCACCTGCCTTCTCTATGGATGGGCCGGTGGGGAGCGGCTCTTCAGGAGATAGAGACCCACGACCTGGGGATTAGGGCTAGTGCGGGCTGCCAGGTTCTGTGACTCGGGCGCGGCCCCCAACCGGACGGCAGGACGCTCGTCACCGCTGCGGACACCTCTCACCCTGGGCGTGGCAGCCGAGCC
Source organism: Nyctereutes procyonoides (assembly GCF_905146905.1). Taxonomy (NCBI): domain Eukaryota; kingdom Metazoa; phylum Chordata; class Mammalia; order Carnivora; family Canidae; genus Nyctereutes; species Nyctereutes procyonoides. The sequence continues at coordinate 41,473,595 of NW_026575120.1, read as the reverse complement.
TCAGCGCGAGAACCGTGGAGGGAGACACGGAAGGGACGCTGGCTCGGCATCCGGACAACAGGATCGCCGGCATGGGACGGCTAAGACAATCAGGTAAGGGTCCATCGACCCGAGAGGATACAGACAGCAGTTGGTGACAATATGAATACCTGAAAACCCAAAGTTTTCCCAATTTTCTGCCATTTTCAGCAAAAGAACATCATTTCTTTTAAAATATTCTATTTACGGAGCACCCAGCTGGCCCAGGCAGTGGAGCACGTGACTCTCGATCTCAGGGTTGTGAGTTCAAGCCCCACACCGGGGGCAGAGATGACTTAAAAAAAAAATCTCAAGGGGTGCCCGGGTGGCTCAGCTGGTTCAGCATGTGACCCTCGGTTTTGGCGCAGGTCACGACCTCAGGGGCGTGGGACTGAGCCCCACATGGGGCTGCTGGAGATCCGCTCCCTCACTGCTCCTCCCCCCACTCTCCCTTTTTCCCTCTCTCTCTCTCTCTCTCCAAAAATAAATAAATCTTTAAAAAGTTCTAAAAGAATAAAATCTTTTAAAAAGTATTCTATTTGGAATAAGAAGCAACACACGGGATATTTCGGAGTGGCGCTGGGCGGCTCGGTCGGCTCCGCTCCTGCCTTCGGCTCAGGGCACGACCCTGGGCTCCTGGGACGGGTCCCACGCCAGGCTCCCTGCATGGAGCCTGCTTCTCCCTCTGCCTGTGTCTCTGCCTCTCTCTCTGTGTCTCTCATGAATAAATAAGTAACATCTTTTTTTTTTTTTTTATTTACGATAGTCATACAGAGAGAGAGAGAGAGGCAGAGACACAGGCAGAGGGAGAAGCAGGCTCCATGCACCGGGAGCCTGACGTGGGACTCGATCCCGGGTCTCCAGGATCGCGCCCCGGGCCAAAGGCAGGCGCCAAACCGCTGCGCCACCCAGGGATCCCAAGTAACATCTTTTAAAAAAAGAGAAAGAAACAGAACTTCTGCAATAATTGTTGAGAAGAAACTTTTTTTTAAAAATATTTTTGTATTTTTCAGAATGATCAGGGCCTGCGCCTGTGTTTTCCACCAAATGGAACCAGCAGAAGACCTTCTAAAGGAAAGTGTGCCCTGACATCCCAAGTGCCGTGCACGACATCGTGGCTTTGGGGGCCCCCTCGCCTCAAATATGCAATTCCTTGTGCTATTTAAGGATGATCTTTTTATGTTTACTTTAAAGGATTGACTTTGAAGAGGCTAATTTAGCCAAGATGGGGCGGCTTGCAGGTGCAGCTGCTCCGAAGCTCCGACGTAATCGAAGTCAGGCCTCCGTGAGCGTAGTCTCCGGGCCACTTCCAGGGCGTCGGGCGGGATCTGGGCCGTTCCCCTCCCTGGGCCACTGGGACCTGCTCCCGCGGGGGACCCGGCCTGGGCGCTCGCCGCCATCCTGAGGCCGCTGAAGCCGCTGGCGCTTAATGAGGGTATTTTGATCGTTAAACGTAATTGTTTGCTTTTCATACTGATGCCAATCCGTGGGGTAGGGGCAGCTTTGGTGTTTGACTCGTCTGCGTCCGAGGAACAGCCCCTGGAAACGCGCCGCTCCCCAAAATAAAGTCAGGAGGTGACTCAGAGTTGGCGTCTGGCTGTCTACACGGCCCACGTTTTCCTGGAACAAAGGCGAGCAGGAGCTAGACGCGAACCTCCCCTGTGGGGCGCCCGCGGGGACACAGTCCCCGGCCTCTGCCTCAGCCCCCCGATGTGCTGCCTCTCCCCGAACCTGCGAGGGACGCTCTGCTCCTGACCAGTCCGGTTACAGTTGGGAAACTGAGGCACGGGGACCCATTCACTCCACCGGGGCTTCCACCCGGCCCTGGGTCCCCTGCCTGCACCGCGTCCTGACTCCCGCCTCCCCTCGCTCCCAAACCGCCTGCACCCGGCCTCCTGGGAGCCCGAGACGCCTGCAACCCAGTCTTTTCTGAACTGTGCGGGAGGAAGGAGAGTACATGCGTCCTTGGGAAGGGCCAGCGCCACGCGGGTGCTCCGGGTGCGGGGGTGCTCTGGGTGCAGGGGTGCTGCAGGGGAGTGGGTGCTGTGAGTGCACAGGTGCTGCAGGGGCATGGGGTGCGGGTGCTGAGGGTGCTCTGGGTGATGAGGGGGTGGGGGGTGCGGGTGCTGAGAGTGCAGCGGGTGCTGGGGGTGCTCTGGATGCTGGGGGGTGTGGGGTGTGGGTGCTGAGGGTGTTGCGGGTGCTATGAGTGCTCTGGGTGCTGCGGGGGCATGGGGTGTGGGTGCTGAGGGTGCTGCGGGTGCTGAGAGTGCTCCAGGTGCTGCGGGGGCGTGGGGTGTGGGTGCTGAGGGTGCTGCGGGTGCTGAGAGTGCTCCGGGTGCTGCGGGGGTGTGGGGTGCGGGTACTGAAGGTGCTGCAGGGGTGTGGGGGTGCGGGTGCTGTGGGTGCTGAGGGGGTGTGGGGTGCAGGTGCTGAGAGTACTGCAGGGGCTGTGAGTGCACAGGTGCTGCAGTAGCCATGGGGTGCAGGTGCTGAGGGTGCTGCAGGTGCTGCAGGGGTGTGGGGTGGGGGACTGCAGGTGCAGGGCCGTTCACCCCCGGGCAGCCGTCCGCTGTCCCTTGCCTCTTTCCACAACACTCTCGGCCTGCCTCCCCTGCCATGGGGTCGGTCCCCCACCTCGGGCCCCAGCAGGCCCTGTGCCAGGCACAGCTGTGTGCGAGGACGGCCTTGGCCTTCAGTGGCCACCTGGCTCTGGTTTCAGGGAGCGATTTGCCCCCACCGCCCCCATTTGGATGGAGTCCCAGCATTTTGTCCCTGACCCAACGCTCCCCTGCACGGCCGGGGGCTCTGGGGCGGGAGGCTGGTGCCCGGCTGGCAGGTTGCCCGCAGAGGCCAGGCAGGGCCTTCTGGTCAGAAGCGAGGGCCACTCGGGGGCGTCCACACCGTGGGTGTCCACGGGGAGGCTCTGAAGCAGCGCCAGGAGGCACGTGCTTGCCCCAGTTTCTGGCTTAGCAAGCGTGGCAGGGATCCCCCCACTTCTCGCCTCCCTGGGCTGTCCTGGGTGGTTGGGCTGGAAGCGGCGGAGACCCCAGCCCCCTCCGTCGGCACCACGGCCCAGCCAGGCAGCAAACCTGGGCCTGAAGCGGTGCCAGCCACCAGCTCGCAGCTCCGTCCCGCACAGAAGACGCGTGTTCTCCCAAAGAGACATGGGTGGCACCGGACGGCCCCGGGTAGCTCTGCAGACGCCGGGAGCCTTGACGTCCAGGGGGCCCGCGCCGCTAGGCTATGCAGCTGGGGTGGGGTGAGCGCCTGTGGGCGGGGGGAGACTGTGTCCCTGTGACCTGGCGCCTGGCCTCTCGAGTCTGGGGCCCGGCAGGAATCAGAGCAGCCCCCCAGCCCACATCCCGCCCCTGCGTCCGGCTCCCCCTCCCTGACGCTCCCTCTGGGTGGCTGGGCCCCTGGACCAGGCCGGCTCCCCGTGGGTGCGGCAGAGGGATCCCAGGGGTCGTCGGGCTGCCCTGCTCCCCTGGGCTCAGTGGCTGGAGGGACAAGGCCACAGCAGGAAGGGGACAGCCGCGGAGTCCCCGCTGGCCCCCGCCTGACTTCCAGCTTCTAGACGGCATGACTCTCTGCTTTCCTGGTTCCCCCTGGTGGGGGGGAGCGTGGGAAGCCGAGGATGGTGTCCATGCGTCTTGGGGCCAAATAAAGCGGGTGACGCGTGCGGAAATCAAATTCTATGCAGAAAACAAATGCGTGCGGCCTACGGAGTGCTGCTCCGGGGAAGGGGCCTCTTCTCTGCTCCCCTGAGCTCCTCGTCAGGATGACACTGGGCACGCCGCAGGGGGTCTGGTCCTGCACCCCTACCCCCCACCGCAGCTGCTCCCCGCCAGCCCGGCCTCCCCGCCAGCCGGCACCACGCGGCCCCAGCTCCCACGCCCTCATCATGTGAAGGTCCTGAAGCCAGATGGCGGCCGGCCCTGGGGGGGCTGTTCCGGCAGGGCACCCGCAGCAGTGCTGGTTCGGGCCCCTCACTGCCCCCGGGGCCCCCTGCTGGGCTGCAGCTTCTCCGAGCCTTCATCTCCCCCTCGGCCGGCTTCCACCCTGCCCTGCTCCGATCCCCGGAGATATAATTGTACCCCGGGGTTATTATTTGGCCTTTTAGATCTACTCCATTTTTTCCATAAAATTGAAAAAAAAAGAAACCAACAACCTCCCTTAGGTGCTAACCTGCAGTCACAATGATGCCCCACGGCCAGAGTCCCTTTCTGGCACCAGGCAGGTGGGCCAGCAGCACCTGTGCAAGGCCTTTGGCCCCACACCTGGGGCTGGGGCCTCTCTCCTGCCGGCATCGAGCGCGGCCCGGCGTGTGCGGAGCATCCAAGCCTCACGTCAGGGTCGGCCCCAAAGCTAAAGCAATAACTGAGCGTGTCCTCGGGGCGTCTGGGCGGCTCCGGCGGCGGAGTCTGGGACTCTGGATCGCAGCTCAGGGCTTGATCTCTGAGTCTTGAGTTCGAGCCTTGCATAGGGCTCCACGCTGGCCATGGTGGAGCCTGCGTAAAATAAATGTAAATGAGTAAATAAGTAAATAAATAAATAATAAAATCTTTTTAAAAATCTTAACAGAATCCTAATGACGATGTCTTCGCCACTTGGCCTGTGATGTAGAGAGCCTCTGCTCCCCTGGACTTTCCCAGGAGAAAGGGAAGGGCTTCCCAGGGACAAGCACTGCAAGGTCTGCGGTTGCAAGTGGGTCCGCCTGAGGTAGGTCCTCCTGCAGGTGGATCCTCCCGCAGCTGGGTCCTCCCGCAGTTGGATCCTCCCGCAGGTGGATCCTCCCGCAGCTGGGTCCTCCCGCAGTTGGATCCTCCCGCAGTTGGATCCTCCCGCAGCTGGGTCCTCCCGCAGCTGGGTCCTCCCGAGGTGGGTCCTCCCCAGGTGGGTCCTCCCGCAGCTGGGTCCTCCCGAGGTGGGTCCTCCCGAGGTGGGTCCTCCCGCAGCTGGGTCCTCCCCAGGTGGGTCCTCCTGAGGTGGGTCCTCCTGCAGCTGGGTCCTCCTGCAGCTGGGTCCTCCAGCTTCGCTGGCTACGGGGAGCACCAGCTTACACTGGAGCCCCCGGCCTTCATCCCCCGGGATGGACGGTGCCTCTGGATGCCGCTCAGTCTACAGGTCCCTGACGGGCCAAGGAGGAGGCGGGGAGGGTGTTGCTGCCCAGAGGGGGCCCAGGGCCCTGCGATCACAGTCGGAAGCCCTGCGTAGGCCACAGTGTCCTCGGGCAACAGATGAGACGCCCGACCGCGCGGCTGCAGCTTGGGAGACCCTCGGGTGTCGCGGTGACCTCTCGGCGCGAAGCTCTTGTACAGCAGCTGCGTGTTGCGTGGGAGGCCACAGCCCCGGGAGCGTGGGCTGCGTTCCTGGAGGGAAGTCCATAAACCGTGGCCGCTGATTCATCGAGACCGTAAAGCAGTGACGTCGGCGAAACGGAGAGGCGGGAGCAGGGCACCCGGCAGCCGCCCCTGGGGAAGGGCCCATTCAGACGACGCTCTCCTGGGGTTCTTGCGCCCCGCTTGGCTCCCGGGGGCCGCTGAGGCCTCAGTCGGCTCCAGCAGGACAGACGCCCTCCTCCGACGCCTGGTCATCTCGCGTCCGCCTTTTCCTTTGCGAGCCGCGTCTGTGGGCCTGAAGGTGACGCGTTCCTCTACGGTGGCTTCGGGGCGGACACCGTGCCTCCCTGGCCCTCGGGCGTCCTCACGATGTCACCGAACAGGCCCTTCTGGCTCCGGCTGTCCCTGGTCCCAAGGCAACACTGCGCAGCCCCAGCGGCGCTGCATCTGAGGGTCCCTCCCCGTGGGCCCCGAGGGCCGCCCGCCAATGGCCGTCTGTCATCCGCGTGTCTGCAAGCACGAGGCAGGGGGAGGATGCGTGGGGACCCCAGGCTGGGCAGGAAGGGGACAGTGTCCTAGCTCAGTGCTGTCTGAGCGCGGGAACTCCCTCACTGAGGACCCCCGGCCCTTGCGGTGTGGCCGGGGGCTCCGATCCACGTCATCCGCACGCCAGGCCATGAACCAGCGACGCGTTCGGAGCCATCGAAACAGAGGAAGAGAAGTACATCTCACCCCGACTCCTAAAACTTCTACCTGGGCGTGACTCGCAGCATTTCCTCCCACACTTTGATGCACAGAGCAAGTCTCGTGGCCGTAGGTGCCCCCCAGCGGCAGGGGCAGCGGCACCCTCCTGGTGCCCGGAAGGAGGATGAATGCCCACCCTCTGTGGCCGGGTCACTGCCAAAAGGATCCGAGCCTTGGGGCGCCCGAGGGGCTCAGGGGGTGAAGCGTCTGCCTTTGGCTCAGGTCACAGTCTCAGGGTCCTGGGATCGAGTCCCGCACCGGGCTCCCTGCTCGGCGGGGCATCTGCTGCTCCCTCCGCCCCTCCCCCTGCTCTGCTCTCTTGAGTTCAGTCTCTCTCTGTGTCTCAAATGAATATATAAAACCTTAAAAAAAAAAAAGTGATTCAGCCCTGACTGCACATCTAGCCCGTGGAAGCCACACCTCCCCCCGCCCCCGGCCACCAGAATGTGGCCTTGGCCGTGGTGGCCCCCTCTCCAGCGAGGGACACAGCCACGCCCAGCTGTTTGCAGGTGAGGCAGGTAGACCTCGGCTGCCCTCAGGGCCCGGGGGACCCACCCAGCTCTCCAGACTCTGCTGGACTGTCCCTCCCTCGGAGGGCAGGTTGAGAGGGCCCGGAAGTACCCGTGCTTCCCCGTGGATGGAGACAAACGCTCGGTGCACCGAGTCTCCCGCGGATCATTTCTCCCGCCTTCCTCGTATCTCCTGGAGGAAGGCAATGGATTAACCATAACGTGGGTTGTGCCACATGCATGCATTACCCACTCAGCCTCCGGGAACACAATCCTCTTACACTTAGAGGCCCAGACACAGGGGGTTGCAGTCCCCACCTCCTGTCTTCCCAGAGATTTCTAGAACCCCTGGGTACATCTGAATCTTTGAGCACTCTCATCACCTCCATCACCCCCATAAGAAAAATCCAGGTTAATGTAATTGTGTGTTTGAGTAAAAAGCACGCTTGCATGCACACGCATGAATAAAATCCCTCCCCCGGCAGACAGCTGAGCCACCGCACGGACTTTAGAGCCATCTGGCTCCCGGGAGCTGGGAAGCTGGGTTGGCACAAGAAGGTCTGGAGGCAAAGGTTCTGAAAAGGACGATTGCTGTCATCCTGCCCAGAGCATGGGGGTCTGAACAAGGTAGAAGTAAGGGACACGGAGCAAGCGTGCGAGAAGCCTGAGTGGACAGGACATACTGATCTTTCTCGTGTTCAGTGAAAATGGCACGTCTGTAAAAACATGCGGGTGTAGACAGAGGAGCAGGCGATCGCCCCATTCTGCTGAGTGCGTGCGGGTGGACCCCGAGCCCTCCCGTGCCAAGTCCCCGCTGCCGGAGAGGAGAGGCAGCTCGGGAATGCCTCCCAAGGGTCACAGAGAAGAATCCCTTTCCAGGAGGCGACGGGGTTTCTGACAGCAGAGCCACACGGTGTACACTTGTTGGGTAACGTGTCCAGTTCCAAGTTTCTCGGCACAAAGGAGATCCCAGGTTACGCAGGTTTCAAGTCTGGACAACACAGAACAGTTGCCTCCAGCAGTGCAGACTGGCCGTTTCCTGCAGCGGAGCCCACGCGGGGGGTTATCACTAGTAGGACAGTAGGACAGTCTTGAGCAAGAAACAGCGTTGGCACAGAAGAGGGGAGGGTTTCGAGGGGAATCCGGGAAATAAAATCCACAGAACAAAGCCGATGACAAAGTGGATGAGTCGCTGACAGTGTCCCAGGAGACGAAGGAGGCTGCTCTGGGTGCGGAGTGTTGCCGGAAGCCAATGGAGCAGCGCGCAAGGTCGGTCCCACGAGCCGGCCGCGGGGGCTCAGGTCGCCCCAGGGACCGGGCCAGGCGGAAACGCTAGGGGGGGTGCGACGGGTGGGCGGCGGCTGCGACCCTGAGAGTTGATGCCATCGCACTGGCTGAGAGTGAAGACGGAGAGCAGTGGCCTTGGGGACAGTCACGCTGTGACCGGAAGAGCAGGCCATGACCCTGGTGGGGCTGGGGTCCGCGACTCCAGGCAGAATCGCGTCCTGACCGAGGATCCGCATTGTGGGTGGACCACAGGACAACTGGACGCTGGCGGCGTGTCCTCTCCAAGGACGGACACCCGCGGCTTCCCGACCTACCTGGTGAGACAGATGCGGGCTTCTCCGCCCTCCTCCCCAGCCACGGTTTCCATGACTTTGTGGCCAAACAGCTCTTCTCTCCACCCGCCAGGACCGTATCCTCCGACCTTTCCAAACAGTAATCCCGTTGTAGGAGGAAGGAGGAAGAGCAAACGTGCCGAGGAGCCGAGTGGTGGTGACCCACCAACTCTTTGAGAAGGCTTCTTAAAAAGATGATTAAAAAATAGATGGATGATTTAAAAAAAAAAAAAAAAGATTTAAAAAAAATGGATGATTTTACTTTTCAGTGATTGACATAAGAAACCGAGCATGAATCAATGTGTAGATCTTCTGAATGTGAGAAGAGAGGCGAAATCATAATCTGAGACTCAAGGACCAAGTTTGGTTTTTCTACTTCCAAGCCTCCTATATAATAAATAAAACACAGGAAAAAAAAAAAAAAGAAATCTCAAGAAAAACAACTATGAGAGATCGCTCCACCTACCAGCCTTCGCCCCGCTGTTCTGCAAAATAAGGACCAGCACCGTGGACTTTCTAAAACTCGTAAGTTATTTTGATGTTTTTTTAATGATGCAATAACCACATGTAAAATAGGGTGAAAAAATTTATGCGCTGCTCTTGGAAAAAAGTCGAGTTCTCTACTTGTACCGAATACAAACCAGTCTATCTTTTTAATAATATTCCAGAAAGGTCATATTTACCTGTTCAACGTGATATATCGAAGACAGAAGTAAGTAGAGCATTAGATCATTTGTCTTCAAAATATTTCAGGTCTGAATAAAAGAGGATCAGATGCAAGCAAAGCCAGCTAATTTCAAGCTTTTTAAGATGCTGCATGAAAGGCAACATCCCCCCACTTCCATCTGGCCCGCAGGCCTGCAGAACCGCTCAGGAAGTCCGCACCCCGGGGAGCTGCCGTCCTGGCTCCTAAGAACGCAATCGGTGTTGGGACCCTGGAAGGTTCACACATCTTAAAAATCAGCCTCTCCGTGTTCCACGTAAGGAGGGACCGAGGGGTTATTTGGCGACACGCATTAAAAGAGAAGTCGTTTTGACGGTAGAGTAACACAGAGAGAGAAGTTAAGAGAGTTTTCTTAAATAAAACTAGTATTTTTTTTTTTTAGGGTTTAAAAATAAAGTCATCTCAAAAAATAAAAAATAAAAATAAAAAGTAAAAAATAAAAATAAAGTCATCTCTACACCCAACGCGGAGCTGGAACTCCCAACCCCGAGATCAAGAAGCCACGCTTCGATCGGCGAATAGAACCACGTGTGTGTACACCCACGTCCCTGGCACATGGCTAGGCTCCAACTAGGGGACCCACGTATGCATGCGCCGACGTCGTTACAGGCCCACTGGGTGCGGAGGCTCCGAAGGCCGTGGGCCGGGCCGCTGCCCCACCCCCCGCCCCCCGTGACCCGGCTCACGCTGCCCCTGGGTCAGGCCTCCCTGCGCACCAGCAGGCTGCCAGGTGTCCGGCGGCACCGAGGGCCCGGACGATGTGGGGCAGCCAGGCGAGCTGTGCAACCACCGGAGAGCGGTCGGGCATCGCCTCCACGGGCTACCTGGGCCGCGGCCGGGGCTCGCACACAGGGGCAGGAGCCGCAGGCACAGCGGCCACTGGACTCCTGCCCACCTGCCAGAGCAGCGCTGCTTCTGAAAGTCCAGCCCCGGAAAGGCCCGAATGTCCGGCAGCAGGAAAACCAGTAAGTGACAAGTGGCCTCAGACCCAACGTTTGTCTTGCAAGAGAAACTGAGCAAAAGACACCAGGAACAAAGGTACAGAAACAGGAGGTTTTACTCACAGGCGGCTCACAAACGAGCCAGGCTCGCCCATCTGGGGATGCACATTTAGATGGTAAAGTGCCGTGTAAAGGGCAGGGAGGACTGATGGCGTCCGGAAGCAGGGTGGGGCCTCGGACAGCGCGGCAGGTGACCCGGGGGGACCGGCCGTGGGTCTGCGGTGCCATGGTAGCGGGTGAGGATGCCGGGCACACGGTGCACCCTCTGCTTCGTGCAGCTGGCCTTGGGCCTCCAGCCGGCGGGGCTCAGGCTGGGCGCTGGAGGGGACGAGGTGCGGGTGGGCCAGCATCTGGAGAGCCTCGGCCGGTGACCTCCCCACGCAGCCCCGAGCGATGGGCCTTGGCAGTGGCCTGGCCACGGGGGGGTGCAGGGTGGCAAGGGCAAGCCTGGCCTAGTGAGAGGAGAAGCCACAGTGTCAGACATGGGCTGCCTCCTGCAGACACCCGGAGCCTCCCCTCCCAGCCCGCGACTGCAGATGAGGCGCCCAGGTCACGGCCCAGCTGTCCCCACCCCCTCACACACACATACACGTTGTTACCAAGAGCACAGCCAGCTTCCACGCCGCCGCCACCGGTGGCGTTTGGGTTTTGTTTGGTTTTAATTTTGAAGCACGTGAGTCCTCCAGAGATGGTTTCTCAACGCATTCCAATAATGAGCTTAATAAAATAGTCGGAAGTTAGCCGCAGACCTGAGTGGAGGTCTCTAGCTAAAATGTGCAGAACAGTCGTCTCTTAAATTCACATTCGGTGCATCCGCTGCCCCCCAAAAAATCCCCAAATCCTATATCTTTTCGTAATTCGCTTCTGTGAATTACGCCTGCAATGTGGGGATCGTCGCATTCTTCCACCAGAGTTCGTTTACTTTGTTCCTCTTTTAAGGATTTTCAGAAATTGAGTCTTTCATCAAAGTGATTTTTTTTTTCTCTACAGAAAGAGCAAAGGAACAGGACGATGGAGTTCGCATGTGTGACAACTTGATGTCGCCAGGATATAGGCTCTTCCCGAGTTGGTCTGTGGGTTCAAGGCACTTGCAGTCAAACTCCCAGCAATTACTTTGTGGATGTTGACAAGGTTCACATGAAAAGGGCAAACACCCCGCAAAGGGCAGCAGGACTGAAGCCGAAAAACCAAGCCTGAGGACCGGCGTTGCTCAGCCTGAAGACTTTCTCTAGAACCAGAGCAAGCCATCGGTGAAAGACGGGACCAACAGACCCATGGAATAGGATAGAGCCCAGAAGTAGGCCTCCGTCCATAGAGTCAACGGATCTTATTTTATTTTATTTTATTTTATTTTATTTTATTTTATTTTATTTTTTCATTAACCAAATTGACCAAATTGCACAGACAACCCAAGGGAACCAAGCTGGCCCCTTCGTCAAATGGCGCTGGAACTACTGCACGTCCACACGAAAATAAATGAATGTAGACACAGACCTTACGGCCTTCACAAAAATTCACTCAAAATGGGTCACACCCCTCAGATCAAAACAGAAAAACTATAAAACTCTTAGAAGATAACACGGATGGAAGCCTAAGTGACCCTGGGTTTGGCGGGACTCTTAAGATGCGACACTAACGAAACAACGCCGTGAAAGAAAAAAACTACCGATGGCCTTTTATTATTATTTAAAATTTGCGTTACGGGAATGATGCCGTCAGGACAACGAGATGAGCCGCCGACCAAAAGTATTTGCAAGACGCACATCCGATGAAGGACCCATAGCCAGAATATGCAAAGAACTCCTAAAACTCAACAAGAGGAGAACAGCAACCCGACTAAAAATGGGCAACAGGTCTGAACAGGTACTCGCCGGAGAAGTCATGCAGAGGGTCGAGAAGCTCATGAAGAGATGCCCCACGTGATGCGTCATCAGGGAACCGCAAATAAAAACTATGGGACACGGCGGCAGCCCTGTTAGAACCACATGCAGGACACCGACGACCCCCAGAGCCGGCGAGGGCGTGCAGCGGCCGGAACGCTCACCCGCCGGGCCGGGAACGCAGGATGGCGCAGCCACTCCGGAGGCCGCTGTGCTGGTTTCGTAGAGGACTAAGCTTACTCTTACCGTGCGACCCGCCGATCGAGCCCCAGGTGCTGACCCCAGCGAGGTCACGGCCTCACGTCCACGCCGAACCCGGCCCACGCGCTTCACAGTCACCGAAGCTTGCAGGTGGCCACGATGCCCCTCACCGGATGAGCGGGTGGTCAGCCGTGCTCCATCCCGACGGGGAAAGACCGTTCGGCGCTAAGAAGGAAGGAGCTGTGACGCCCGCAGCGAGCGTCACTAAGGGACAGAGGGGAAGCTGCGAAGGTCCGTGGCAGACGGTGGCGGCGGGGACGTGCTGGAAAGCCACACGCCCTGCTGTTGGGCACTGGGGGCCAAGGAGGAGGAATAGGTGAGCTCGGGATGTGCAGGGCGGTGCGCCGACCCCGCGATTCTGCAAGGACCCCTGTCCAGACCCAGGGCCGGGGGGGGGCGTACAAGTCTCCCTTCGGCTCTGTTTCCCTGTGAACCGAACTTATTATGTGCTACTTATCGTGACTGTTCGCGCCCCAGGGCCCCGCATCCTTCACCGCCCTTTCATCCACACCTTTCAGCGCATGACCCTCCTGAGGGCCGGGCCCTCCACCCCCCTGCACAGACCTGCACTCACACCCCCGCGCCCCCACCCCCATCTTTCCCTCCGTCCTACCCTCTTCTTGAAGCCTCATCCTTGTGCCCGTAAACCCAACGGGCTCTGCGAGCAGACGGGTCTCACCAAGGAGACGTGCCCAGAAGCACCACAGGGACTGTCGGCAGTCCCCGGGATCACAGACAGGGGCCGGGGGGGCCCGAGGGGAGACTGGCCGGTGCGGGGCCCACTCCCTGGGCAGGGGTGGGGCTGCTGGGGGGCACCTGCGTGACGTCAGCACCCTGGGCAGGAGCAAGTGGGACCTCTCCCCACGCTGAACACCCAGGCCTCAGTTTCCTGGTCTGCAACCTGGGCTCCAGCGGCCTCCTGCCCAGGGTCTCCAGGTGTGCAAGCGCCCAGAAAGTTCTGAAGCAAGAGTGGAAGTTACCCGACGGGTCACAGTCTCCGCCATAGTTCTTGTTTGTTTGTTAGGAATGTTTTAAACGGACAAACGCCGCCTCCAGGGCCTTCGTCCCTAATGTCACCTGCTGGTTTCAGCAACTTGGGGTCCTGCTCCCCGTTGCCCTGAGCCAGCACAGAAAGAGCAGAGCAGGGCTTGAATATGGATTCTGTCTCCTTGAGGGCGAAGCGCCGCCTCCCGTGGCCTCAGTTTACCCACCTCTAACTCAGGAGGATGGAGCCCTGCCCGGGAGGGGGTCACCCCAGAAAGCAGCAGGAGCAGCAGGACGGGGGCACAGGTGCTGCGTGAGGGACCCTGTCCGGGCCGGACGCTGGGGCCGCCAAACCTCACTGCCCAGGCTCCAGCCTAGGGTGCTCAGCGCGGGCGGCCCGCAGATACGTGCGCATCAGCCCAACCTCCCTGGGTGCAAGCCCCCCAACGCTGTCCCTGACCCGCCTTTCCACCTTCGGAAGAGGCCGCCAGGTCCGCTCCCCCGGCAGCCACAAAAGGCCCCTTGATGGACCTTCTCCGCTTGTTTAAGCCTCACGACGATGGGATTCCCAGGGGCTCCAGGGCGGCCCGGCTTTCTGGGCAGAAGGGCCGAGAAACACCTGTCAAACTCTCGGGACAATTAGCTTTTATTGCTTCTCATTAGGGCAAGACCATCCCCCGTCACAGGTGGGCGGCCTGCACTTGTCAGCTCCCCGGGTGCGCGTCCTGTCTCCACCCTCACACTCCTTGCTCCTCAGGTGACACTGGGCAGCTGCTCCCCCACGACGAGCGTGCGCCTTACCGGGCCCCGCGGAGCCCTCGCGCCAAAGGGGGATGTGGCCGTTTGAGGACACGCAGGCCGTGGGTCGGGCGCCAGGCGTGCGGCGCTCCTACGGGCGGAGCCGTCGGCATTGGCGCCGCTGCTCGCTTTTTCCTTTGCAGACGTCAGAGAGCCACGGGCTCCGGAAGGGCCCCAAGGGTCGTCCGTGTGCCCCGCCCGGGGGCCCAGAGCACCGACCCGCAGTACGGCCACGAGCCCAGTGAGCCGGTCCTGCTTGCAGGCGTCCGTCACAGCCGCTCCGTCAGCTGAGCCTTAGTGCGGCCACCAGGTCCTCGCTCGCCGCTGCACGGCTTTCTCCAGCCCCGCTGCGCCCGGCCCGGAGAAGGCACACAGGACACCCCCAGGGGACACGCAGATGGCAGGCGCGGGTGTGCACAGGTGCTCCCCGACCTCGGCCACCAGGTCACCAGCGCCCACACCCATCAGCACAAGCACAGGAACCGTCACGTCCCTGCTCGGTGGCCGGAGACGGTGACCCACTGTGGGGCTGACACTGACCAGCAGCGCCCCTGGCCGCCATTCGGTAACAGAGATCTCCCCGGGCCAGGCCTGCCGGGGTGTCAGGTGGCTCAGCCTCACCGACAAAGCCGAGGTCCTGCAGGGCCAGGTGCCCCCTCGAGCCCTGCCCCATGGCTGCGTCTGCCAAGGACCTGTGTCCACCCTGACGCCTGGGCTCGCTCATCCTTCTGTATTTGCTGAGTCCGGCCCTGCCGAGGACCCCCCTCCAGCTGCCCCGGATGTGCACGGTGCTCGCTCCACCACTGCACGCGCCACGTTAAATTCTAGTTGCATCTGGAAGTTTTTCTCTTCCCCGCCAGCCCGTCAAGGGCAGGGCCCCCGTCCGATCGCCCCGGGTGCCCAGCTGCAGGCAGCAGAGGTGCTCAGTAACGTTTGTAAGCCGTGCCCTTAACCAGCCTGGTCAGGCCCCGCTTTGCAGGTGGGGAGGCCGAGGGGTGAAGCCTACCTTCCCTGCCGACCACGTCGGGGCTGCGGCTTTCCACACCTGGGCCAGCCTCAAATTTGCATGTTGCAGACAGGAAGTGTCCCGCTCGGGCTAAGAATAAAGTGAACACTGAAAATGAAAGCTCGAAGCTAGAGCTGGAGGCCAGCCGGGCCGGGGTCCCTGCAGGTGCGCATCTGGATCCTGCCCCAGTGTCCCCGTCCAGGTCCTTCAGGCGGGGGCCCTGCAGGTGCACATCTGGATCCCTCCCCAGTGTCCCCATCCGGGTCCTTTGGGCCGGTGCTCCCAGATTCCCCGTCAGGCTCCAAATGCTTCCCGGCATCTCCCACCGCAGAGCACGTTGCCCTCAAGCACTTCAGAGCCTGCTGTGTGGGGTGCCAAGCGGGGCCCGGTCAACCGCTGGACCCCCGCCACCTGCTTCCCGGGCGCACAGACCTCAGGAGCCCGCCTACGGCAGACGGTGAAGGGGCACAGTGCCGGCCGGGCAGCCAGCCCCACAGGCCAGTCGGACGCCTTGCTGACCTGCTGCGGGGCCCTGGGCGAGTCCTGGACCTGGCGAGCGTCCAGGAGAGGGGCCCTCTTTCCATTAGACCGCGGAGGCGGAGGCTGGGGGGCAAGGCCCGGCATCAACCCCATTCGGGGGGCCGGCCGTGGCCTCTATATGGCCCAGACCACGTGCAGGTGAGCACAGCTTCTGCTTGAAGGCAGCTCGTGGCCTGGGGGCACCGGGGCCCAGGACCCCGAGTGATAAATGCAATAGCGACTCCAGATCTCGTCCCCGGAGCCACGGGCTTCCCTCGTTGGCTTACTCAACTGTCGCAGTGACCTTGCCGGGAGCCCAGAGTCATTACCCTCATTGTGCAGATAAGGAAAGTGAGGCACAGAGACAGACGTTCCAAGTTCAACAGCCCGTGAGCGGCAGAGTCGGGGGCGACCTCGTCCCCGCCCATAAGCGCTGGTGCCAACGGGCTGGGAAGTCCGCGGGCCCACAGAGGACGAGGCTTTACCTCCTCCGGGGCATCGGCGGGCCCGGCGCTCCGGGGATTTTGTGGACGGAGAGGTGTTCCAGGCGGACGCGCAGCTGCAGGACAGGTGCGGTGGCAAGAAGCGTAGCGGGGTCAGGCCAGCTGAAAGCCATGCACTGGGAACCCCGTGTTTCCTGGAAGCCGGGTCTCTCCTGCGCCGGGGACCCCGGTGAGGAATTCGACCTGCCGTTGCAGAGCCGAGCCTCCCGACAACCCAGCTCTGTTTTGCAGGAAAGCCAGCGGCTCCCCAAGAATCCCCTCGTCCCTCAGCTCAGCTCAGCGCTCGTGGGCTGTAACTGCGACGCGTACGGCGTGGCTCGGTTCCCCTTAGGGTCTGCAGCTGGAGGCACGGACGCTCGGCAGGTCGGAGACGGGGAGACCCCGAGGGGGCAGGTGGCGGGCGCTCGGTCTTTGGGATGGATCCTCAGTAGCGCCTTCGCTGGCTCGTAGGGTAGCTCTATTTTCAACTTTTCGAGGAAGCTCCACGCGGTTCCCCAGAGCGGCTACGTCAGCTGGGAGGCGCGTTTCTGAGCCGACTGGGACAGACGTCTCCCTGCCTTGCACGAGACGCATCAGTGGCCTTACTTGCTTTCCACGAGCTCGTGCAGCCTCTGAGGCATCCTCGCTGCAGGCTGGTGGGATGCAGGCTTGCCATCCGGGGGTGCCTGCCACCCCTGCGGGCTTGATAAGGAGCCGCGATGATTTTCAGACCTTTGTGAATAGCAAATACACAGAAAAAGGTGCAAAAACACCCGGAGGGTTACTGTGAAGTGGATGCACCCGTGCTTCCCCCTCCTAGCCCTCCAGAGGCCATCACCGCGGTCCAGGCGTCTGGGCCACCCTCACGGGCCCGCCCCGCCCCGTCCCACAAATAGCCGCGGTCCTGGCCACGAGCTTGGCCTCCCAGAGCCGCTCCCTCTGCTACTTTGCCAGCACCCTGCCTTCCCACCGCCCGGGAATGGAGGGGTGAAGCCAGGAGCTCACAGCCTACCCTGCATCCCACACCCTGGGGCAGCACTTGATGGGCTCTCAGCCTCAGGCTCCACCCAAGGTCCCCGGGGTACGGATGACAGCCACCTGCGGCAGGTGTCCCATGACTTGTGCCCTGCCCCAGACTCCGGGGCGGGCAGGACCGGGCAACCCCCTGACGGCCCCAAAGCGAGGGTGTCCTGGGCACCTCACAGCACTCATTCCAGGGAGCCTGGGCTCGGCCCGCGGAGCCTCACCCATCCTGCACTTGCACCGGCGACCTATAATTTCAGGCCCTGCGTCTATTTGAGGCA
Organism: Nyctereutes procyonoides; assembly: GCF_905146905.1. Taxonomy (NCBI): domain Eukaryota; kingdom Metazoa; phylum Chordata; class Mammalia; order Carnivora; family Canidae; genus Nyctereutes; species Nyctereutes procyonoides. Next base: position 41,456,404 of record NW_026575120.1, on the reverse strand, counting down.
GCGGCGCTCAGAGCGCAGGAACACGGATGTTTTGCGACGTCGCCATTTAAATCCTGGGTGTTGCGATGGCCAGTTGCGATGGTGGGGGTGGGAGTGGCCGACGGCGTCCAGGGCCGGGGCCGGGCTGACTTCCAAACCCTCAGAAACCTTAATGACCATCCTGGGCCTTCGTGCTTGTTTTCACCCAGAGAAAACAAAACAAAAAAAAGGTCCTTCCGGACAGTCTGTGGGTGAAGTCAGAAATGGTCCCAGGAGCCGGCGTGACTCTAGAGGCCATCTGGGGGGTGCAGCACCTCGTGGCCCGACCCCTCCTGCAAGCACGCTGCGGACTTATCGTCCCATAACAGCAGCACTTTTGAGGGATCTGTTCGGCCAGCGACTTCGTCCCAAAAGGCAGAGCCGCTCTCTAAGTCCTCTTGTGAGACTCGGGGGTTTAAATACAATCCCTCTGAAATCACGGACGGGGACGTGGACGGGGACTCCCCCAAGGTGCCCGCCAGGGATCTTACAGGGTGGAAGCTGCTTCCCAACGGGATTGCGGGGCTCTGGGCCAAGGCAGCTCCCGAGCTCCGAGCTCCGGGTGAGATGGGCCCCGGGCAGCTAGTCAAGGAGCTGGGGCTCGAGGGGGAGGAGGAGGAGGGGGAGGGGGAGGAGGAGGAGGAGGATGGGGAGGAGGAGGATGGGGAGGGGAAGGAGGGGGAGGAGGAGGAAGGGGAGGGGGAGGCACTCCGGCGAGGAGGGGCTCCGGGGGCCGTGGGGGGAGGCTGGCCTGACGCAGGGTGTGGGGAGGGCACTTGCTGGAGGGAGGGTCTGCAGGGGCCTCCGCAGGGTGTGCGGAGCCCAGGGCCCACGGGCCCACGGCTAGAGATGTGCCGCGGGATCAAGGCACGAGGCCCGAGATCTTAAAGACAAAACCAAAAAAACCCCAAGAAATTAGCTGATCTGAGAGGCGGATGAGTAGTTCCCACCGGCTGTGCCTCGGCCGGCGTAACCTGGCCCGGAGCTAGACGCGTTTTAGGTGAAGCCGCAGACACAGGCCAAAGGACCCGGATCCCTGCGGAGCCTCACAGGCAATTGGGAGCGACTGAAACCTCAAGCGTGTCCGTGAAGTCGCGTCACTGATCCAGTCGTTTCACACTGAGAACGCAGAGCCTCCGGGGTCCTGGGTGCGTCCCTGCAGCCACAGGGGACAGCCCCCCCAGGTGACCCCCCCCGAATCACACCCCTGCACCCAGACCCGGGCAGGATCCCAGGCACCCCGCCCCCTGAATCACACCCCTGCAGCCGCCCTTACACACCGGCTGGCCCCCAGGACCCTCGGTCCCCGGGCGACTCGGGACAGGACCGGCCCAACAGCCACCTGTGCCTGCAATGTTTCAGGCGACTCGTGATCCGTTCCGGGGAGTCCCTGCGAGCGGGCGCCCAGGCTAGTCGCATGGGATCATCGTGCGGTTTCGGGTTGAAGTCCCGATACTGTGCCAGAGGCCTCCCGAGGGGAGTTGGAAGGCTCCAGGCGTGACACCCGGGGGCCTGCTGTCCTTGGGACTACTTTGGGAGCCGTGGGGGCACACGGGGGTCGTTCTCTGAACCCTTCCTCTTGAGGGGAAAGTCAGCCGTGTGCCCCCGGCCCCGTGGCCGTGAACTCGTGGATTCCAAGCTTGTCGGCGGCTGTGGCCCGGCGGAGGCCGTTCCTCCCCGGTGCCGGCCTTGTTCCCGCTCGGTCCGGGGGAAGCCCCTTCTCGCGGACCCCGCAGGAGCCCCAGCCGGTGGGGGCGTGGGAGGCCGTGGGCACAGCCTCGTGCCGCACTCTCCGGAGCGGCCCCTGTCCTTAGACGCCCGTCAGCTCTCCTGGTGCCTGGACACGGGGCTGCTGATCGCGGTCCTGCGAGAGCTGAGCTTCCCGTCCCCTGGGTCACCCGCCAGCGGGGGACTCATCACGGGAGGGCACGGACGCCAGATTTGAGAATGTCAGCACAACGGTCTCAACGAAAACAGGGCGGGAGCTCAGAGGGAAAGGCCGTGGGCGCCTGCGGTTCGGTTTGGGTTCAGAGTCTCAGGAAGCCTCAAATACACGCGTCCCTGGTTGTGGGCACTTGGAGGTGCTCGGCCCCCCCAGCCCTCCCCTACCCCCCACCGCCCGCCCCGGGGCTCCCACCGGCCTGGGAAAGGAGGCGCCCCTACTCATTCCTGTCCCCAGTGCTTGGGTGGGTGTTTTCTTGTGGGTTTTGGTTTGGGTTTTGGTTTGGGGCTGTTTTGTGCTCCAGAAACATGGCCGCTCCTGCCACTGGGGCAGCGTCCAGAAGGTGAGGCCGGGACGGGGCGGGGGGGGGGGGGGGAGGGCCTCTAATTAGCCAGCTTCAGCCAACCAGCGAGGTCCTTGGGACTAAAATAAACCAGGCACGGAAGACAAACAGAACGGGGCGGCCCTCCCGCCGACGGAGACGTTTCGGGGTGGGGGGGGCGACCCTGCAGGCTGGGGGGGCTGCCTGTCGGGGAAGCTGCGAGAACAGCTTCGCACTTGACCCCGAGGACAGGGCCCTCCCTCCGATCGCCAAATTTGTTTTTTAACAAGGACGTCGGGACACTATTTCCAAATTCTCCCGGATGGTGAAGACTCCACTTAGGGCCCCTGGAGGAAGCCTGGGCCCAGGCGGTGCCCCTGTGACCGCTGCCGACCCGGGGGACACAGGGCTGGGGCGCGGGGATCCCAACCACTTCCCGTTACCCCCGAAATGCCCGCCCAGCCCAGGAGCGTGGCTGGCCTAGAGGGAGGAGCTGAGTCGCAGCGGCCATCCCGGGTCCTCCCGCCCGGCCAATGTGCACCCGCCCCCACATTGCTCCTTCCAGGAGAGCTGCCAAAGCCAAGAGGATTAATTCTGTTCGAGGGTCCCGCATTCCAGAGGAGGCTCAGGTTACGGGGGCTGGGCTCAGGGCTGGGCTCGTCCATGGGGTGGGGCCCTGGGCCCGTGCGTGTGGCCTGTGTTGGGTAGGGGGGACCCCAGACCGGGCCGCCCGCAGGCACAGGGCGACGGCAGCACGGGGTCCCCAGGGCTCCTCCGCCGCCGGGCAGCACCCTAAGCCATACCTCGTGGCCATTCACGTCTCTGCTCGTGTCCTTGGAGCTGCGTGGGGCTGCAGCGCATCCCAGCCGCCCTGCGCCCAGCCCTGCCCTCCCCCGGACCTCGCGGCGTCGCAGCGTCCCTCGAGCACGCGGCCCATGTTCACGGGTGGCCCATCTCCGGGAGCCCACGCTCCGCAAGTCACAGGGAGGACGAGCTGCGGTCAGACGCAGGCCCCCCACATGCGGAGCCCGCGTGCAGCACCTCGCAGCCGGGTGGCTCCTCTGCGGCGCCCCCAGCAGCTGCCCCCACTCAGCTCCCGCGGCCTAGCACAGGGCCCCTCGCGTCCCGGGGTCGGCCAGCCACCCGGCCCTCGCTGCACCTGCCAGAGGCTGCAGCACAGGCACGGGCACCACCACAGCCACCCTCCTCCGTCCACGTCGGGCCTCCTGGCACCTTAGACCTCCACCATCAGACACCCCGACATCCCCCATCTATACCCCGACCTCCCCCATCACGCACTGTGGCCTCCGCCGTCAGACCGGCGGCCTGAAGTGTGCTTCTGCTGGATGGACGGGCTGCAGGGACACAATGGCACCGTCCTGGGGCTGAGGAAACCAAGCCGGATGGAAGCAACGGGCTGTTTTTTGCTTTAAAATACTTTGGCCTCAGGCAGCCTGGGTGGTCCAGTGGTTTAGCGCCGCCTTCAGCCCAGGGCGTGACCCTGGGGTCCCAGGTTCGAGTCCCCATCGGGCTCCCTGCATGGAGCCTGCTTCTCCCTCTGCCTGGGCCTCTGCCTCTCTCTCTGGGTCTCTCATTAATAAATATTAAAAAAAAAAAAACCCCCCCACACAGCAGATCTTGGCTCTGACTCTCCATGTGAGTGAGAGGCATGTCCTGGAGGATCCCCTCTTGCAGGACAACGGGAGCCACGGCCCGGCCGAGCCTGCCAGGAGCTCACGGAAAGCCCGAGGGAGTGACCCGGCCCTGCCCCTGCGAGCCCCAGGCCCTCGGCAAAGTCACACACGCAGCTGCCGCGCAGGGACCAGGGCCTCAAGCAGGGGCCTGGGATCCCGCCGTTCCTGAGGATCGAGCAGCTGGTTTCAATTTGAGGACATTCCCACGCCCGGCTGCGACCACACGGAGCAGAGTCATTTTCGAAGGTGAAGCCGTGCTGCGTCCTTTCGAGCAGCTAAGCCGCCGGCTGTGGCCACACGGCGCCCGCCCCACGTTCTGTGTCCTGCAGAAGCGCAGTCGGAGGGGCCATCGGCGGGCTTCTGTCCTCGGGCACCTGCAGACGCCCGCTCCGTCCTGCGGGTCCCGCCCCGTGTGCCCGCGACCACCGCCCTCCGGAAGAGGAGGCCCCGGGGTGCAGGGGACGCGCTGCCGACGCTCTGTCCCCGGAAAGCAGCCTGGCCCGAGGCGACGGCGCTCCTGGGGTGTGGTGTCCTGGGTGCGAGTCCGCAGGTGAGGCCGGGGGGCGCGCGGAGGCTCGTGCTAGAGCCAAACCCCGTGCAGGCGACGGACCCTGCCTCACTCTGGTCCGTGGGGAGCAACCTCCTCCTGAGCCCAGGGCGTTTCCGACTACCCGTCACCCCTGGTGTCCCGCTCACGAGACGTGGGCTCCCTGTCCAGGGTCTGGCGATGGGAACGCGCTTCCCAAACACTCCCTCGCCCCTGACTTTGGGAGAAAGGAGGCGCCACAGCTGATTTTCATTCAGAGAGAAAGCTCAGCAAAAAAAAGCTAAAGAAATATTTCCAAATCTCCGAGTATTACGAGTTTTGGCAATATCGTTAATCGGCCTTTTTTTTTTTTTTTCTTTTTCCTCTTCCACCTATTGGTTTCCCGACTACTCACAAGCACTGAAGCCCTCTGACCCGGCGCCTGGAAAACGGGATCATGCGAGGGCCGGCTTGGTTCGTAGCCCGCTACAGACCGGAACAGGACGCGCAGCAGAGCAGCCCTGAGCTGGATGGGCGCGGCGTGCCGTGTAGACTGGTGACACTCTCGTGCGGCCGCAGCGGACCTACCGGTTAGTGACTCTGCAGACCAAGGAGGAGCCGCACGACTCGGGATTGACACTGGTCCCTGGAACGGGCTTCTGGACCCGCTCACCCGTCAGGGAGCTGTTTCGTGACCAATTCCGCAGTCGGGGGAGAGAAACGTTTGCCTCCCCCACTCCCCCCCACCCCAGGCCACACCAGCCTTTGCTCCCCAGATGTTATTGTTCTGAGGATGACAGTCTTCGGACCAGGGTGAGGGCCCCACGGTACCTCAGGGGGTGAGCGGGCCGTCCCACGCAGGCCAGAGGTCAGGGAGCTGGAATCGAGCTCTCCGAGGAGCCCCAGCTGCAGGATTCTGGTTCGACCACGGGCGACACCCACCCCGAGGCTGCAGGGTCAGCAAACACGCCATGCGAGGCACGTTCCTTGAGGACACGGTGCAGCAGGTTGCAAAGGAGCTCGGTGCGACCCCAAGACAAGCGCCCCCGATCCTCAGATGCTTAGGATTGCACACACGAAATCACGCGTGTGGGTCTCCTAGCACCAGCTCACCGGCGGGGGAATCACGGCAGTAGGACTCAGGGTGCACAAAGCAAGGAAATTACCCCCCAAAAAAGAAAAAGCTTCATGCTTATATCAATCAGCTCAGCCCAACATAACCGAGTGCACAGCCTGGGCGTCTGAAAACAAGAGATTTATTGTCTCTCGGTGCTAGAGACCGGACGTCCGAGACCCAGGGGTGGGGGGGCTGGTCCACCCGAGGCCTCTCCTGGGCGTCCTCACGGGGTTGTCCCTCTGTACATGTGTGTGTCTCCTTGTAAGGACGCCGGTCATATTACAAAGCCCCCAGCAACATTTTACCTTAAGCATCCCTTTAAAGGCCCTGTGTCGGGATCCCTGGGTGGCGCAGCGGTTTAGCGCCGGTCTTTGGCCCGGGGCGCGATCCTGGAGACCCGGGATCGAGTCCCACATCGGGCTCCCGGTGCATGGAGCCTGCTTCTCCCTCTGCCTGTGTCTCTGCCTCTCTCTCTCTCTCTGTGACTGTCATAAATAAATTTAAAAAAAATAAAAAATAAAGGCCCTGTGTCCAAATATGGTCACACCCTGTGGTCCTGGTGGGGGTAGGGCCTCAAAATATGGATTTTGAGGGGACACAACTCAGCCCATAGCAATGTCCCAGTCTTCTTCCCTTTTTATTATTTTTTTAAGATTTTATTTATTTATTTAAGAGGGAGAAAAAAAAAGAGGGAGAGAGTGAGAGCACAAGCAGGGGGAGGGGCAGAGGGAGAAGCAGACTTCCTGCTGAGCAGGGAGCCCGACACGGGGCTCGATCTCAAGACCCTGGAGTCAGGACCTGAGCCAAAAGCAGGCGGTTAACCAACTGAGCCCCCCAAGTGCCCCTTAGTCTTCTTAATAAAATACCATTTATAAGTATTTATAAGTGCAAAAGGTTAGTAAGCACATGGCAGGCAATAGGGATCTATAATAGGAACCCGAACACATCTGTCTACACCTTGACCAGAGAGAGACACGACATGGCCTTGGATGGTGAGGGTCATCACTGTGGTCACCCCCCACCCTCACCCCATGGGTCAGGATCACCCCGATTCAGCAATAAGGCTGAAGTCCAACAGAAAACGAGGTCCCAGGCTGGTCACCGAGCTGCCCTGATGTGTCTCTTACCGGCTTCTGGTCTCCCCCACCCCGCAGCCCGTCCCTCTGGCAAGCCCACCCCCACCCCCAGGATCCCCTGCTGATACCCCAGGCTCCGCTGGGCCGTGCCAGCCCCCTCTGCGCTCAGCAAATCAGCCAGCGAGTGGGCTGCGCCCGCAGGCCTCTGGTCTCCCCACTGTGGGATGCCGTTTCAGCCGAATGTTGGAGAGAGGAGGCTCCTTCTTCAACGAGTGACTTGTCACCGGGAATGCTCAGACTCTTGATCCAGCACAACGCCCACAGCCGATGATGGGGAGCCCCCCCACGGGCGCAGCCAGGGCTGGGTGGGCATCGACCCTTTGACTCCCACCCACACACGTGTGGCAACACAACCAGGGATGAGGATGACGTTCCCACCCAAGTGAACTTGATTCTGCTGTTTCGTCCCTTGCTGGGGAAATCCCCCTTATCTCAGCGACCCCACAGCGGGGGGCCCAAACTCCGAGCCCCTCACTGACACAGCCGGGAGGCACCGTGCCTGCGGCGGGGCCGCACAGGGCAGAGAGACTGAGCGGCGCACACAGGCTGGAAGATTCGCCCCAGAAAGGAATGTTGGCAAGTAAAATTATTTACTTAGAAGTGCACGTCTATGTTGGTCACTGGGGCCTTCCCAGGCTGTTTGGAAGAATGTTGGCATCCCAAGTATGTGGCAAGAGCCGGCCGGGGTGAAAAGGCTGCTTTGGGTCATTTTGTTTGGAGAAGTGAAATCTGCTTTACTGGGAAACAGTATCTGCGCTGACAACATGCAGGGGTTGCGAGCGTGGGAAGTACAGAGTGGTCCCACTCTCTGTGTTGCACGGTCTCTGGAGCTACGGATGGGACCGGCGTTACTAGGATATGTCATTTTATTTTATTTTATTTTATTTTATTTATTTTATTTTATTTTAATTTAATTTAATTTTATATTTTATTTTATTTTTTATATTTTTATATATTTTTATATTTTATTTTATTTTATTATTTTATTTTAAAGATTTTATTTACTTATTCACAAGAGACCCACAGAGAGAGAGGCAGAGACACAGGCAGAAGTAGAAGCAGGCTCCATGCAGGGAGCCCAACGTGGGACTTGATCCCAGGACCCTGGGGTCACACCCAAGACCGAAAGCAGGTGCTAAACCGCTGAGCCCCCCAGGGCTCAGGATACATCATTTTCAAATACTGCCCAATGTGGTTTTACTCCACATCATGAGAGCGATGGTAGCCCACGGCGGAACCCGGGAAACCGGAACGGTGCCAGCTGAGCTCATCAGCCAGCCCACGCCGCACGGCGTCCGACTCCTGGTTTCAGCTCAGGTCCACGCTGAGTGGGGAGTCAGTCCCAGTTTCTCTCCCCGCCCCCCTTTCACATCAATCAATCGATCTTTAAAAGGCTCGTACACACAGCACATGTGCACACAGTGAGGCGCACAGACGCTCCCTGCCCACGGGGTGTCTGCAGGAAGCCTTCACCTGCTGCTGGGCTTCTCCAGCTTGTAAAGGAGATGGTGCGCACCCCCGCACCTGAGGGGTGTCGCAGACCGCTTCCCGGGGGCCGTGTCCCGCCGCAGGATGATCCACGTCCCTCAGAGGGTCCAGAGTGGGAAATGAGGTCCCTGTTTGGGGGGTCAAAGGAGACCACAGAGAGTGGCTTGATGCCAGGGGCCGGACCCAGGTCCCCGGAGGTCACCTGCTCGTGCGAGCGGCCCCTCGGGGCGACACTGGTTGCAGCGATCAATAAACCACTTGTCACACTTCAGTGAAATCCCCCTCATTTCTTGCCCTTGACTTTGAGGATAAAAACCAAAATCAAGAGGGCCGGCCTGGCTGGCTCAATGGGAAGTGTCCCTCCCTCGCTCGGGAGGTGCCTCAGAGTCGGACACTCGGGATTTGGGGGTCAGCTGCCCCCCCCAGCCCCAGGGTGTGAGCGGGACTGGGTAGGAAGGAGTGTGCTACCGACCTGGAGAAGGAGACCCGCCGGCCGTGCCATCCTGTGACCCCAGCTTTCGCACCCACGGATCATGCTGCCGAACCTTGGAGCAGAGGTTGGCAGACGTTTTTTTTCAAATTCAATTTATTTATTTGAGAAAGAGAGACAGAGAGCACAAGCAGGGGCAGCAGCAGGCAGGGGCGGAGGGAGAAGCAGGCTGCCTGCTGTGCAAGGAGCCCACGGGACTGGGCTCCATCCCAGGACCCTGACATCATGCCCTGAGCCAAAGGCTCAACCTACTCAACCTACTGAGCCCCCAGTGCCCTGGCATACATTCTTTTTTTTTTTTTTTAAGATTTTATTTATTTACTCCTGAGAGACACAGATAGAGGCAGAGACACAGGCAGAGGGAGAAGCAGGATCCCTGCGGGGAGCCCGACGCAGGACTCCATCCCGGGACCCCAGGGTCACGCCCCAGGCCGAAGGCGGCACTGAACCCCTGAGCCCCCGGGCGCCCTTACTGGAACTTTTTATTTAACCGAACTGATGCTATGCAAAGAGCCCTGACGTTGGTTGAAGCCGTCACGTTGTGCACGGGTTTACAGGTTCTAGCGCAAGGTGTGTGCGTGTGCAGAGCCCGTGAAGCCACCCAGCGCCTGGCTGAGCACACGCGGGGCTGGGGCCCCAGGAGACACCCCCCCCCTGCCCTGGGCCCCGCTGCCGACTGAGGCCCCAGGAGTGGCGGGCAGAGCGAGGGACCTGGCTGTGTGCTCTGCTGCCCTCGGGGGGCGTCTGCCTGAGCCCCAGAGCCTGGGGGCACCACCTGCAGGTCGCTCCCCGCAGTGTTGGGCTTCTCGGGGTGGCAGCCTGGACGGCCTCACGGGTCATAGCCTCGGCCTTTGCCTGCTCCCCTCTGCGAGGCCGGGCCTCGTCGTTCTACGTGGTGCTGGGCGCCTGTCAGGGGCACGATTTGGGAGAACTCACTTGCGGCTCTTGACCCTGGATGGGGCGGAGAAGGGGAACCCGTGACCGCGTGGACCCTGGGGAGTCCATGAGGTAGGAAAGCAGCAGCCTTCCCGCCACTCGTCATTTAGAGAGAAACGCAGATGCCGCTGCAAACCAGAGCGGCCCCAGGCCCTGGGCTCCCGCCCACCAGGAAGGGCCAGCAGTCAGCAGCTCCCACCCTGAGACGCGTGGGGAGCCCCACGGCGATCTGTCACCTGAGGGCCGCAGAGCAGGGACGGGAGGGGACCCAGGGACCGGGACGCTGTGCTTTCTCGTGGGAATAAAGATATCATTCACAAAGTAGTTGGAAGCAATCCTGGGAGCTCAGGGGGTTCTTGGGGTGCAGCCCTGAAGGGAGTGTGGGTCCTGGGTTTTCATGGAGTGCAGCCTGGGGCGCCAGAGTTTCTTAGGGTGCCATCCGAGAGGGCTTGGGGTTTCTTGGGGTGCAAACGGACGGCCTCTGGGTCTCGGGATAGAATTCTGGAGGGCCTTTGAGTCTTGGGGTACAATGTGGGGACTGCAGCGCTCCTTGGGGTGCAGCCCCGGGGGCAGCCTCTGTGCAAGCCAGCCTCACTTGTCCCCATTGCAGGCTGGGGGGCCCTGCAGCAGAGACCCCCAGGGAGCAGCGGGAGGCATGGGGCAGTGGGAACCTTGGTGGGGGCAGCAGGGAAGGCCTGGAGGCCTGGGGGAGGGGACATAGGCCGCAGACACTCCTCTGCCCTTGTGGGGAGGTGGCCGCGCCCCGGGAGCTTATGCACACCTCTCCCCGGAGAACCTTCCCACCCGGGTGCTCCGGTGCTCGCAGACCATCAGGAGCTTCCAGAGGTTTGCTTCCCAACCCCTCGGGGCGATCCACCTGACCCCGTGGGGAGCCCGGATGGGATCTCGGGATGGGCACCACCCCCTGGGCCCAGGCGGGGGCAGGGGCGAGCTGCCAGGGACACTCCCACCTGCATCTTGGTCTATCTAGCATCTCCAGGCCCCCCCTCCCCCAGAAGACAGCACTTAGCAGAAAGGAGGCCCCGGTTAAAGCGCTTCGGGATAACGGAGCTCTCCTCCCCGATGTGCACGTACCCCCTTCTTAGGCAGTAGGGACGAAAACAAGGGATTTTTTTTTTTTTTTTTTAAGCACATTCCTGGACCCAGCCCTGGAATTCGGAGCCCGGGCTCAGGAATCCGCCTGCTTGTCCACCCCTCCCCGGGGTGGATTTTGGCGCCCTGCTGGTTGGGAAGCCACACCCCAGGCGGGACTGCCCCTGGCTTGAGGGTGGAGGACCCGAGGCGACAGCGGGAGGCTCAGCTGGTGAGGGCTCTGCTACCCTCCCTGGGTGCCAGGCCTGCAGGCCGTCTGGGCGGCGGCCCGGGTGGCCGACATCTGCCCTGGGAGCCAGACACCCTCCAAACGGAGCTCAGAGCCTGCACCCCTGAGGGGCGGGTTCTGGTATCATTCCTGTGTCCCCCACGGAAGAGGACGCCGGGCACAGAGAGGTCACTTGACCTTACGAGGTCATAGGGCAGATGGCTGGTCACGCCCGGATTGCAGATTCAGGCTTCCTGGATGTGCCCCCAGGGGCTTCCAGGTGGAGAGGACATGCCCCCCCGCCCCCCCCCCCAGCATGAACACGAGGCACCGGCCCCCACCTCTGCAGACAGACACCGGAGCCACGGGGGCCCACATGAGGCGGCCTCTGTCCTACTCACGGTCGTGCTCACCTGTCCCGTATCCGGAGGCTCGCAAACTCCAGAACCCGCCTGAGGTCAGGGAGCCGCCTGGCGCCGCCAGCACCTCTACTCACTGCCACTGTCCTGTGCTGTCCTGTGGCTGGGCCCGGCCCTGGCTGCAGCGACACAGGCCGTCCTCGGTGGCCGCGCGTGGGTGGGGTCTCCTCAAGGTCTTATTTATTTATCTGAGAGAGAGAATGGGAGGGAGCCCGAGCAGCGGGGAGGGGGAACTGGAGAGGGAGCCCGACGGACGCGGGACTCGATCCTAGGACCCTGAGGTCCTGACCTGAGCTGGAGGCAGGTGGCCCTCCTGTGGTGTTTTTATAAATGAATCATATGTTGCATTTTCAAAGGGATACGTCTAGAAAGTGTCCAACTCTCGGTAAACTAGTACCATCCTGGCTGATGCCCCACCCCCACCCCCCCGGGCTGTGCGGGAGGTCCCGGCGGGGTCTGGCGATCAGCGGGATGCTGGCCTCACAGTGTCGCCTGCGGGCAGGCCTGCCAGCAGGGCTCCTTCTCGGTGGAGAGCCGCTGAGCCAAGGGAAAATAGCCCAGTAACTGCTTCAAAGCAAAACCACAAAGCGCCAGGCCGCGGGCGCAGCTACTGTTACCTCTGCGTTTGCACCAGGAAGAGGAGCCGGTGGGGCCCACCGCCCCCCGCCCTGTAGGAGCCCCCCTCCTGGGATGCTTGCCCGACCTGAGCCCCCTCCCCCGCTTCCCAGCACTCGGCTCCCCCTCTGGCCGCCCCCAGGCCCCACCGCGGAGCTGGGTGGCCACTTGCACCTGCTGCTGGACTCACAGCACAGCCTGACCCAGCGCGGAGGGCCAAGGGAGTCCTGTGTGGGCCCTGGCGCCGCATCTGTCGCGGCCTTGGCATCACCGACTGGAAACCGAGGCTTGCAGGGGTGCAGGGTGCGGGTCTGATTCTCCCCCAGAACTGACAGGGCCCAAGCTCTCTTTGGCCCAGGCAGGAACCCTCCAGCTATCCCTCCCTGGGGGCCACCTCCTCAGGTGCCCCCTGGCTGGCTGCCCCCTGCTTCCTGCCCTCCCTGTGGGGGCACCTGCCCTACACCCCCCGCAGTGGGGGGCGGCTTCCCAGGGAGGCCTTCCTACCGGCCAGAGCTGCTGCATTGTGCGGGCCTTGGGAGAGGGGGCTGGTGTCCCTGAGACTGGGAGCTCCCCTTCACCAGGAGCGTTCAAGCGGAGGCTGGTGAGTGTGCAAGAACGGCGAAGGGGACACCCTGGCGTGGAAGGCGGACATCAGGGACTTTGCAGCTGGAGCATTCTGGAATCCTCAGATCTGCCCAACGGGGCCCACTGCCACCGGACTGCCGCCCCCCCGGAGCCCCAGCTCACGCTCAGTGCAGGCTCATAGAGCCCAGGGTGCAGCGACCTTGCGCGTGGCTCGGATGCACACCTCCGAAGGCCCAGGGATGGACGTCCAGCAAAGTGTGCAGCAGCATCCGGCTGCCCGTGCTGCCACAGCCGTGGGAAGGCAGGGGGCGTGAGCAGCGGAGCCCGCGTCCCCAATCTCGGGCTTGGGCTGTGAGCCCGCAGTAGGCGCCTCTGTCTCCTTCCACTCGGGCCTCCGAGACCGGGCTCCGGGGCCAGCAGCTGGAACAGCATCCGTCCTCCTCTGGCGCTGGAGGCCGCACGTCCGAGATCCAGGCAGGGCGGGGGGGGGGGGTTGTGGTCCCTCCCGAGGCCTCCCCTGGGCGAGCGGACGGCCGTGTCCTCCCTGGGTCCTCCCAGGGTCGTCCCTCGGTGCGGGTCTGCGTCCTGACATCCTCTTCTGATGAGGACTCAGCCACACTGGAGCAGGGCCCACCCTAGTGACCTCGTTTACCTGGTCACCTCCTTAAAGACCCCTCTTCACGTACAGACCCGTTCTGAGGTCCTGGGAGCCAGGACTCCAGCTCGTGAATCTGGGGGGGGGTTCCCAGCTGAAGGACCAGGTGGCTGGGGGTGCAGGGCTGCCCCTCGAGCTCCTTGCAGCTGAGCTCCTGCCTGTAGTCCCAGTCCTAGTCTTTTTAAATTTTTTTTAATTTTTATTTATTTATGATAGTCACACAGAATGAGAGAGAGAGAGGCAGAGACACAGGCAGAGGGAGAAGCAGGCTCCATGCACCGGGAGCCCGACATGGGATTCAATCCCGGGTTTCCAGGATCCCGCCCTGGGCCAAAGACAGGAGCTAAACCGCTGCGCCACCCAGGGATCCCGTCCTAGTCTTTTTAAAGACTGTTTATTTATTAGAGAGAGAGAGAGCGCGCAGGAGCAGAGGCCGAGGGAGAAGCAGGCCCCCTGAGCAGGGAGCCCGATGCAGGACTCGCTCCCAGGCCCCTGAGATCATGACCTGGGCCGAAAGCAGGCAGGCGGGCGCTCACCCGCCGAGCCCCCCAGGGCCCCCCTCCAGCGGTGTTTTATATTTTTATTTATTTATTTATTTATTTATTTATTTATTTATTTAATCAATCATAGGATTTATTTATTTATTTATTTATTTTATTCATTTATGATAGTTACACAGAGAGAGAGAGAGAAGCAGAGACACAGGCAGAGGGAGAAGCAGGCTCCATGCACCGGGCGCCTGATGTGGGATTCGATCCCGGGTTTCCAGGATCGCGCCCTGGGCCAAAGGCAGGCGCCAAACCGCTGCGCCACCCAGGGATCCCTCTCCAGCGGTGTTTTAAATTAAAGACCAAGGCCATCCCACAGGGAGGTAGGCCAGAGCCAGTCCACCCGTGTGTGACCCCAGCACGTCACGGGGCCAGCGGACCTCGGCTCTCTGGACTGGGACCCGGGGCTGAGACACCTGTGCCCTCTCTTGCTTTGGGACCCTCTCCTGAGCATGGAGGTGGAATCCATACCTTCTCGAAGGCACAGCAAGCATGTTCCACCCTTTCTGGGCCTGGACTAAGTGTCCCTTAGCTCCCCTGGACTCTCGGAACCACCCATGTACTCCCCGCACAGCCTCGCCGAAGAGCCGCTGAGGTCCGTGTGCGTGCACCCAGCTCAGCACCAGGGAGCCAGACAGAAGGCAGGATGCTGTCCAGGGTCCCCAGCCGACCAGACGCATGAGCTCAGGACACGAGGGCCCTGCACCTGCCCGGCTGCTGCTCCAAGCAGAGGCCCAGTGGCTGCTCCACACCCGGCAGGAAGCTCCTCTTAGGGGGCAGGTACGTGCCTGGGCTCCGATACCTCGGGAATCAGCACCAGGGTTTGGGCAAGCCAATCCCGTTAGGAAGGCATCTGGCCGGGCCGTCGGGGCTCAGTGTCTGGCCCCAGGAGTCCTGGCTGGTCCGCCCTGGGCGTCCTTCCTTCCTCTCTGCCGTGCTCTGTGCCCTGGGTCTCCCAGGCTCCTGCTCTACATGCCACCAGGGGGTACATCGGGCCGGAGAGCACAGTGGTCCTCATGGGGACGGGGCGCTGTCCCCGCCGCCTGCAGGATGGCGTGCAGCTGGGTTTGAGCTGGGCGCTCGTAGGGCAGGGGCAGCTCCCCTTCCTTTCTACGCATGGCAGGACAACTGAGAGCCCGTGCAGACGATGCCCTCTGGAGAGGGTGGCAGCTCTGGGACAAAGCAGCCCAGTGGGACCTCGAGGTTCCTGCAGACAACCGTGAAGATCCCTCAGTGAACGCATGTGGCTGGGCAGCTGGGAGCTGGCCCTCGGCCTCCTCTGGAGTGGCCCGCGGCCAGCACTGACCCTTGGGCCCCAGGGCGGCTCCCACAGCGCCGGCACCCACTGGGCCTGCCTCCCTCTCCCCACCTGCAGTGTGACCCTACTCGGATCTATCTCAGAGCCCGCGTCCGCCGCTCCAGCAGTGGCCCGGACGGGCTCCCAGGGCTGTGGCTGCAGATGGCACGTGCGTGCATTTTGGCAGAGAGGCGGCCGAGGTTTCATGGGTTTTCACGTAGCTGCATCTCCTGCCCTGTTTCCGCAGGGGCCGGCTCTCTGGATTGCCAGTGCGAGGACGTCAGAAACATATCCAAGTCCCGTCCCACGGGCCGCGTTGACCCGGGGACGCTGACCTGTCAGGCTTGGGCCGTGGCCAAGACCACGTTCCCGGCGACGACAAGCTTTCAGAGCCGCGGTGGGCAGGAGCCAGAGGGGCTCTGGGCACTGGAGATGGGCCGCACCCCCCACTCCGGGCCCGCCTCTGCCGTCGGCAGTGCTGGGAAGGGAATGGCTGCTCTCGGTGGTGTCGGTGTCGGGCTGCTTGTCCTACCCCAGCTTGTCCTCAGCTACACTGGTTTGAGGCTTTTGTTTTCAGATTTGAGGTATTTTTGGGTGGGGAAGGATGGAAAAAGCGTGTGGCCCTTTTCCAGATCGTTGTAGCCTGCCCCGCTCAAGTTCTTGGAGACTCAGAGCTGTGGGCTGTGACGTGGGAGGCCCTTCACCTGGGAGCCCCAGGGCAGGTGTGGGTGTCTGCCCCTCGGGGGATCTGGGAGCCGGCTGCACAGGCGAGCCCACGGAGGAGGCACTAGAGCACCAGGTCCAGAGCGCCTCCTCCCCTCCCTCCCGGGGCTCCCAGGGGGGATGCACGGGACAGACGCTGTCTGAATGGGCCCCAAGTTCCCGCAGCCCCAGAAGCAAGGCGGAGCCTGGGGCCGGCCAGTGGCAAGGGGCGCAGCCGCTGAGGCCGTCTGGCTCTGGGAGAGCAATGGGAGGGCAGGGGTTTTATGAGGCCGTGCAACCTTGGGCTTAGGGACCTTGAAGCTGCAAGTGGACGTTCTCACACCTCACGAAGCTCAAGTTCGCGTAGTCATTCATTCGGCCAGCGGGGACCTGGACCTTGGGACAGACTCCGAGAGGCAGGGTGGATAGATGTGGCCAGCTCTGGGGTGTTCCAGCAAGGAGACAGGTCGACACACCCGCGGGGGGTGAATGGAGGCGTTGAGATGGCTGTTGGCCTGAAGGTTTTGGATCTTTATCATGTTCTGTTGCCGAACAGCTGGGTGACCTTGGGCGGTTACCTGGATCGTGATAATGCCAGCCTCGGCCCCACTCCGGGGTCAGCTGGCTGTGGCCTCCGCCACTGCGGCGCCTCTCCTGGTGCCCCCTGCCCTGTCCTGCGGGCTGTGGGGCTGGGGTCTCGTAGAGGGCAGGCCTCGGGGAACGAATGCCCGGCTCAGTCTGCAGACAAGAGTCATGGCTTGTGACCTCTTGAGAAATCGTGGTCCCTCTCCACCCTCTCCAGCCTCTCCAGCCTCTCCAGCCCCTCTACCCTCTCCAACAATGCAGGGGTTGCTCGTCTTGCAAAGAGGCATGCTGCAAAGAGGCATGGCGGAGTAGGGGTAGGGAGGGAGCAGGGGACTGGGGGAGGTCCCCTGGAGGTGGGACAGGCAGGGCCAGCCCGAGCACCCAGGGAGGTGCTGGTGTTGCATCCCGGATCCATGCATCGGGCATTTCCTGGTGCCCTTAGGACGTGCGCAGCCCTCTCCAGGTGGGACTCTGATAGGAGAATTTGCTCCTGGTGGCAGATATGACCCCTGCCCCCCCTTCTGTAGGATGTGGGGTGGGTGTGTTTGTGCATGCGCTTTCCTTGGATAAGGGGCTTCCTAAGCACTCGTTGTCCCCAGGATAAGGTGTGGTTGGCGCCTTTCTTGCACGTGCCAGCGACGGTGCTTCTAATTCTGCAGACGCCTGTGTGTTTGGGGGGTGCTGCCCATTTTTCGGATTTCACTGATGGGAAAACAGAGGCAGAGATACCGACTGAGGGGGGATGTGGGTCCGGGGCGGGGTGGGGGATGCTGGACTCTCTCTGCCTGTCCCCCAAGCATCCCTCTGGCCCGAGGCTGGCTCTCCTGAAGGCTCCCGGCCGCCCAAACCCTGCTGATTGCTTCTGGCTCACTCTAGCAAGTCACGTGACTTCCCAAGTCTTCCTGGAGCCTCCCTCCTTCGGCCGGACCTTCAGGGACTCCTGAAACGTCTTGAACTTTGCCTGCCATGGCTGCGGGGCGCTCTGCGTGCACGACCCCGCCGGACTGTAAGCCGCGGGCGCGCGGGCGGGGAGCCCTGGGTCCGGGGGGCGGGCTGAGGGGGTGGAAACGAACCAACCAGTTTTGCAGGGATCGGGGCCTGAGCCACCCTCCGCCCCCACTTGCGGCGCGTGGACCCTCGGAGCTGGGGGTGGGGGTCCCGGGGGCGCGCGGGGGCAGGTCCCTGAGGCGCGCACGGGGATCCCGGAGTCGCGCGGGGCGCGGTCCCGGGGGCGCACGGGGTGTCCCGGGGGCGCGCTGGGGAGGTCCCTGGGGCGCGCGGGGAGGGGGTTGTGTCCCGGGGGCTCGCCGGGGGTCTCCCGGGTGTGCACGGGGACGCGCGGGGACGTCCCGGGAGCGCGCTGGGTGGGGGTCCCGAGGGCGCACGGGGGAGTCCCCGGGGCGCACGGGGAGGTCCGGGAGTGCACGGGGGGGATCCCGGGGGTGCATAGGGAGGTCCCGGGGGTGCCCGGGGAAGTCCCGGGGGCGCGCGGGGGGGGGGTGTCCCGGGGGCGCACGGGGAGGTCCCGGGGGTGCACGGGGCGGTCCCGGGGGCGCGCGGGGAGGTCCCAGGGGTGCACGGGGCGGTCCCGAGGGTGCACGGGGGCGCGCGGGGGGGTCCCGGGGGTGCACGGGGAGGTCCCAAGGATGCACGGGGCGGTCCCGGAGGTGCACGGGGGCGCGCGGGGGGATCCCGGGGGCGCACGGAGAGGTCCCGGGGTTCCCGGGAGCGCACGGGGAGGTCCCGGGGGTGCACGGGGGTCCCGGGGGTGCACGGGGGCGCGCGTGGGCGGGGCGGCCGCGGGGCTGGGCGCCGAGGCCAGGTGACTGGTGGCGCTCGCCCGCGCCGCCCGGAGGGGGCCCCGCGGCGGGCGCGGCTGCGAGCGGGGAGGACGTCCGCCCGGCCTGCTGCGCCCATCGCCCCGGGAGCGCCGGCCCAGGTACGGGGAGCGCGGCCGCCCGCTTTGTCTGGGGCCGGGCCCGCTTGCGGGGGGCAGGGGGCGGGGGCGGCCTCCGCTCCCTGGGGGCCGGAGCCTGCGGGGCGGGGGCGCCGGGGCCTCTCCCAGCGCGGACCGCGGGCCTGTGGGTCCCCGCGGAGGAGCAGGGCGCCCGGCCCGGCCCCGCCACCTGTGGCACGCGCCCCCGGGCCGGCACCGCGCGGGGAGGGAGCCCGGGGAGCGGCCTGCGCCCTGGGGCCTGGGCCCGCATTCCGGAGGCCGCGACCTGGAGGGCGCCCCGCGCCTCACACCGGCCTCGGGGGCGCAGGCCCTGGGCGGCGAGCGCGGGGGCCCCGGAACTCGGGAGGCCGCCCGGGGGGGCCTGAAGGTCTCGCGGCGCTCGTCGCGTTGATGTGCATTGGTACCGCATTGGTACCGCATTGATACCGGTTGATACCTCCTTGCATCCTGAGAACGGCCTCTGGACCAGGCCTTTTGACGTTGGGTGGATTTGCCGCGTGCCCACTGCGGTCCCTGAAGCCCCGTGACCCTTGGCTCCCCAAAGAGGCTCCTGTCCTGCGATCCCCGCGCTCCAGGGCGCTCCAGGGCCCGGGAGGTTATATTTGCAAATCAATCAACAAGTATTAAGAAAGGCGTTTGTGTGGAGAGGCCTGCAGGGCCTGGGAGGGGCCGGGGAGTCCCTGCAGCTGGAGGGTGGAGGGGAGGCCAGGCTGCCGGAATGAGGGGACCTTTGTGCCCGGGGAACTGGCAGGAGGCCAGACTCCTGACCTCGCAGACCAAGTAATTGTATCTTACTTTGCAATATCGCACAGTGGCGGGGACCTCAGACGCGAGCCGCGGCCCAAGGACAGGTACTTTCCGAGAGTTTGCTTGCACTGAACGCTCTGCGTGTGTTGCCTTTGCCTTCCATCCCTCGGAGGGAGCTGGGGTGGGTCATTCCCCCATTTTACGGGCGTGCAAACGGAGGCAGAGGAAAGGCCAGGTATCTCGTCGCAGTTGGTGGAGCGGGGTGGTGCAGCCTGGGGGTCCTCGCCCTGACCGAGTGGGTGCATGTGCTGACCTTCCTCCCGGGGTGCCGTGCCGGGGCTAGCCGCTGCCGCCGCCGCCGATGGATTCTTTGCAACCTTCCGAGAAAGTGGAAAAAGTAGGAGCTGCCTGGAACCCCCGAGCTCCTGGCTGCAAACCGAGGAGCTTTTACAAACTGTCGCTCTGGCTTCTAATGGTTTCAAAAGGAGCAACTTGCTAATGTGACCCTGGGAGCTAAAGGTCGCGGGGTCAAATATGTTCCTGCAGGGGATGTTGCTGACTGGGATGGGGGGGGTGTTAAAAAAAAAAAGTCCTGGGAAGAAGGCAAAAAGGCTAGAAAGATGAGGGGAGAGAGTCCTCATGTCTGACCCACCGGTTGGCCCGTTTTACAGATGAGTAAACTGACAAAGAGGGATCTGGGTCAGAGCTCTGGCCAGCGCCCGGGCTCCCGGGCTCCTTCGCCGGGATCAGCCCCGCATAAACAGCCGCATCTTGGGGGAAAGCTTCTGTTCCTTCCCGACACCCGCCCCAGCGCCGGGAGTGCCTGGAGTGGGGACGCGTGGACGGACGTCCCTGCCGGACAACCTGCCAGCTCCGGGCGGGGCTGCTGTGGGTGCCGGCCACCCAGCGGGCCCACCCGTCGCAGCAGGAGGCTTCCTCAGGGTGGCTCCCAGCCACAGGACGGGCTCTGGAGAGGCCCTGCTTGGTGGCGGGGACCCCGAGCGCGCCCCCGGCCGTGGGGCCCGGAAGGTGTGCCCAGCCTGGACTGCGGGCCCCCTCCGGAGGCGCTCTACGCCGGGGTCCCCGTGCACTCGGGGGCCTGAGCCGACATCCCCGGGGAGCCGGCAGGAGCAGCCCCGGTTAGCTGGTCGGTGCAGCAGGTGTCTGGTGAAGTCAGAGCCGCGTGGGTCGCTGTCCTCGCCCTCGGGTGTTCTGGGGCCTCTGCACCACGCTGCGGTGATGGGGGTCCTGGCCCAGCAGGGGACGGTGCCCACGTGCAGCTGGAGCCGGGCCTTGTCACGCTGCCTCCCTGCTTGGAAACACCCGCTCCTCCTAGAGCGTGTCCATCGAGGGCTGCTGCCTCGACTTCCCTTCAGCACAGGAGATGCTGTGACTGCGAAGGGCCCGGTCCCTCCACCCCACAGCCGTCCAGGGTAGGAAGTCCCTTCTTGGTGTCTCTTCCCTTTCCTATAAAGGCAGGAAATGCGAATCTGCAGGTCCCTACACCTTCCTGTTGCCCCTGCCTGCGAGGACAGGGTTTGCTGAACACCCGGGGCCCCGTGCGGCCCGAGGGGCTCTGCTGCTCCCCTGCATCTCGCCGCCCCGTCCTCATGCGCGTGGTGTCGCCTGTGGGCCTGCTGGTGCCGCCCGGTAGGGTGTTCTGGAACCCCCTCCCCCAGCTGGGGGCTGCCTCTGCTGAATTGGAGGGAGGAGGCCCGGGTGCCCCCCACCGGGGCCGGGACCCTGTGTCACTGTGTCACCCAGTCCTCAGCAGTGGCCCCTACACGTTTTATAAGAGTTATGTTACTTTTTTTTTAATTTAAAAAATTCTTTTTATGTTACTTTTTTTTTTTAACAACAATCTACTGACTAGCATCAAAGAATTTTGTCCCCCGTGGGCTAAACTAGGATAGATTAGTTTACGCCCTGGGGAGTCACGGGAACACGCCCTCCGCCGAGGTCCCTCCTCCGGCCAGCAGCCCCGGGGGGAAGCCTTTGCTCCGGGCCTTTCCGAGGCATTCCGGGGCTGGGCAGGAAGCCTGGGAGGGCCCGGGAGCGTCCCGGCGCCCAGCCTGGTGACCTTGCACAGTCCACGCGTCCCTTTGACCGAACAGCTGTGCTCACTGCCGCGGCGCTGCTGGACGGCAGCTGACCCGTGCCGCCCCCCCCCCCCCGCCCCACGTGGTTTCTGTCTGTATTTCCCCCAAGGTGGGCCCTGCCGCCCCGCGTGCTTCACCGGCTCACCCGTCACAGGGCCGGCAGGTCTGGAGACACACGGGGGGCCGGAGCCTGGGGCTGGGTTGGGAACCAGGCCCGTCTGTGATCCCGAGGCTCCTTCTCGGGGTCGCCACGGTTCCTGCGGGGGGCGGGCGAGGTGTCCCCATCTGGCAGGGTTCCCCCAGCAGCTGCTTCCTCGGACACAGAGCCTGTGTCTGTCCTTGCTTCTCTCTTCCTTCCTCCCCGTGCTCTCCGGGGGTGGGGGTGGGGGGCTCCCGCCTTCCTCTTCCCTGCTCATGGGAGATGCTCGCGCTCCCCTTGCCCGGGCAGCCCCGGCTTTGTTCTCCAGACGCATCTGTGGGACCTTGTTCCAGCTTCCGAGCGGGGAGCAGCTGGCGCCCTGGGGCCAGCCTGCCCCGCCCTCACCGTGCCCTCACTGCACCCATGGGCCCCATCCAGCCACGAGCTGCTGGCCCTGGCCTGGAGCGAAAGCACCCTGAGGGGTGGGAGGCTCAAGACTCAGGCCCGGCCAGCCAGGGGAGCAGGCAAGTGCTCCAGGCCCCCGGCTCACAGCTGCGTGGCCACGGGTCGCTATGGGGGGGTGCAGGCCCGCATCTGGCCAGCGAGGTGCCCGGGGCCGGCGGGCCTTTAGCTGGCGGCTGCGTTCCGTGCACATTCCTCCCGGAGCTGGAGCTGGAGCAGTGGCCTGGCTCCAGGGACAAAAGGGCTCCATTGACTCGGTGCCGCCCTCCTCCCTCCCCACGGGTGATTCTGGATGCAGATCAAAGGCGAGGTTCTGGCAGCCCGCTGGGAGGAAAGAGTGGACTCTGGTGGCCCCAGACCTGGGGTGGAGCCGCCCTTCTGGGCCGTGAGCATCCTGGGGCTCCCCGCCTCTGCCCCTGCCCCGGGGCTCACGGGGGCTCGCCCCACCCGCAGCCCTGTGTCATGTGACCTGGGGGGCTTGCTGGCGGCTTGGGTGACCCTCCCTGCGTGCGTAGCCCGGGGGTAGCCCGGGGTCCCCGTCGGAACCGCACTTCCTCATTCTCTGAGGCGCTATCTGATCCCCCACGGGGCGGGGCGCGTCTGCCCTGTGATCCGGGACAGGTGTGTTTCCAGTTCATCACTAAAAAGATCTGAGTCGGTCGCCGGCGGGCAGGGGTGAGGGCAGGGGGCCTCCTCTCTGCTCAGACTCTGGGGGCGGGGGTGCTGAGCGGGCGGGAGGGCCCTTGTACGCCAGTGAGGTTGCCTCTTGTGTCCCAGCCCAGGAAGGGACGGGCCATTGGTCATCTGCATGGCTCAGGGGTCAGAGAAGCTTCCTGGGTAAAGGAGGTCTGAGCCTTGTTTTTTTATTTAATTTTTTTGTGAGAGACACAGAGAGGGAGGCAGAGACCCAGGCAGAGGGAGGAGCAGGCTCCATGCAGGGAGCCCGACGCGGGACTCAATCCCGGGACCGCGGGTTCACACCCTGGGCCCAAGGCAGGCGCTCCACCGCTGAGCCTCCCAGGCGCTCCAGCTCTGAGCTTTTTCCACTGATTTTTGACTCTCTTGCTCCAAAATAGTTTTCCCATGCTCCCTGCTGGCTGTAGATTTGGAGGAAACAGAAGCTGTTGAGCAAGACCCTGGCTGGGCACGTTCACGACTTTCAAGCCTGGGCCAAGAGGTCAAAGAGCACAAACTTTTTTTTTTTTAATTGTGCTAAAATGCACAGAACATAAAAAAATTTCCCATTTTAACGTTTTTTTTTTTTAATTTTTTTTTTCATTTTAACGTTTTTTGAAGCTTTTTTTGAAGTTGCACTGCAGCCGGGGAGGGAGGAAGTCCCGGGGGCTTTGGGGTGCAGGGCCTGTGGGCAGAGGCCCCGGCCCGTCCAGCAGTACCAAGCACAGTCGTGTCCCGCAAGCGCCGTCGCCGTGCATCCCTGGGTTCGTGTCCATCTCGTGAAACTAAAGCACCGAGTCCCCCCCCGCCCCCTCCTTGCTGCACAATTTCCGGCTCTAGGAGAGCGAGACCTCCAGGGACCCGGGTGTGAGTCCTCCAGCGGCCTCGTCGGGGTTGGGTCACACAGTATTTTGCTCCTTCACTGAGCATCATGCTTCCAGGTTCGGTGCCCCGTGGCCGGTGTCGGTGGCCCCCATGTCAAGGCCGAGTATCCTTGTGTATCTGTTGTTGGACTTGGGCTGCTGGGACTAGGATGTGGGGGCTGTCCGTCCTTCGGGGCGCCCGGACCTCCGGAAGCTCCCCCGAGCTGGCCCTCGAGAAGCCACGCGCTCGGTGTCCCCGGGCCCTGGCGCCCACGGGCGAAAACCAGGCCCGCAGGCCGAGGAGGAGGGAGGCTTCTTACTGAGCTGTTCTGACAGATCCTGTAAACTCTGTGATTAATGGAACGAGAAAGCAGGAAGACTGTCTCTCATTAAAAAAAAAAAAAAAAAGAGCCTTCAGGGTTGCTGGGTTTTATTTTCAATTAAAAGGGTCTGATTTTGTTTCTGGAGAATGGTTCTAATTTGGATAAATGGTTCGGTCTGGGAACTGCATGCCGGCGCCCGTGATCCGGGAGCGCAGTTACCAGGTCCCCGTGGCTGCTTTGCGCAGGGATGGGGCGGGAAGGGGGTTGAGTTGAGAAAAAGGAGGCACGGGCCGGGCCAGGGCTTCCCACTTGTCTAACTGGGACCGGTGTCAAAGCCTTCGCTCTTCATGCTGTTTAACTGGTGGGTGAGGTCTGCTGCTCATCACTGAACACGGGGCTGGGGGGTGGGGAGGCGCTGAGGACGCCCCTTGGTGACGGCGTGCGCTGGGGTCTTCCGGGAACCTGCCAGCCGTCCTTCCCCTGGTCTCTTACCCTTGGAAGGAGCTCAATCCCCAGGAGGCACTTCCTTCTGGGGGACACACACCTGGGGATGGGGACACACACCCACCACTGCCCCCTGTGCCCTTCCTGACACCCCCGGGCGGCGGGAGTCTCGCCCTCCTCAAGTCCGGGCTCCTCCAAGGACAAGAAGCAAGGCTGCTGCTTTCATTTTTGTGCAATAAGCGCTCGGGGAGGAGCGCGGGGTTAGCTGGGTGCCCGTGGGCGAGGCGCTTGGTCCCCAGGAGTCTATGTGCCGCCCCCGAGGCCGTGGTTCCACGCCCACCCGGGGACGTTCTAGAAGCTTCCTCGCCGGAGGGAGGGGCGTGCGCACACGTGTCCCCAGGGCTTCCGCAGGCTTCCTGGGGCCACCATGTCCTGTTTTTGGAATTTTGGAAGGTTCGCTTTGCATTCGACTGTGTAGACGGTCGGACGAGGCCGCTGACGCGTCCGCGGGACTGGAGGGTCTAGTCCACTGTGATGCTCTTGGAAAGCAGCCACGCTCCAAGCTGTCGTTTTACTGAAAGTTGTCAGTCAGTGCCCGCTAGGGATCCACGCAGGGCCCCGGACAAGGCCGCAGACGCTTTCCTCTGCTCGGAGCACAGAGGAATGTTCTTTCTGGACAGAGGCAGAGGTGGGTCTTCCAGCAGCCCACGCCGTGCGGGCGGCCACAATCCTTTCCTTTGTCTGACGCTCAGAATGGATCCAGTGTCGACGCACAGTCACCAGGACGTGAGAGCTCGTGTCTCATAGTTAAACGGGGGTTTGTTCTCGGAAAAGTGCCAGGCACCCGGCAGAGCCCTGTGGAGATGAGAGCGGCCCGTCCCACGAACGGGCGTTGTGTCCAGCCGGCCCAAAGGCACGTTCACAGCATCCTTTCTCTGGGACTGTGCATGTGGGAAAAAAAAAAAAACAACCAAAAAACCCAAACCGTCCAGATTCTGGAGAGATACTAACCTCTGCGGTGCGGTACGTGTGGTGCCACCGCCTCCGCCCGCCTTCGTGAGGGGGATGCAGCAGGTGAGGTGACGGCAAGGGGCTGGCCTTGCTCGCAGGCCACGCGGCGTCCACCCAACCCGGCCCGGCCCGTCTGCCCCAGAAATGGACATCAGGCGCCTGGAGGGCCGAGGTGTGACTCCACCCCCTGCCTGTTTACTTAATGCGCTCTTCTGGCTCTGGCCTGATGCATGACAGGTGTGGCCAAGGACGCGCCAGAGGGGCCGTGGGAGGACCGCCTGGGAGGACCGCCGGGCCCCCGGGTGCTCTTCACCGTCGCCGTGCTGCAGGAAGGGGGCAGCTTGGGGCTGCATCAGCCTGGAGGTGGCAGGGCAGGGCTTGCAGGCCCCGGCGCCAGGAGGGAGGGTCAGAGGCAGAGGGAGGAGCTGCTGAGCAGGGAGCCTGAGTTGGGCTCAGGACCTGAGCCGAGGGCAGATGCTCAGCCTGTGGAGCCACCCGGGTGCCCTTCCCGTCTGTATTATTCCTAACGAGATGCATGCACTGACCCCCGGGCAGGTGTCAAACCATCCTTGCATTCAAGGCACGAGTCTCACTCCATCACGGTAAAGATTTATTTATTTATTTATTTATTTATTTATTTATTTGTTTATTTTTAAAGATTTTATTTATTAATTCAGAGAGAGAGAGAGGCAGAGACACAGGCAGAGATCCAAGAAGCAGGATCCATGAAGGGAGCCTGATGCGGGACTTGATCCCAGGACCCCAGGATCACGCCCTGGGCCGGAAGGGAGACGCTTAACTGCTGAGCCACCCAGGTGTCCCTGTTTTATTTTTTTAAAAAGATTTTATCTATTTATTCATGAGCGACACAGAGAGAGGCAGAGACACAGGCAGAGGGAGAAGCAGGCTTTACGCAGGGAGCCTGACGTGGGACTCGATCCCAGGACCCCAGGGTCATGGTCTGAGCCCAAGGCAGATGCTCAGCTGCTGAGCCCCCGGGGGTCCCTCCTGTTGCATGTATATCCGCTCTCATCTTTATTATTTCTTTCCTTCTACGAATTCAGGGCTTTGTTTGTCCTTCTGAGTGTGAAGCTAGATTGCTTCATGTTTCTTTGAGTACGAGGTGCCTTGTATTGCTATGAATGTTCCTTTTAGAGCGGCTTTGGCTGTGTCCCCTAGATTTTGGACGGTTGTGTTTCCGAGTGGACACAGCCTGTGGGGGGGCGGGTGTTCCTCTTTGTCCGTCACTGGGGCTGCCTGGCAGGTCTGCTGGACTGGGTGGGTCTGGTCCCGGGGATGCTGGGGTCCATGTGCCGAGGCTGCCGTGGTGGGACAGTGGAGCTGGAGTGGATATGGGCCTGGGGCTCCCGATGTGGGCTTCAGTTGGTTTATGTCAGTGGGTCGGCTGGACCCAAAGCAGGTGGAGGCCGGGTGTGACCCCAGACAAGTCACACCGTGGGTCCTGGGACGGGCAGGGGCTGCCTTGGTGGGATGCAGGAACCGGTGTGGGCTTGCCGGGGGGTCCAGCGGTGCTGGCGATGTGCCCGGTCTCAGCTCACATCGGCAGTAAAGGCCAAGGAGGATGAGAAGTCCTCGGTGGTGCCTCCGGTCCTGGCTGGAGCTTCAGGCGCCCCTCACTTATTTGGCAGATGCTGGAGCATTTGTAAGTAGATTTGCTTCACTGACAGCCGGGTGGCCCTACGAGCCGGGGCTTCTCCCCACATCCCAGGGCAGGGAGTATGTGCTAGGCTGTGCGGTGACCCCCTGCCCGCGGTGGCTGCTGCGCCCCCTCATCACTGTGTCCCCGGGCTGCTTTGTGCGGCCCCTCCCTGCCCCGTCAGGAGGACTTGCTAGGTGTGCAGGGGAGGAGGTGGGATCCCGGGGCCCCACGGACCGTCCGAACCCTAAACAGCATTTTAATTTATTTTCATAATTTCACACCCTGCCCGGTTCCCAAAATGATCTGAGAAACATGCAGAAATAGATACACAGCAGGGTAAGTCTAAAAAAGAAAAAAAAAAAGCAAGGAAAAAAAAAAAAAGCATGTCCAGGAGACACTGAAGATGTGACAGGACCGTGGAGCCCGGGAGCTCAGCATCGGGTTCGCCATGACGTCCCGGGGGCCGCCGCAATGTGGCCATGAGCCTCCTAGAAGCGGCGTGCTAGGGGAAACGATTGTTTTCAGTAGTTTCGTCGTGGCCGTGGACCAGGACCGACTGGACTAGGAGACACAGCATGAGGGAAGCACAGGAGCTGCTCTGGGGCCTGAATCCTGCGGGGACCCCCGGCCGCACCATCCTGCCCACCCAGCGGGGGAGACCCAGTGGCCTCCAGCGCCCTCGGCGGCGGCCATGGGCATCGTGATGCAAATGCAGGTCCGTCGGAGGAACATTCCGGGCCCCAGGTCCTCGGGCTGCAGGAGAAGGGACTGGGGCCTTGCAGCCGCCCCATCCGTGCCCACGCGGGCTTCCCCGGGCCGCCCTTGACTGAAATGTAAACGTGGAAGCCCGCGTGAAGACGTACAACAGGACGAATTTTTTCTTTTATTTTTTCTTTTTTTATTTTTTCTTTTTTATTTTTTGAATTTTTTCTTTTAAATGCGAGACCGACCGTCGCAGTTTGGGCACGACTGCATTTTCCCCTTGGCTTGGAATCCAGCGGCCACGTAAGGATGTGCTGCGAGCCTGAGACGTACCGGCTCTGAAGTCCGTACGGCAGGGGGCCACCGTGTCCCCGACGGCTTTCCAGCAACTTTCGGGCTCGCCGGGTTAATGACGGGGTTTCCACAAGAAGCACCCCCTTCTCCGAGAGGCGGCAACGGTCCGACGGGGGAACCACTGACGTGGCGGCAGTGCAGGGATGTAGCCCTAAAGCCGCTGTGCGGGGTCTCAGGTCTCAGCAGGAAGTCTGCATCTCCCCGTGCCCCTCTCATGGGTGGCCCATGGCATGACGTTGCTTCTGCTGTCCAGACGTCTGTCCCCGTGGCTGAAATCTGAGCACGAGTCCCCGGCGTCGCGTGTTTCCCGAAGGATGCACACGATGGTGGGTGTGCAGGGGGCGTGAGGAGTGAAGTCAGCAGAGCCTTTGCTTCTTGGGGTCCCTCAAGGTCCCAGGAGGCAGTTTGGGCTCCGACAGGTTTCCGATCGTGTCCCCAAGCCCCAGTCCGTGGACGGGCTCCTGGGGGTTCACACGAAGCCGCCTCCTGCCCCCTGGGGTGGATGTGACGCCCTTCAGGAATGCTCAGACCCGCCTCTGTGCTGGGCATGTGCTGGGGACAGAGAGGTCGGGCCAGGACACAGTGTCCCACTGTCCTCGGGGTGGTGGGGCGATTGCGGCCCAAGTCCTGTGGCGAGGAAGCAGGAGCCAGCAGGACTCGCGGGATGGCAGGATGAAAGCTGAGCGCCCTTCCCTGCCCCTGCACCTCACCAGGCTGCTGGGGCGCCCTGCGGGGGGGGGGTGCTCCTTCTGAGCTTTCAAGTGGGGCTGATGGATGTTTCCGGGGATGTGCGGGCACCCAGGGATTGGCAGGGCCTGCAGGTGCAGGCGTGGGTCCTCTGCGGGAAGCAGCCTGAACGGAACAGAGCTGGGAGCTTTGGTTTCTGGTCCCGGGCTGCGAAAAGTGAAGCAAAACAGTGGGAGGGAGCGAGGGAGCGAGGGAGTGAGGCCGGCTGCTGGGCTCCCAGCGCCTCTTTGATCCTGGGTGCCCCTGGGTGCCCCTGGGTGCCCGGGCCTGCCGCTGCTTGCTCCCTGCAGGCGGCAATTCCCGTCCCTTTAATGCCCGAGCTCCAGGATGCAAGCTCCATGCAGGCGTCTGCCCCCCGGCTGCTGTCCTTCCTACACGAGGCTCGGCCTCTCGGGTGGGAGCGACCTGCGGAGGATTCCCGTGGCTTCCCCAGCGGCTGCCCAGGCAGGTGACGACGGTGCAGACAGGAGGTCTCCTCGTGCATCAGACACCCCGGACCTGCCTTGTTGTTGCCGGTGGGCAGAGCAGGCCGTGCCTGGAAGTGTGAGGCAGGCTGAGAACAACGAGGCGGTGTTTTGTGGGCTCGTGCTTCATGGCTCTTTGTTTCCTGATTTTGAAAGAGGACAAGATGGAGGAGTCTGGCAGGGAGGAGGATCGGGCAAGAAGAGCCCGTGTTTGGGTGAAGGGGTCGCTCTGTGAGCTCAGAGCCAGCAGGAGCGTTTGCTGGTCCGGACGGGGTCCCTGTGCAGAGCATCCCATGGGGTGGGCATCCCATGTTTGCCCCTCGCCAGCCGAGGAAGCCTTGTGCTGTTGGAAGAAGGGCTGGAACCCTTCCCAGACGCGCCAGGCCCCGTGGCTCCAGGCCTCGCCTGCAGGTGTTCTCGGTAGGCTCGGCCGTCCTGCCCGCTGGCTCCGTCTGGGGCGTAGGCTGCGGCCTCCCCGTGCTCCATCCATGACGGTGACTAGCGGTGCACCCGCAGGCAGAGCAGTGTCCGTGCCAGGGCCGCGTCATGGAGGCTGAAAACGAAATGCCAACGAGCAAACAAACATCACACTCCCGCGGGCTGCACAGAGCATCCCCCTGACGACCCGGGTGCCCTGGGTCGGGCTGTGAGCCGGGCGGGGCGTCGGGGGGCCGCGGGGTGGCTGCACACGGGCCCGGACAGAGCCTTGGGGGTCTAAGAGCAGCCCAGGCCGCCGACCTCCATTTTGTGAAATAAAAGGAATTTTTAAGTCATACCGTTTTTTTTTTTTAAAGGCATTTCTTTTTTTTTTTAAATTTATTTATTTATTTATGATAGTCACACACAGAGAGAGAAGAGAGAGACAGAGACATAGGAAGAGGGAGAAGCAGGCTCCATGCACTGGGAGCCCGACGTGGGATTCGATCCCAGATCTCCAGGATCGCGCCCTGGGCCAAAGGCAGGCGCTAAACCGCTGCGCCACCCAGGGATCCCAGTCATACCGTTTTGATTTATAAAACTTCCTGGGGCAGCTGGGGCTCCTGGGTGGCTCCGCAGTCGCGTGTCTGCCTTTGGCTCAGGGCGAAACCCCGGGGTCCTGGGATCGAGTCCCGTGTCGAGCTCCCTGCGTGGAGCCTGCTTCTCCCTCTGCCTGGGTCTCTGCCTCTCTCTCTCTCTCTGTGTGTCTCTCAGGAATAATTAAATAAAATCTTTTTAAAAAAATAAAAGCTTCCCAGGACCTCCGTGGAAGCGCTCCCTCGTGGCCCAGCGGTCTGCGGGATTCATGTTATAGGAGAGCGTCCTGGGGTCCCGGGGACCTGCACACGTCTGCACACATGCAGCGCGCCCGACCGCCTCCCAGGTTGTGCACCCGTGTGTGTGTGTGTGTGTGTGCCCACATGTGTGCAAACGCAGGGCTGTGTCTGCGCGCGTCCCTGTGCGTGCGTCTGCGTGCTGCAGATCCCCGGAATGGAAGCCTGGGGCCCGGGCTTTGGTCGGTGCGCTCCTATTCTTTTTCCCTGTTGTCACGCTCACCGTGTAGAGGGCTTCGGGGCGACAGGCCAGGGCGGGGGTGGGGGCGGGGAGCCGAGGGGAAGGGGCGCCGGCCTGCACCCTGCCTACCTGGAAGGCCGCCACCCTGAGTGCGCCCTCCCCTCGACGGGCGAGCAGAGGCCTCCTGTCGCCGCGTCGCCCTGCAGCCAGGCGCTTGGTGTTCACGTCGTATTTCCACCTGTGGACTTGTCCTTGGGCTCACCCTTCCTTGTCCGTGGGATGCGCCCCTGCACGGGGGGCTGGGGACGCGGTGCCGCCCATTGGCCCCATGGGCTCCGGGTCCTTCCAGCTGTCGTGGAACACAGCAGGGTCACCCCTTCGTGCCGGGTGCTCCCCCCCGACCCCCCCGACTATGCTGGCGGGGCTGGAGGGCCGGGAATGTGGACACGTTTGTGGTTCTCCATGCAGGTGGACATAGGGCCGCATCACGTTCCCAGTGGGACCCCAGCTAGGCGCTGGCTGTCCCCAGGAGGTCCTGGCAGTGCCCCGAACGGAGGGCCCGTCTGTCCCTGTGCCCGCCGCCCCGGTCTGTCCCCGTGCCTGCCACCCCGGCTCCCACACCCTCTGACCCCCAAGTGCCGTGTCGACACCCCGTCCCGGCCTGTGCCTTGCCCTGGGCACCGTCCCCACCGGGTGTGGCACCAGCTTCGTTGTCTCTGG
The DNA here is from genome assembly GCF_905146905.1 of Nyctereutes procyonoides. Lineage (NCBI taxonomy): Eukaryota > Metazoa > Chordata > Mammalia > Carnivora > Canidae > Nyctereutes > Nyctereutes procyonoides. The sequence continues at coordinate 41,425,150 of NW_026575120.1, read as the reverse complement.
CCAGCGGCTGCCGAACACACATCCGTCCCCGTCCGTCCCCTGGGTCTTTGTCCCAGGGGACATCTTTAGCCATTTCGGGCATCTTTAGCCACATCTTTTCGGGCATCTTTAGCCACATCTCGGTGCATCTTTGCTCAGAACCTTCCAAGGGTCCCGTTTCTGTCTGGGGCTGAGTCTGAGCGAGCTCTGCTGGGCATTTGGGGGTGAAGTGTCCCCTGAAATGGAACGGAGACTGAGGCACGGGGGTGCCCTGCGGGGGGAGCTGTGCCCCTAGACTGAGGCGTGCGTGGGGCGCTGGCCCATCCCACGCAATGACCCCGGGTGGGATGTGAGGCAGTCGTAAGGACCTGAGGGAGGTCGAGGTGGCTCGAGGAGGAGTGGGCTCAGGAGGGGGGCAGTTTTCCACCAGGCGTCGGGCGAGGCCTTGGTGAGGGTGCGGTACTGTGGCAGACATCTGAGGTCACAGGCGCGCGAAGAGCATGTGCAAATGTCCTGGGGCAGCAGCTGCCCGGCAGGCTACAGACGAGCAGGGAGGCAGACAGGCCCCAGTGGGCAGGGTCGGCCTCAGGGGGCCTGTGGGCCTGGGATCAGAGGTCTCGGGTGCCGAGTGTTGTCACGGCCTGGGTCCTGGCGGCCTGCAGATGCCAGGACAGTCAGCTGGGGACGCGGGCCAGGCCTCCTCTGCAGTTTTGTAGGCATGGGACGGGGGTGGGGTGGGGTGGGGGTTGGCTCTGGGCGAGCCGTGGAGACGGGTGGGAGGAGCGTGTCCACGGAGGTCATCCCCAGTTCTGGCCCGGAGGGTGGAGGGTCACGTCACCTTGGGGCACAGCCCGGGGAGGTGAGCAGCGGGGAGTCCCGGAGCTCGGGGGTTCAGGAAGAGGGGGCAAGCGAGGAGGGGCTGGAGGAGGCTGGGGTCAGGGGGCTGGGTGGGGGAGGCCGGGTCGGGTGCCGTAGCCGGGCTGAGCATGCGCAGGACGGCCCAGGACGGGCTCGGGGCCAGGGCCAGGGGCCTCCACGGGCGGCGAGGGCCTGTCTGGCAAGAGGACAGGAGGCCGCAGGCAGGTGCCGGTGGGGCTGTGGCTGTGGCCGGGGTGGCCCGGGACCGCTGGGCACTTGCTGGGGATGGTTACCAGGGGTCGTGGGCCAACGGCACAATGTGGGAGACAGCAACTGTGGCCTCAAGGGCATCAGGCAGTGGGCTGTTGGGAGCCCCTGGGCTGAGGAGGGCGTCCGGGTGCGGGGTGGCCTGCAGTGGGAAATGGGAGACAGTGGCTCTGCACCCAGGGTGCCGACTAACCATGTGGGTGCCAGGCTGTCAGAGGAATGAGAGGAGGGGGGAGGGGGGAATGCAGCACCCTCCTGGGGAGGGTTCCTGAGGGCTACACCCGGTGCTCCTTGCAGGCGGTGACCTGGGCTTGTGCCTCTGTCCCTCCCCTTCCTGACCTGGTGCGGAGCAGGTGCAGGTGTGGACCCGGCCAGGTGCCAGGAGGTCGGGTCCCTGTGGTCCTGGGCTCCTGGTGGGGGGGGACAGCCCCCGGGTGTCCTCCTGGCCGTGTGCTCCCGCCCCCAAGGCGAGAGCCTGCCGCCCAGAGGGCCCTGGAGCCAGTGCTCCCAGCAGTGCCAGAGGCGGCTGAGCGCCACCACCCCGAGTGGCTCCATCCCTGCCCAGCGAGGGCCCCTATGGCCCGGGGACGTGGCCTCCCCTCCTCCCGCGGCGTCACCGCAGGCCCCTGTCTCCCCTGCCCCGGCCCCGACCCTCCGCCGCGAGCCCCCACTGCCCCGTTTCCAGCAGGGTCAAGCCTCACCCTGAGCCGGGCACACGGCGCCACTGGGACCACGTCCCCGTGGGTGCCACCGTCCCTGCGTCCCTCCCACACTGTAAACCGGGGTATGACGGTGGGCGGGGAACGGTGGCCGTGAATCAGTGTCGCTCGGCTAATCGGATCTCAAAGGGCAGCAGATAGGAGGCCGCAGGCTCCAAGGCTCGGCCCGGGTGTGACCGCAGGGAGTGGCCTCTGTCGCCGCCGCCTTCAGACCTGGCGTCTGTCTGTGTTGACTCACTCCCCCCACCCCGGGCTGCTGCGCACAGGGTGCCCCAGCTACAGGGTGATGAGGGCGGGCAGTGCCGCCCGTGCGGGGCCGGGGGACGCCTGAGACACCCGCGGTGCTGCTCCTGCGGGATGGGCACGGACCGAGACGCTGCAGAAGCCCCGAGCTGACTTGGAAGGAGGGTGAAGACGATGGCGGATCTAGCGCAACAACATACTCTCTAACTTTTGAGTTTGTATGTTTGGAAGCTCAAGCCCAGAACGTATATGGCCTCTTTCATTTTTAATTAAAAAAAAAAATATTTTTTAAGAGAGAGAATGGAGGGGGTGCAGCAGCAGGAGGTGGGAATCTTAGCCAGACGCCACACTGACTGTGGAGCCCCAGGTGGGATTCGATCTCAGGACTCTGAGATCGTGACTTGAGCCGAAATCAAGAGCCAGTGGAACCACCCGGGCGCCCTGGCCCGTGTTCAGCCTTCAGGGGAGGTCAGCGAGGCCACTTGTTCTGAGGCTGGACCGGACAAGAACTCTCCTTTTTTTTTTTATTTTTTTTAAGTTTTTTTTTTTTAATTTTTATTTATTTATGATAGTCACACACACAGAGAGAGAGAGAGAGAGAGAGAGAGAGAGAGAGAGAGAGGCAGAGACACAGGCAGAGGGAGAAGCAGGTTCCATGCACCAGGAGCCCGACGTGGGACTTGATCCCGGGTCTCCAGGATCGCGCCCTGGGCCAAAGGCAGGCGCTAAACCGCTGCGCCACCCAGGGATCCCTGGACAAGAACTCTCCTGACCTTCACTTTTGCTTTTCTGAGATCGAGGTATAATCGGCGTTCGACACTGTGCCAGTTTCAGGCGTGCAACACGGCGCTCCGCACGCGTGCACAGGCAGTGGGGTCAGCGTCAGCCGCCACTCGGACGTCGCCTTGTCACCCACCCCTGGCTGCCCTCGGCTCTACGTCGGTTGCTGTGCGTCCGGCGGGCCGGGCAGCATGTGAGGCGCTCGGGGGTCGCGGCCTGCACTCGGGGTCCCCGTCCCGGGGCCCGAGGCACGAGGTCCTGCCAGGTGTGTGGCCGAGGGCGGCGCCGGCCTGCTGGTCCCACGGACGTCCCGTCCCTGGACAGAGAATTTGCTGTTTCCCTTTTCTGGGTTGCAGCGGCCGTGACCGTGGGTGGCAGCGGCTCAGCAGGGGAAGCAGGCGCGTTCGGGGGCCGCGCCTTCCGGGGCCAACCTCACAGGGACTTTCGGGGGCTGGTGGTGATGACGAAACCGGTTACTAAGAAACCTGTAGCCGCACAGCGCAGAGCAGGGTGGCCCGCGCCTGCGGGGCTGGTGCATTTGCTCGGGAACGGGCTGGCGCAGCTGCTGGCTTGTCCTCGTGGACACGGCGTGGACCGGAGGCCAGGGCGCTCGGGCCTCGGGCTGCCAGGCTCCTCGTTCTCAGCGGGGCTCCCCGGGGACCCCGCCCCTGGACCCTCTTGGTGCAGGGGAAGGGAAACCGGGTGTGTGGTCTGGGCCTGCGCCCCTCCTGCAGCTGGTCTCCTGGGGGGGCACCTCACTGCTGGGGTCGGGGTTCGCGCTTGCGGGTGAAGGACGTGCCGGGTGCCAGCTGGGGCTGCAGGCAGGTAAGATGCACCCCACGGGGTTTGCCTGTGGCTTTGAGGTTTGCACTTGAGGCCGTGGGGCCCACTTGGCAGGAGCCCAGGGTCTGCGGCGTGCAGGGCTCTCGAGGCTCTGCCCCTGACCCCGGGGGGCCGCCTTCTCTGTCCTCACGCCCTGTGCTGCCCCCGGCTCCCTGGCTCGGGCAGGTGGAGCAGCGAAGACCCCTCCTCTGTGGTCCTGTGCCGACCCCGCTGTGCCCCAGGAGCACAGTCCATCCTCTGCGGGATGGGCCTCACTTTTTTCCTGGGGTCTCGTGCAGCCAGAAGCCAGGGGTGGGCGGCTGCGGCCTCATGCGGGGCAGGTGGGCTGTGGTGAGAGCCTGTCCCGGCCTCGGGGTTCCCCAGGGAGCCCCAGACCCCGCTGCGAGGGGGCCAGAGGGTGAGCGGAGGCAGGCTGACGGCATGGGTAAGCAGCAAAGCGGATTTTTTTCATTCCTGCCCAGTGTTTATTACCTGTGCTCCGTTTGTGTGCGGAAAACCCCAGACAAAGGCTCGATCCTGCAGAATGAGGCCCAGACGCACGGCCACGCTGCGGGGTCGGGCCCCGGGATGAGGCGGCTTGGATGCGGGCTGGCGAGCTGCGGAGGGGTGTCACTCGGCGGGGGCAGAGGGTGTAGGGGAAACAGGACCCCGAAGTGTCTGCAAAGCCAAAGCCTGAATCTGCCCTGGAAAGACGAACAGCAGTGAAGGAACCTCGGAAATGCGAGCATGGGGAGCAAGGTGCCCGGCGACGGGAGTGGGACTCGGGGTGTCACCCCCCGATGGGTCGGCCGGTTGGCGTTCCCGTGGCTGGAGGCCAACGGGCCCCTGCTGCTCCCTGCAGACATGGGGGGATGGATGCTGCGCGCCAGACCCGGAGAGGTTAATTCTGGCCTGGAAGCCGCTGGAATTTGCACATGTGTTAGCCATAAAGGCTTTGCTGTCGCCCACCCGGCGGCTCCCAGGCTAAGGCATTGGAGTTGCGCGCGGAATCAGGGATGGGAAGCCCGAGCGTGGGCCGGGGCGGCCAGGTCACGGGGGCTTCCTGCCTTCCACTCCCCCTCCTAGTGGCCCCGCAGGGTCAGGCCGCCCTTCCTCGCCCCAGGAGGAGAGCCGCGTCCCCTCGGTCCCGTGGGGCTCTGGCCGCGGGCGTCCCCGCACCCCCGCCTGGCTTCCTTCAGGCTAAGTGACCCGTCCTCCACCCTCTCGCTGGCACCCTGGCTCCCACCCTGCGGGGTTTCCCCGTCCCTGCTAGAACCCAGGGCCACAGTGCAGAACGGGACTGGATTTTCCAGCAGCTGGAAGGCCCTGAGGATCGGGGGGGTGCGAGAGCCCCCAGGCTGTGCAAGGGCCCTAACCTTTCGCTCCCGGCCTGCCGGGACCCTCACCCCTCTCCGGCAAGGAGGGCTCCCCAGTTTCATTGGTTGAAGGGGCAAACTGGAGAAAAAGCCTTTCCACTTGGGGATTTTCCTTTTTTTTTTTTTTAAGATTTTATTTATTTATTCATGAGAGAGACAGAGAGAGGCAGAGGTGTAGGCAGAGGGAGAAGCAGGCTCCATGCAGGGACCGGATACAGGACTTGATCCCAGGACCCTGGGGTCACGATGGCCTGAGCTCGCTCCACTGCCGAGTCGTGCCCCCCCCGCCCCCATGCCCTGGCTCCAGGCCCCCCACGCTGTGGGGTTTTCCTGCTTTGCACTCGCAGGCCCCTGAGCTGGGCATGCAGATGACCGCGCCCCTGAGCACCGCAGACCCGGGTCGGGGCAGGACCCTGAAAGCCTGAGCCTGCAGGCCTGGCCCCGAGGCCTCAGCCGCAGGCACGCAGACCCCCCAGCAGAGGCTGGGGAGCACGTGGAAGCGGCCCGCCCGCCCTGCCCGCCCTGCCCCGAGGCGGCTGTCTCCACTTCCCGGCTGCTGAGAAGCCTGAGCCTCCTCCCGCGGCGGGCGGGCGGGGGAGGGAGGCTAATTCGTGTCAGATGGAGGGGCGCCGGGGCCCGTGCTCGCTCGCCTGGCTTTTGTTCCCGGCCTCTGACTCCTGACGGGGCCGTGGCTGTGGGAGGCCGCGGGGAGGCCGCTGCGCCCCTGCCCGTCTCCAGCCGTGCTTGGCGGGAACTTCAGGCGCGGGGCCCCCGCTCAGTGCCCGCCAACTGGGGGGCTCCTGCCCGGGCGGCCATGCGGCTGCGCGCCCTGACCTCGGGGCCGCCTGGAGGCTGTGCTCCCCAGGCCCGGCCGCGCCGGCACCCACGCCAGGTGAGTGGGTGCGAGCCGTGGGGGTGCAGGGGGGGGGCGGGAGCTGGGGAGCCGGGTCTCTGGGAACCAAGCGCTTTTGGGTCAGGGCGCCTGCGAGTGTGCCCTTGTCGGTGCACATTGGCGTGTTTCTGTGCACGCGGGCACCTTGCATGGCCCGCAGGGGGTCGAGGCGGGAGGCAGGCGCCCTGGGGAGCGCACGTGGGGGACAGTCGGGGGCCAGCTGTCCGATGCAAGTGCCGTTTGAACACTCTCCCCCGGACTCCTCTCCTGGGGTGGGAGTGGGACGCTGGCCGCAGCCCAGATTCCCCCCAAGGGAGGGGGCCCCCAGCCTGCTGGTGCTGGGGCTGTGCCGACTGCCTCCCCAGGGCCACGCCGCCCTCCTGGTCCAGGAGACGCCCCGGGCCCCGCTGGCTCCAGCAGCCGTCCCTCTGAGCCTGGTAATTAGGCATTTATTACATTTTTTCCCCTGGAAACTTGTTCTGAGAAATGAAAAGTCGCAGCGGCGGCTACTTCCCGTCACTGTGGCCTCCCCGCACGCGCGGGTGTTCGGCGTCAGGGCGACACCATTGCCGGGAGCCTGGGGACAGTGTGTGGTGGTGGAGGGCGTCCACGGCTGTGTCCTCTGCGGCCGGCGGCCGGACGGCCCAGCGGGCATCGTCCCGGAGAGGCGGGGGGGCCCCTGTGTCCGTGCATGAAGGTTGGTCTGTGTTTTTGGCCGGGGTCCGCCCCCGGGAATGACACCTGCGGTTTCCCGGCCCTGGAGCTTGCGCCTAAATCCTCTCTCCCAGGCCCGGATTCTGCTGATTTGGCCTTTGTGGGGGTCGCTGTTGTGCTGCCGTGACTGCACCCGGGGGACCCACGGAGAGTTCTGTGCAGCTTCGCATTCCGCAGCGCACAGCAGAGCCTTACCCGCAGGCGCACGGGGCGCTTTCCCTTTGCTCCATTTTGCAGAGATTTTTTTTCCTTCTGTAAAAGGACCTCACAGTCAAGACGGGTGCTGATGACTGGGTGCCCCTCGGGGAGTCCCGGGGAATGGGCAGCCCCGCGCACTGCCCTTCCAACTGTCTGCTCCTAACAATTAAATGCAATTTAGATTCCTGAACTGAGCCTGCCCAAGGCCCCGCCTCGCAGCTCCCGCCCCCGGCACGCTGCGGCCCCACCTCCCCGGAGCAAGGAGAAAGGAGCACGGCGTCAGGTGAGAACAAAGGCTAATCCCGCCGGCTCACCTCACCCCGGGGATGTTCTGTGCGGGTGACGCGGGAGCAGAGGCCTGGACTCAGGGATGGGCCCGCCCAGCTCAGCGCCTCACTGGGGAGCCTGCAGCCTTCTAGCCGCGGCCCAGCGGGCAGGAAAGCCGCGGAACACAGTGCCTCTTTCTCCCTGGGTGGAATAAAGGTATTTGGAAGGAATAAAAGGTCCCAGTGTCCCCCAGTTGGCCCACTGACTGGGGCTGATTCATGCCCCGTTAACAAACGGTGATTGAGGGTCCAAGGCCCACTGTCTGCAGGCGCTGTGCAGGGGCTGGGGACGCGGGGGAGAGCCCTGTGCCCCCCGATGGAGCATGCACGGGAGAGAAGGCACAGAAACAAGCCACCCTGACACGCGGGGGAAGGGATGTGCCAGCTGGGGCACGGCCACGAGGTCTGTATTTTGAGATGTCTGAATGCCTGCTCCTGTCTGAGCGCAAGCCGGGGGGAGACGAGGCCTGAGCGCACAGCCTTGGACTTCGGCCGTGTGGTTTCGGTTTTGCGTCCTCCCGTCCCTGTTTGTGGGACTGGGGTGGTCATGGTTACGCACACAAGGGCCCTGCCGAGGTCCCGGGTTTCACAGTGGGAGCACCGAGGTCCCTGTCTTGCAGGCGCTGGGGGGCTCTCAAAGAGTTCAGTCTCCATAATGAGCACGTGATTGGGTGCCTTCTGTTTATGCAGGGTGGGTCCTTCTGGTGTGGTCCACGACATAGTGGTGGCGCCCAGTCCTGGCTACAGGTTGGCATCATGGGGTGAGTTTGGAAAAAAAATGTGTACTCTGGCCCCATCTCCAGATGGTCTGTCCTAACTGGGCGGGGTGGGGTTTACACAGAGTGGTTTCAAAAGCTGAGCAAGTGGGCAGCCCGGGGGGCTCCTTCAGCCCAGGGCGTGACCCCAGGGTCCCAGGATCGAGTCCTACATCTGGCTCCCTGCATGGAGCCTGCTTCTCCCTCTGCCTGTGTCTCTGCCTCTCATGAATAAATAAATAAAATGTTAAGAAAAAAAAAAAGCTGACCCGGTGATTTCTGTGGCTGCTGGTGTGCACGACTGGTACCAGGTATCTATAGTGTTTGGTCATTTACAGTAGCTCTGTTCCTAGGCGGGACGGGAAGTATCCTTTGGGTCCCCAAGTCCCTAGGCATGTGCCCGGGGCCCCGGAGCGTGCACTGCAAGCAGCAGAACCTGCATCCTGCTTGGTGCACGACACTGCCCCCTTAGCCAGGCTTGACAAGATCAGCAAAACTTCCCAAGATGCCTGACGATGCGACAAGCCTGCAGAGGAACTGGGAGTGGTCAGGTGGAACATGGGGACCTGTAAGCCGCCTGCACTCCAGACAGCTGGAATAGCAGGGAAGGTGGAGCAGCCAGAGCAGCCGCCCACATGGGAATCCCCCCTCTGCCGGTTCCAGGCCTTTGTAAGGCCAACCGGGGGACGGTAGCTGTGAGCGGTTAGGCCTTGGGTCAGGAAGTAAGGGGTTGTGGTCTGAAAACATCGAGTTGTGCACGTAAGCACGTGCAATTTTCAAAGTTGTTTTGGCCGTTCTTAGCTTTGAATGTAAACATGAATTTTAGAACCCATTTGCCGATTTATTTATTATTTAAAAAAAAATCCTGCTGGGATCTCCATTGGGATGGTGTGGAATCTGTAGGTTGTACGGAAGAACTGCATCTTGACTCGAGCGAGGCTTACCATCCATGAACATGGTATATCCCTCCGTTCCGTCTCCAGGTCTTCCTCACTTTCTTTCTGAAATGGTTTGTGTGTGTGTGTGTGTTCTTTTTTTTTTTTTTTAATATGTGGTTAGGTGAGAATCTTTTTTTTTTATTTTTATGTATTTTTTAAGAATTTTTTAAGATTCTTATTTATTTATTAGAGACAGAAATAGAGAGAGAGATAGGCAGAGGGAGAGGCAGGCTCCGTGCAGGGAGCCCGACGTGGGACACGATCCTGGGTCTCCAGGATCACGCAGGCCAAAGGCAGGCGCTGAACCGCTGAGCCCCCCGGGCTGCCCTGGTTTGTGTTTTTTTTTTTTTATTTTATTTTATTTTATTTTATTTTATTTTATCTTCTAGGTTTTTCATGTCTTTTGTTAGATTTACTCCTAAGACTTAATGTTTTTGATGATACTATAAATGGTAATATTCTTTGAGTTTCAGTTTCTGAATGTGCATTGCTAGGAAGTAGTTTGTACATCCAGTGAACTCCTGTCCTTCAACTTGGCTAAACTTCTTTGTTAATTCTAGAGGGTTTTTTGTACATTTCATAACTTTTTTTTGTTTGTTTTTATAGACAGTGGTGTCTGTGACTAAGGACAGTTTCACTTCTTCCTTTGCAAACTGGATACCTGGATACTTTTTATTTATTTTTCTTGCCCAGATGCACTGGTTAGTGTTAAATAGAAATGTTCACGGCGGACATCTGTGCCTCGTTCCAGAGCTTAGAGGGAAAGCATTCAGTCTGTTGTTGTTAATTTGGGGTTTGCTATAGGTTTTATCGACTTGAGGAACCTTTTCTCTATTTTGATTTGAGAGTGTTTATCAGAAAGTGTATGTTGGATTTTGTCAGACTTTTTTTTTTTCTTTTTCCTGATTAATTGGAAGATTGTGTAGGTTTCTTTTTTAGTTTATTATTTGGTATTTGAATGTTAAACCAACTTTGCCTCCCTGGGATAAATCCTGTTTGCTATGATGTATTATTTAGAAGTGTGTTGTTGGGGGCACTTGGGAGGCTCAGTGGTTGAGTGTTTGTCCTCGGCTCAGGTTGTGATCCTGGGGTCCTGGGATCCAGTCCCCCATTGGGCTCCCCGCAGGGAGCCTGCTTCTCCCTCTGCCTGTGTCTCTGCCTTTCTCTTCTCTCATGAATAAATAATAATAAAAAAATTATAAATGTGTTTAGTTTCCAAAAACTTGGGAATTTTATGGAGATCTTTTATTTATGGTTTCTAATATAATCCCGTTGTGATTGGAGAACATATTTAGTATGGTTCGAATGCTTTTAAATTTATTTAGACTTAAAAAAATTATTTAGACGTGTTTTATGTCCTAGACTGTGGTCTGCCTCATTAAACATTCCATATGTGCTTGAAAAGGATGTGTATTCTGTTGCTGTTGGGTCAGATAGTCTATCAGTGTCAATTACGTCAGGTCTTTTGAGAATGTTATGTATCTTTGGTTATTTCCTGCAATAACTATCAATTGTTATTATTGATAAAAATAATTATTAGTGATTGAGAACTGGTCTATTAGCTTATTGGGGCTGCTGTAACAAAATACTGTGGACTGCGGGACTTAAATGCAGTAATTTATTTTCTTACAGTTATGAAGGCTGGGAGTCCAGGATTAAGGTGCTGACAGCCTTGGTTTTCCTGAGGCCTTTTTCCTTAGTTTTTAGATGACTGCCTTCTCACTGACTCCTCAAATGGACTTTTCTCAGTGTGCAAGCCTCCCCACCTCCCCGCCCGTATCTCTTCCTCTTCTTGTAAGGGCAGCAGTCCTACTGGAGTAGGATCCCACCCTTATGACCATGTTTGACCTTATTCACCAGTTTAAAATGTCCCATCTCTACATACAGTCATATTCAGGGTTAAGGCTTTAACATACGAATTTCATGAGAGCACAGTTCAGTCTAAAAGAGAGAGAAACAGTTTCCTTTTTTTTTGTATTTTTTTTATTGGAGTTTGATTTGCCAACATATAGTATAACACCCAGTGCTCATCCAGTCAAGTGCCGCTGTCAGTGCCCGTCACCCAAGAAATAAGTTTCTGACAATATTTACACATTTGTCTATTTATGTCTTTGCAATTCTATCATTTCTTGCTTTATGGATTTTGAAAGTATTGTTAATAGGTGCATAAATGTTTAGGATTATATGTCCTCTTAATGCATATACCCTCTTATTGTGAAATCCCTTTCTTTATCAATAGTAACATTCTTTAATCTGGAATTGACTCTGTTTGATATTAATATAGCCACTCCAGCTTTCATTTAACATTACCCTTGTATGTTTTCTCTGTCTTGTCTTTATTTTATTTTATTTTTTTAAAGAGAGACACACAGAGAGAGGCAGAGACACAGGCAGAGGGAGAAGCAGGCTCCCTGCAGGGAGCCCGATACAGGACTCGATCCCAGGACCTCAGGATCATGACCTGAGCCAAAGGCAGATGTTCAACTGCTGAGCCACCCAGGCATCCCTGTCTTTTCACTTTTAGAAGAATATAATCTGACAACCATTGCCTTTGAGTTAAGGCATCTAAACTATGGACGTAATGTGACTACTAATACAGTTAGATTTAAATCATAAATTTGCTGTTTGTTTTGTTTCTTTTACCTAGTCTTTGCTCTGCTTTCTCTTTTCTGCCATGTTTAGATTAGTTGAACTTTTATTTAATTTTTTATTTTAAAAACTTTTATTTTTAAGTGATCTCTACACCCAATGTGGGGCTTGAACTCAGGGCCCGAGATCAAGGGTCTTGTGCTCCACTGACTAAATTAGTTGAAATTTTATTTTATTTTTTATTTTATTTTATTTTTTTTTAAACAAGGTTTTTATGTTTCATCTTTTATTTTATTTTATTTTATTTATGATAGTCACACACACAGAGAGAGAGAGAGGCAGAGACATAGGCAGAGGGAGAAGCAGGCTCCATGCACCGGGAGCCCGACGTGGGATTCGATCCCGGGTCTCCAGGATCGCGCCCTGGGCCAAAGGCAGGCGCCAAACCGCTGCGCCACCCAGGGATCCCTAGTTGAAATTTTAAAAAATAATTTCATTTTCTCTCCTTTGTTGGATTATTACCTATCACTCATTATTTTAGTAGTTGCTTTGAGATTTATAGTACATATCCCTAGTTTCTCACAGTCTGCTTCACATGAGAGTGTATGACTTCATGAATAGTATGAGAGCCTTGCAGTAGAACCTACATTTCTTTTTTCCTGAGCTTTGTACTGCTTTTCTTTGTTTTTTTTAATATTTTATTTGAGAAAGAGAGAGCTAGAGAGAGAGAGAGCAAGCACGAATGGCGGACAGAGGCAGAGGGAGAGGGAGAAGCAGATTCCTCGCTCAGCAGGGAGCTCAACACGGGGCTTGATTCCAGGACCCTGAGATCATGATCCATCCCGAAGGCAGACGTTTAACTGACTGAGCTACCCAGGTGCCCCTGTGCTGTTTTATCAGAAATTTTAGTTTTACGTCTGTTGAAGCTCACATTACATCACTATTAGTTTTTTAATTAAACAGTTAATTATCTTGTAGTGAGTTTTCAATATAAAAGAAAGTATTACGTATTTATCCACATACTTAACATTTCTGGTGCTGTTCCTTCTGTGTAAAGCGGTCTTTCCACTTGTGATCATTTTCCTTGCACTCAGACTATGTTTAACTTGTAGTATGTGTCATCTGGGGATGGATGTGTTTCAGCTTTTGCGTATCATAAGAATTTTAAAATTCACTTTACTTTTTGAATGCTGTTTTTGCTGGGTCCAGAATTTTAGGTCAGAATTTCTCTGGGCGCTCTCTGTCTCTCTGCCGTTTTCTCACTGGCTTTGTTCTCTGTGGGAAATCTGCTCTTGTGCTAATGGTTGGTCCCCTGTCGCATTGTGTCCTTTCCTTCCCTCTGGGGGGCCTTTACGATTTTCTGTAAAATTGGCCACACTTCTTGTACTTGGGATTTGTTGAGTTTCTTCAGTTTTTGGGTTGATAATTTTGTTTAGATTTTGGGAAAGTTTTAGGCTTTATTTTTTCAATTATCCCCCCTCCCAACTTTACAGAGCCTCCAATTACACGTGTGTTAGGCTGCTTGAACTTTCCCACAGCTCACTGATGCTCTGTCTGTTTATCTGTGTTTAATTAGGTGGTCTCTCCTTTCTGTACTTTATTCCGGGCAGTTTGTACTGTGATGTGTGCACACACTGCACACATGCACTCATCAGAGGGCCCTGTGCACATCTTAGGGGTTCCACGCGTCTGTTTCCTGGTGCTGTGGCAAGTGAACTCTTGCTGCCCTGTTTTGCATGAATGCTTAGCACAGTCTCCTCAGTCCCAGGTAGTTCCCTGGTCCCCTCCTTCTGTGCATCCTGGGGCCTTCCTTGATGCAGGAATCTGGGGCAGTCATGGAGCTCACCTCACTGTTTTCCTGCCTCTGGGGAACTGGAGAGATTTGTTTGCCTGTTCATGAACGTCCGATAAATAGTCATCACTGTGTGCTTTCCTCTCTGAGTTCTTTTGCTCGGCACAATAATTCATGCATGAGTTAGCAATGAGCTTTCGATGCTCATCCATGGTTAGTAGCATATAACGGTAGTAAGCTCTTCCGTGCTCCTGAACAGTGTTCCCCCGTAGGACTGTATTGCAGTTTGTGTACCCAGTCTCCTTTGGATGGGTGTTTGAGTTATTTTCTGTTTGGAAATCTTGCACCGTTAAGTAAGGCAGATCTGCCCATTCTTGCACAAAACTTTTGTGGGCATATGCATTCGTTCCAGTTCGTGACTCTAGGAGGGGATTGCTGAGTCACCAGATTGTTGTAGATATAAAAACATGTGTAAGAAGCTGTAGTTGTACCATTTGTTTCCCATTCTGGCTAACATTTAATCTTCCGGTGCTAAGTACCGGCTTCGGTGAATCTGTGCACTCAGAGGAGACGCTCAAACGTATCACCAATCGGGTAGACTGCCTGGCGTTTGGTTTCTCAGGCAAATTGAATTTTTGTAAGATCATCAGATAGGGCCATGAGCCCTGACCCTGCAAAGAGGGGTCTGGTGGGCGAGTGGTTCGTGTAGTCCCCGAGCCGGCGTGTGTCGTGGATTCAGTGCCGGGCCAGGTGTAGGGAGGAACCACATATCTTAGCACGCTGGCCTCACGTGAATGCTTCTCCGTCCGCGGAGGCCAGATGCATCCGGAGAGGCCCAGGGGCCAGGAGACTCAGTCACTAGCTTCCTCTGTTGGCTGAGCATCTTCTGGCAGTGCCTGTGGATGACTTTGTCATGGCAGTAGCTGTTGGCCTGCAGCGTGGACGCTAGTACACGGTCCCATAAGCAGTGCTGACGAGTGCGGTGCCCTGACGGCCTTGGCCCGGTCTCAGGGGATCGGCAAGCGGGGCAGCTGTGGGCTTCCGGCTGGGCCCTGGCACTGGGAATGCTGACGGGGTATCCGCGGCCCCCGGGGGAATCCCGGCCTTGGCGGCACGGCTGCTTGTTCTTCCCTGTTTAACTGTAAGGTTCCTGTTTTAGCTTTTCCCGGACTCCGCTAGACGTCCCACTTCCTGAAAGAGAAGAGAGAAAAGCAAACAAACTGGTTCGTGGAGCTGACAGTTTCTCCCTTTGCTCTTTCAGCCGGAGGAGTTCACGAGCCTGCACAGCTTTAAGAACAAAGTCTTTAAAAAGCCCAAGGTCTGTGGGGTTTGCAAGCAGATTATCGACAGCCACGGGATTGTATGCCGAGGTGAGTGCACGTCTGTCGTTCACCCGCCGAGGAAACGGAACCGCAGCAAACACTCGAGCAAAACCCAAATGAAAAACTGCTTTCGGGGGGGGGTTCCCAAACGTTCAGTGGTGGCGCCCCTTCCTGGCGGGTGTTCCCCCACGGCTGCCGGCCGGCCCACTGAGCTTACCCCCTTGCAGCTGGGGAGGAGCGTGGCCAGAAGGAGCGAGGCGGCTGGCCGTGCTGGGGACGCTGTGGCCCTCGTGGCTCGGCCTCACAGTCGCGCGCACCGACCCTCGGCACAGTTGGCAGGCGGGCGCTCTGCACGTCGGGGCCGGGCCTTCGGCCTGTCGTCAGGCTCTGTGGCTGCCGGTGCTCCAACGCTCACGCCCAGGCGGCCCGCTGCTTGTGCAGTCAGAGACCTGTGCAGCGGGCCTGTGGGGGCAGCGGTTCTGGTCCTGAGAGCCCCAGGGTCCCTGCGGGGCGTGGGCCTGTGTCACAGCGTGGGGCGGCTGGGCCTGGAGGAGGAGGCGCGGGCTGCCGGGTGGTGCCCTGTGGTCGGCGGGTGTCGCCGGCGGCCTTCATTTGCGTCGGGCTTGCCTCTTGGTCCCCGTCCTCCCTGAGGACCCGCGGTGCTGTCTGCAGGGCTGTCCTGTGCTGGGCTGTGGGGGCGAGGGTCGGGCGTCCGCAGTGAGGGGGCGACACAGGCCTCTTGGGGCCCCTCTTGCCGGGAAGGGGCCGGAGGGTGGGGGGAGCTGGTGTGGCTGCTCCTCCGGAGGCCCCGCACCCTCCCTCCCTGACCCCCAGTGTCTCTGTCTCCTTTTCTGGGCGCGCAGGCCCCCTCCCTTCTCCCGGAACGGGCTGGGGGCCTCCCCCTCCCCTGGCCCCCGAGAGCTGCTGCCCGGGCCAGAGGGGTTGTGCATTCGGGACTTGGTGCTTCTGCTGGAGGGATCGCTGTGCTGGCTCCAGGCCTCGAGTGGGCACCCGGTGACAGTGTCAGGTGAAGAGGGCCTGTGAGGGACGGGTCTCCTGGGGACTGACTCGTCAACGTGGAGGTGTCTCCCTGTGGATGTGCGGGGGCAGGGTGTGCGCATGCTGCTCCCAGGGCCAGGTTCGGGAGTGGTCAGGGTCTTGCGGGTGTAGACAGGGCCCGGCAGGGTCGTGCGGGTGTCCGTGATTGGCTGCTCAGGGGAGCGGTGGCCTTTCCGTGGTTCTGTTCAGCGCCCCTGACAGCGCGTCGTCAGGTCTGTTCCTTCCATCACGGCAGCGTGGAGACCGCGAAGGAGAGCCCGGGGAGCTTTGTCTCCTGCGAGTCATACGCGTCACGTGCCTCTGCATGTGGAGCCTGTGTGTGGGCCCCGGAGACCAGGACACAGGAGCCTGCTTCTCCCTCTGCCTGGGTCTCTGCTTCTCTCTTCTCTGTGTGTCTCATGGGGAAATAAATCTTAAAAAAAAAAGTGTCTAGTAGTGTTGGTGATGGTGATGAAGGTGATGAAGGCGATGCTGCTGCTGATTGTGGTGCTGATGGCAGTGATACGATGGTGATGGTGGAGGTGGGGATGATGGTGGTGGTGGTGGAGAGGATGATGCTGAGGTTGGCGGTAAGGTGCGTGTAATGATCATGGTGGCGGTGATGCTGGTGGTCATGCCGATTATGGTGGTGATGACAGTTACGATGATGGTGGTGACATCAGTGATGACAGTAATAATAATGCTGGTGTTGATGATGATGATGATGGTGGTGACCTTGAGGGTATCGGTGATAATGCTGATCGTAAAAATGATCATTGCGATGATGGTGGTGATGATGGTGATGAAGATGATGATGGTGAGAATGATGATGGTGGTGGTATTGATGGTGATGATGGTGGTGATGGTAGCGTTGGTGGTGACGATGATGGTGAGGATGACAGTGGTGGCCCCGGGGGTGGTGTTGGTGATAATGGTGACTGTGGTGGTCCTGTTGGTGATACAGTGATGGTAGGGAAGGGCAGGCATGTATTCTGGGACTCAGGTTCCTATTTTTACTGTTCCCTTTCTGGCTCATTCTTTTTTTTTTTTTTTGAATTTTTATTTATTTATGATAGTCACAGAGAGAGAGAGAGAGAGGCAGAGACACAGGCAGAGGGAGAAGCAGGCTCCATGCACCGGGAGCCCGACGTGGGATTCGATCCCGGGTCTCCAGGATCGCGCCCCGGGCCAAAGGCAGGCGCCAAACCGCTGCGCCACCCAGGGATCCCTTTCTGGCTCATTCTTGACCTTCAAGTCCCTTACTTGACGTTCCACCTCCTGTCTTACCTCGTGTTCTGTATGTGGTGACAGTAGAAGAAAAAGCTTCATTTTCACGAAGCTGGGACACTTGCACATAGAGGCTTTCTTATCTCTGATCCTGGAACCTCCCAGGAAAAGGCACAGATGGTAGTGGGGTGGGGATGGGGTTCCGTGTCTGGCTGTGGCTCCCTCAGCTCCCCCGAGCCCCACTGATGCCACCTCAGCTCTGTGCCCTTGCCACTGCTTACGGCTCTGGTACACGTCGCTCCGCCAGGAACCCTCGGGTGGTCGCAAATGGTTCGGCTGTCACTGATGGTGCTTTCGTGAGCCCGACCTGGTCATACTTTGCGTGAGGCAGCGGAAGGCTGCGGCGCAGCGACCTTGGAGTTCTGGTCCTGATGGGTGTAGACAAATGTGAGTTCTGGGGATTTTGCCCTGAGAGGGAGATGAATCCAGGAGGGGCAGGGTCAGACCCAGCAGGAGTGCTCCCTGGAAAGGCTTTGCCCGAATCCCATCGCGGACTAGGAGAGAACAGCCTGGAAGGGAAGCGAGCCAGGGAATGAGGGCAGGAGGCCGAGGAGGGGGAGGAGGCCGGAGGGAGGAGGCACCGGGGCTTTGCCAAGGCTGCTTGGGTGACGGCTCTTCCTGGGTAGAAAACAAATGTACGTTAGGCACCAGCTAGAGTGAGACGACAAGACAGCTCTGCGCTGCGTGTAAGGACGTCACGCCGTGAGGGGGCACCCTGTCCCCGGGGCCGGCAGGGCCACAGTCTGAGGGGTGCCCTGTCCCAGGGCTGTCAGGGCCGTGGTGGCCTCTGCGACGGCTCATGGAGGCCGGGGCCATGGGCGGGGATGTGAGCTGAGCGCCTGCCTTGGGCCACATGTGAGGCGACGGCCGGCTGGTGGGGTGGGGCCTGCCCGCGAGGCCTGGTCCCGAGGCTCCGCAGACGTTGGCCACCCAGCGCCCCGAGACAGCAGGAAGCAACGTCGGAGCGTTGGGCAGGTGCTTGGGCCGTGCTGGGGCCCCAGGCTCAGACACCCGTGACCAGGGGCCCGGTGCGTGGCGTGCAGACAGCGCTGCCGCGGCCCGCACATGTGTGTCTTCGAGGCCGGGAGATGCCCGCGGGCTTCGTTGAGCGTGAGGCGGGACCGGCGCCCACCCGCGCCCACAGTCCGGGTGCCTCGCCCCCTCCCGGGGCTCGGCAGCGTCGGTCTTTGCGAGCCGTCGATGGCTGAGAAGCGGCACGTGCTCTGACTGTAGGCTCCCATTCCATGGTGGTTAGCGGGGGGCGGGCCTGCGAGCGGACACTGAGGCTCCGGTGCGGCCCCCGTCCTGAGCTGGACCTTCAGGTGTTCGCTCGCTCAGAAGCTCAGGGTACCGGAGCACCGGGGGCGCAGTGAGTGGACCCACTCCCCGCCGGGTCACGACCTTGGGGCCGTGAGGTCCAGCTCTGCGTTGTGCTGCACACTCCGGCAGAGTCCGCTCGGGATTCGGCTTCCTGTGTCCCCGCTCAGCGTGTGGGCACTCTCTCTTCTCCTCAGATAAATAAATGAATTTTTAAGAAAATCAGATTATTCATTATCTTTTCTTCTTGAGTTCTCATTCTGTCTTACAGGCACTTGGCATCTCACTGTTACATCCAGCCGCTTACTTGCCAGCCTTTGACGGACTCTGGCTCGCAGGTGTCGGGGGGCGGTTTCTTACCGTTCCGCATTCTGCACTGCAAGCCTTCCGGTTGTTTGTCTGATTCTTTCGTCTGTGGAGTATTTTCATTTATTTATTTATTCATTTATTTATCTGAGATGAAGAGAGAGCACAAGTGGGGGGACAGCAGAGGCAGAGGGAGCAGCAGGCTCCCCGCTGAGCAGGCAGCTCGACTTGGGACTCGATCCCAGGACCCTGAGGTCACGACCTGAGCCAGAGGCAGACGCTCCCCCGCTGACCCCCAGGCGCCCTGTGGAGTGTTTGTCTCAGGAAAGTTCTCAGGTGCGGCTTGTTCAAATCTACCATCATCTCATTTAATCTCTGTGTTGGCTTGTCACTTGAGGCCCCTTCCCGTTTTCTGCGGCCGTAAGGATGTCCTGCGTATTTTATTCTAATATTTCTCCTGCTTTTCCAGTTCCGACCCAGTTTCATGGTTGATTCGTTCTGGAGTTGGTGCTATTTCTGTTACTTTTCATGACTTAGCTGGTTTTCCCCGCGAGAGGTACTGCGCGGTCCACCCTTGCTGAGCCGAGTTGGGGTGACTCCGTCCTGCCCGGCGTTCTCACATGGGGATGAGCCCGTTGGTCACATCTGTTTTGACAGAGTTGTTTTGTGCTGTACGGAGCTTCACGTCTCTTCGCTTGCCTACTGCAAGCGTTATCCCGTAGTAGATTTTTAGAAATCACAGTGTTTCCGTAGCTACCCAGTATTTTATGTACGGACACACACTTTTTTTAAGAATTGCTTTGGCAGGTTCTTTTCTTCATGGCAGAACGTGATCTTTGGTATCATGCTGTTCCGCTTCTCATTCTGTACAACCAGAAGTGTGAGGCTGCCGTGTGTGTATCTACGTGTATGTTTTGTGCTTTTGTTAGTTGTGACTTCGTGGAGGGGCTGGATTCTCCCATCTGCTTCTGTATTCAGCCTGTTTCCGCCTTATATTGGGCCGGGTTTTCCAGAGAAACAGAACCCATGGGATTTGTCATAAGGGGTTGGGCTCATGTGGTTAAGGAGGTTGTGGGTGCTCCAGATCGGCTGGTGCAAGCTGGAGAAGTGGTGTAAATTCCAGCCCAAGTCTGAGTCCAGAAGCAGGAGAGCACTGATGTCCTAGGTCAAGGGCAGTTGGGCGGAGAGAATTCTTCCTCTGCACTTCATTTTGTTTAGGTCCTCACCTGATTAGACGAGGCCCACCCTGGCCAGGGAGGACAATCTGCTTCCCTTGCTTGAAGATTCAGATTCAGCTCTGAAGCTCATCCAGACGTACCCACACACATCTAGAATCACATCCGACCAGATGCCTCGGGGCATCTCGTGACCTGGTCAAGTCGACACATACGATGAACCATCAGCAACACGCTGTTTTGGTTCAAGTATCTGAGGAAAATCCAGCTTCACGCAGATAGGTATTTGAAAAACGCGGCGTTTTGATGACCTTTGCAGATTATGGTGGGTATTCTTTTCTGACACCAAACCAAAACTCAAGCGATGCTTCTTAAAGCTTAGTTTTGGCCTGGGATCTGGAGCCGTGTCGACGCGCTTTCCCTGCTCTGCTCCACTAGGATCCATTAGCCGGTCTGGCACTTTGAGTACATCTTCTGGCCGGGCGTGACCCTGGGACGTCCTGCGGCGGTCATTTGGAAAATACCGGTTCAACGGGTTCAGCAGATTTTTCTCGGTGTTAACACATTTATCCTAAAATACCAAGAAAACCCCCTTATTTGTTCTATCAGTGTCTGCTGTATCAGAAAAGTGTCAGGAGTTGTTGGGCCCATGGGGATGGATACGTGTCTCCCCAGATACCAATTTTCACTTGAAATCTCAAATTTTGTCATTGGCCGAACGCTGCCAGTTGTTTTCCTCACTGTGACAGGCACCCTTTGTTCATCTGTGAGCCTGAATAGCTGTGTATTGTCTGCTGGAGTTCTTTCAGCCGAGAGCGGTGTTCCCTGGGAAGGCCGCTAGGTCAGCTGCCGGCCCTCAGCCACGCGAGTGCTCCGCTGCACAGAGAAGTGCTCCGTGTGCACGGCCGCCTGGTCACATGGAAGGGCGGGAATGCGAGGAGTGAGTACGGTAAGTGGTGGGCGGTGATCCCCGTGCCCCACGGACAGCGGGGCGTCCTGCAAGCACTCTGCGGTGTGCTGAGTACGTGATGGTTCTTGGGAAACGTTCCGTGTCTTCCGCTACGTGTGCTGTCCCCCTGGGCGATTGTGCTGGGGTGCGGAGGTGGCGGGTGTGTGAAGGCTGGTGGGGTGTGATCCAGGGGCACCCACGTTGTGCTGTGAGGGCGTTTGTGCTGGGGGGGCTCGGGGTGACGCAGGCGCGGGGCTAATGTGGAAGCAGGACGGGCGTCCCAGTGGACTGGGAGTTTGGCCTTGGGTGGAGGATTCCAGCCTTCCGTTCGCTGGGTGCTCGGCGCCCGGCAGCGAGGGACGTTGTGATGCAGAGGAGCAAGGAGGAGGCGCATAAGGGGCAGAGTTGGTGCATTTCGGGGGCGTCTTCAGAGACTCGGGCTGAGTTTTGGTGGTAGAAGCGGGCACGTGTGGTGCGTCCGAGGAGCTCCCAGCCGGCGCTGTCCTGCACTGCGTGTTCTGCTAACCCCCTGGCCACCTGTGTCACGGGTGGGGAAACCGAGTCCAGCGTGTGGGGCCTCCGTCCTTCAGCTCAGAGGACGTGCTAATGATTTTAGCAGGAAATTGGACAAGGGCTGTGATGGAGCAAAAGGTAATGGGAGTAACGAGGCAAGTGTGTATTGTTTTTTAATGAAAGGGACGTTTTTGCATTTAGGGTCGATGGAATTCTTTTCATTTTCATGTAAGCGAGTGAAAGTAATGAGATTCTGGGGAAACTGCAATGAACATGTTTGTGTAATGCACGCATTTGATGCCATCCACACGTAGAGCCATCAGGACTGGTCTTTGGAGGCAGAGTCACGGCCTTACATGGTGACGGGCCCAGAAATGCTGAGATTAGCATGTTTATCCTCATCTGGGAACAGAGCGTAGAGTCTCTTTGTATTAAAACCTGCACAGATTCCACTCTTCACGGGGACTGCTGCAGTTTTTTAAAATTATTTTTTTTAACACAGTAATTCAGGACCGTTCGTACAGTTGAATGTTCTCTCGAATTTATAAAAGTCCAGTGTTAGGAACAAATACCATATACAACCTTAGAGTCCACTGAAAAACTCTTAGAACTAATAAATGAATTCGGTAAAGTCGCAGGATATGAGACCAACGTACAAAAATCCATTGCATTTCTGGACACTAACGGTGAACTGTCTGAAAGAGAGATTAAGGATGGAATCTCATTTCCAGTGGCATCAAAAACAGTAAAATACTTAGGAATAAGTTTGACCTATAAGGTGAAAGACCTGTACTCTGGAAACTGTAGGACATTGGTGAAAGAAATCGAAGAGCACACAAATAAATGCAAAGATAGCCCATGGTCTTGGATTGAAAGAATTGATATCGTTAAAATATCCATACTGCAATCTGCAGATTGAACACAATCTCTATCAAAATTCCAATGGCGTTTCTTACAGAAACAGAAACAGCCCTAAAATTCACCTGAGACTATGAAAGACCCCAAATAGCCAAAGCGATCTTCAGAAGGAACGGAGCTGGAGGCATTACGCTCCTTGATTTCGGACCATATTGCAAAACCGTACTGATGAGGACAGGGTGACGCTGACGTCGAAATAGGCACAGTGACCAGTGGAGCACATCGGGAGCCTGGAAATAAGCCTGCGTGTGCATCATCTCTGACAAGGATGCCAGGGACATCCATCGGGGAAGGATAACCGGTTCCACGAGCCATGCTGGGAAGATGGGTAATGACATGCAGAAGAGTGACGCTGCACTTGGGTCTCAACCACTCAAAAAACTTAAGCTGAATCAAAGACTTAAGTGTGGGACCTGAACCCGTAAAATGACTAGAACACAGACGAAAATCTCCTTGATGTTGGTCTTTGCAGCGATTTCCTGGGCATGACAGCAACAGCAAACGTCAACCAGTGGCACTACATCCACCTCGAAAGCTTCCGCACAGCCGAAGACGCTGTCAAGAAAATGGGTAGGCAGCCCACAGAATGGGAGAGGCTGTTGCACGTCATGTGTCTGATGAGGGATTAGTATCCAAAATATACAAAGAACTCCTACAGCTCCGTAACAGACAACCACATAACGGGATTAAGAAATGGGCAGAGGGGGATCCCTGGGTGGCGCAGCGGTTTGGTGCCTACCTTTGGCCCGAGGCACGATCCTGGAGACCCGGGATCGAATCCCACGTCAGGCTCCCGGTGCATGGAGCCTGCTTCTCCCTCTGCCTGTGTCTCTGCCTCTCTCTCTCTCTCTGTGACTATCATAAATAAATAAAAATTAGAAAAAAAAGAAATGGGCAGAGGAACTAAATAGCACTTTCCCAGAGAAGACGTGTGGATGCCCAACAGGCACGTGACAAGATGCTCAGCGTCGCTCATCATCAAGGAAACGCAAACTACAGTGAGTTGTCGTCTCACACTTGTTCGAGCGACTGTCGTGGAAAAGATAAGAGATAACAGGTGCCGGTGACGATATGCGGAAAGGGTGGCCCTGCGCCGTGTTGCTGGGAATGCAGACCGGGGCGGCTGCTCTTGAGGACAGTGTGGCGGTTCCTCAAAACGGAAGACCTGGGCTTTCTTATCATCTCGCAGTTCCACTTCTGGGTTTTTATTCGAAAGGAATGAGATCGTTATCTCAGAGGGACATCTGTACTCTCTCGCTCGCAAAGTCCTCGTTCCCGACAGCCACAATACGGAAGCGATCTGAGTGTCCACTGCGGACGAATGGGTAAAGGATGTGACGTGTGGTCTGTAAACGACGGAAAATCGCTCAGCCGTGTAAAGGGGAAACCGCACTGTTTGCAACAGCGTGGACGAACCCGGAGAATCCGCTAACTGAAATACGCCCGAAAAAGACCAACCCTTTATGGTGTCACTTGCATGCGAAATCTTAGAAAACCCCCAGGTACCTCAAAGTCAAGTGAAAGGGGATAGAGTGGTGGTTTCCGGGGTTGGGCGTGCGGAGATGGGGAGATGCGGGTCTGGGCGCAGACCTGCAGGGGCGAGGTGAGCGAGCCGGGATCTACTGAGCGGTGGTGCGTGGGGCCTGGCTGGCCGCTTGGGGTTTGCTGAGAGGGTGGGTCTCGGCTTCTCTCCCTCGCGCGCAGCCAAGGGAGCGCGATGGGTAATTAACGTCGGCAAAGAGCTCACAATGTAGACACACGCAGGCCATCGTGTTCTACACCTTCCACCCCTGCAATTTTCCCAATTACAGCTCCGGAAAGCCGGGAGCAGACAATGAAGCGGGAGCCGCAGGCGGGGCGGGTGGGTGGGCAGCCGGGTAGGCGGCCCCCGCCCTGTGCGCCGGCTTCTGCGACCGCCTCCCGGGCAACCTGAGGGGTCGTGGGCTGTAAACCTGCTCTGTGGCGCAGGTGACGTCGTCCAGGCCCGTGCGGTGGAAGGTGTTGCGGGCGCAGCTGATGCGCGGTGGGCGCTCCGTGGGGGTGCTCCGTGGGGTCGGTGCCGGTCCCGTTCCCACCACTGCTCCGGGTGGCCGTGATGGATGACAAAGGCCGCCGCAGAGTGAGGTACACCGGGACGACTGCCGGGGCGGGGAAGGCAGGCCAGGGCCTCCTAGGACGCATGCACCCAGCCTCGGAGGAGCGATGGAGGGCTCCGGGTGGAGCGCTGGCTGCCACCTTCCTCCTGGCACGAGAACTGCACGTCTGCTTGGCCCACGAGGCGTGTGTGCACTTCTAGGAGGAGCCACCGAGCAGGCCGGGGTCGTGGTTCCCCTGAGGCCGCTCTTTGGGGAAACCCCAGGGGATGCCCTAAGACTTTGGGAGTCGCCTGCCGATGTCCCGGAAACAACAGGTCCACCTCTTGGGGTCTCCACCGCAGTGCTCGGGTTGGCGCCGCTTTGCTGTGATTGGTTGACCCTCGTGAATACGATGACTTTACCCGACGAAGGCCAAGTCGTGGGACAAATCTGCCCTGTGCGTGTGTCCCCGCGCCTGTCACGCTGCCCTGGCCAGACCCCTTTCGGGGTTGAGCTGGCCCGTTGCAGCAAGGATGTCTGCTTGTGGCCAATGACCCCGGCGGCAGTTAGGACCGTGCCATGGCAGTGGCATCTGCCCTTCGTCCCTGCTTCCGCGGGATGGGAATCCGGGGCCCACGTAGCTGGGCGGTGTGGCCCACCAGTCACCTGGGGCCTCCTGGAGTGTGACAGCCACAGAATTCATGCCGCTGGCCCTGGCTGCGCTGGACCACCCGCCCTGCTCGGGGTGTGCGCACACAGCATCCTTTGGGGCTCCTACCTGCATTTCTGCTGATTCTCGCTCACCCAGAAGCCCAGGCCTCTGAGCATGTCCTCGTGACCTCGGGACGTCCTACCAGCCTCCAGCCCCCGCTGGGCTCCCTGTCGCGTTCCCGGTCTGGCGCGAAGCCCCTTTTATCCCAAAGGCAAGTCTGTCTTGGTTAGAGCCTCTCTCATCGCCTTCGCGCCGAGTCCCTGCGTCTCTGTGAATAACTCGCGAGCCTCAGAGGCATAGAGACCATCAGGAGAGAGATCTCGCAGAGATAACGCCCCGGCCGCTTGGTTCTGGCGTCCAGTGCCCCCCGCCGGTGGCCCAGTGACTTTGCTGTACCCTCGTCTGTGTGTGGGCGCTTTGAGGCACCGAGCAGGTCAGGGCCCGGCCCCACGCCCCCACCAGGGCCTCATTCTCCCAGGACCCCACACACCTGTGTAGGTTGACATCGTGCTTGTCGTGTCACCCCGGCTTCCTTGATGGCATCGCGGTCAGGCGGGGAGGGGAAGCAGAGGCGTGGAGCGTGCCCATGCAGGGCTGTCCCCTGCCCTCCCTATGTCCCCGCCTCCCGGTCCTGCTGTTTCCGCCTGGCATCCGGGGGGCCTCCTGTGCCTGGCACCCAGGGCCTCCTCCGCCTGGCATCCGGGGCCTCCTCCATCAGCGGCCACAGCCTCCCGGGGGCAGGCCTGGAAAATCCCCATTGGTTCCGGCCCCAGGGCTGCGCGGCCGGGGCCTCCGGGCTCAGCGCTCACATGACGGCCCCGGCGGGAGGATTCCCCTGCTGGAATGTGGACGTGGACTTCTTGGGACAGTCGTTCCCAGGCCACGCGGAAGTGCGGTGCGTGTGGCGCTCAGCGGGCAGCTCCGTCGCCGACTGGAAGGCGGTCGCCAGCCCTGATGCTGCGGGGGCTCTTCGGGGTTTCCCACCCCCGTTCAGGGACAAGCTGTCATTCCCAGGCGCACATGGAGGCCGCGTGGCCATCCTCCCGGGGTCCTTGCCCCCTTTCCCCCGCCCTCTGCCGATGTGGCACCGCATCCCGAGGGTCTCCAGCGGCGGGCGGGGTTCACAGGGGTGAGACCAGTTGCTGCTGAGTCCGCTCGACACCCACTCCTTCTTTCTCCTTCTCTTGCAGCCTGCAAGTACTGCTGCCACAGGAGATGTGAAGCCAAGGTAAGGGCCGTGCCCCCCGCCCCCCGGCCTCCGCGGGATGGCAGGGGCGCACAGGGCGGGCGCCTTGGCCTGTGGCCACAGCACGGGACTCGCAAGAGAAGGCTGCTAGATGCTGCGATAGGACGTATAGGTTTCATCTCAGCCGTAAGCTGAGGAGCTGTGGACTCTGCTCCGAATTGTAGAAACGCTCAAGAATTGGGTTGCAGATAAGAATTGGGTTGCAGATAAGAGTTCGGGACTTGGCCCCGGCCACGCCAGCGCCCTGCCCGCCCCCCCCCAGCAGGTGACCCCTTCTCTCTCGTGATTATCTTGTTGTGTCGGGCTGGGCTGGGGTAGGAGGCCGGTTTAGGGCGCGTGCCTGGCCTTGAGGACTGGGGGCCTCCTCTTAGGGTTGCTGTTCTTGGGGTGCTTGGGGTTGTCAGGCTGTCACGGAGGTCAGCGCCCTGAGCTGGCGATGGACACCCTGGTTTTTGGAGGGGCTAAATGGCCCAGTGCCCCTGGAAGCTCTGGAGGCCTGGGGTGCTTGGGTGGGTTTAGGACTTTGACGGGTGGGGCCGTGGGGGGGCCCGGAGGTGGCAGGTGGGCAGCTATGGGCGGCCCAGCAAGAAGGCCTGGTTTTCTGCCCGGAGCTCCGTGCCTGCACGTCCCGCATTTTCCGGGACTGCATGCGTTACCCCCTCCGACCGGCCAGCCCTGCCTTGGTGGGAGCCCGTCCCGCAGGCCGCCCCCGTGGGTGGAGGCCCAGGGAGATGGGGTTTTAGAGAGTCTTGGGATTTTGCTGCCGCTGGGCACCCCCTGTGCACCCCCGGGTCAGCTGCTGCTGACGATTTCCACCTGGCGCCAGGCTCTGAGCAGAAGGGGCGTGCGCTGGAGGCACGCAGCGTGAGTGGTGGCTGGCTCCTCATGGCGAGCTCCGTGTGGGGACCAGAGGTCCCGAGTCCCTCCACCCTCCCCACCACACACACGTGTACACACAGTGCACACACGCACGCACACCTCACACCTACGCCGGGGGCACACACACACATGCACAGTTCACGCCCATGCAGGAGCACTTGCACACCCGTGCACGTATGCGTGCGCACATACAACTCACACCATTTACACCCACGCGCTTTTCACACAGACGCACACGAGCACATGTACACTCATGCACAGTTGACAGCCCTGTGGGAGTGCACACGTGCACACACACGCACAGTTCACACTCATGCGGGAGCACATGCACACACGCGCATGCACACACATGCAAAACTCACGCATCTGGGAACACGTATATACCCACATGCGTGCATGCACACGCACAGTTCAGTTTATACTCACAGCTGACACATGCACAGACATGCACAGGAACGCACGTACATTCCCACGCACACACACGTATACACATAGCTGGAACTACAGGCTGGCCCTATGCGTGTTTTCAAGAAAGAGATGGAATGACTTATCTTTTTGAACTTTCCATCACGGGGGATTTGGGGCGCAGGAGAAGCGGACAGTGAGGTGCAGAGGCCTGCGCTACACGGCCGCCCAGCCCCAGGCCAGCAGCACTGCCCCCGCCCCCTCGGAACGCCTGGCCCCCTGCCTCCGAGATGTCACGTGGTATGCGTTTGAGCTGTTTCAGGGACGGGCGCTCACGGCGGGGCTGTGGGCACTTCTGCCTCACTTCTCGTCTCACTCTGGAGGAGCCGCCTTTCTGGTCTAGGCCAGGGGTTCCTGGCTCATACACACTCACAGAGTGGCTCGTTTCCAGCCCTGGTGTATTCTCGGTCTGCGTTGCCTGCAGATGTGCCCTTTTGCTTTTAAGTGATTGTTTGGGGCTCAGGAATTTTCTGGATTCCAAGAGGGGTTCTCCCCCTCCCCCAGGAGGATTTAGATGTGGCCCTAACCCTGAGGGTGTCCATTATATGACCCTTGTCCTACACAGCTTATACCTTGTTACTACTGTGGGGCAGACGTGAGAGCCCCCCTGGGACAGCAGTGCAGTGCTGCCCATCCTGTGTCCTCCTGCCTGTGTGTGTGCGCACGTGCCTGGAGGTGCTTGCATGTTTGTGTGCCTGGATGTGTATACAGTACCGTGTGTGCCTGCATGTGTATGGTATGTGTGTACGTACGTGTGCCTGGAGGTGCATGCATGTGTGTGTGCCTGGATGTGCATGCATGTGTGGGTGCCTCGAATTGTATATAGTATGTGTGTGTGTGCCTGCATGTGTATAGTATGCATGTGTGCATGGTATGCACGTGTGGGTGTCTGGAAGTGTATACAGTATGTGCGTGTGTGCCTGCATGTGTATAGTATATGTGTGCTCACATGTGCCTAGATGTGCATGGATGTGTGTGTGCCCGGAAGTGTATATAGTACATGCCTGTGTGCCTGCATGTGTGTAGTTGTGTGTGTGCGCACATGTGCCCGATGTGCATGCATGTGTGTGTGCCTGGAAGCGTATACAGTACGTGCGTGTGCGCCTGCATGTGTATAGTATGCGTGTGTGTGCCCACATGCCTGGAGGTGCATGCATGTGTGCATGCAAATGCGTGCGTGTGTGTGTACCTGTGTGGGCCTCCGTGTGTGACACTGTGGCCAGCCCGGCCACTCCTCCTGGCAGCTGGGAAGTGAGCCCCCCTGTTGGCACCATTTCTTGAAGGGCCCAGAGCCAGCTACTTAGAGGATTGAATTCTTTGGCTCAGAGAATATTCCAGAAGTCTTCGCTATCACCGGTGGCGGCATTTCTGGCCGCCCTAATTGGCAGTTTGCTGAGCGACCGACCAGCATTTTCTCCGTAGACCGGCCTTGGGGGAATCGTAGCCGCAGTCACTTTTCTCGGCAGCCCAGCTTGAGTGGCCGGACAGAATGCCTCCGCGGTGACAAAGGCCCTTCTTATTCCGGAACCGTGACGCGGTCGCCGTCGGCGCAGAAGGGCCGCACTTTGCCAGCCGCTCTGGGATAATCGGGGGACAGCTCCGTCTGCCAGGAGCTGGGATGCGGCTCTGCCGGTGGGGGTCCCTGCTTACCCCGAGTGCGCGCAGCCCACAGGGTCCCTGGGAGCTGGGGGTTTTGCAGGATTTCCTGGCAGGCGACCGTGATGCTTTGGTCTTTGGTCTGGGGCACGGGCTTAGGCCTAACGTCCGGCCCTGCTTGCTGCTCAGTGTATTGGGGGACGGCGGGCACGGTGGGCTCCTCTGGGACATCCACAGGCCGGGTGGGGGGACAGGGGAGGGGGGCAGAGGCTGCGCGTGTGGCACCCTCCCCGGGGCGGGTTCGTGTGCGGTGAGCCCAGCTCTGCGTCAGCGCCAAGGGGAGAGCCACGCTGCAGAAACGGGGCCGGGCCGGGGGCCGCGGGCTCCGCCGGGAGCCGAGTGCTGAGCTTGGACTGAGGTCACCGTGTCCCTGGCCATCAGGCAGTGAAGCCCCGCAGGCGAGGTCTGGGCCCCGAGGGCGCCCCGAGGCACGGGCCCGGGCTGTGATCCCATCGGGGGCGTCTCGCCTGCTGCCGCGGGTCCCCGGGGCTGCGGCTTCTCTCCGTGGCCAACGAGTGGCTGCGCCATCCCACTGGGTGCGCGGGAACAGCTGCTCTTCGCAGGTGACCGTGGTCACCTGGATTAGTTCGCTTTGGGGGAAGGTAAAGAGTTCAGGCAGGATCGCTGGCTAGTTTGGGATTTGAGATACTCTGCTCGCCGGGCGCCCCCGTGGGTGAGACGGAAGCCTGCTGGAGAGGAGGGGGTCCTGGGCGGCCGCCGGGGCCCCGCTTGCCTGTCCGTGTGGCTGCCGAGTGGGGAGCCCTCGAACCTCCCGCAGAAGCTGAGCTGTCTCCCCGAAGGTTCAGAGGTGCCGAGCGGGGCGTCCCCGGGTGTGGCACACGGACCAGCAAACGGGGCCGGCCTCATGCGTCCCAGCCGTCGCAGGTGTCGGGTTTCAGAGCCCAGGTGTGTGTTCACGGTGCGTCGGTGCACCTGGCGCCCCTGCCCCGGAGCCTGGAGACCTGCCCCTGTGCCCTCGGCCCCTGCTCGGGAACGCCGCTGGGCTCCAGGCTGGAGGCCGGGTCTGCGTCTGTGCCAGGGAGGGCGCCCCGCTCCCCCCGCCCCCAGGGCCTTGCGATGCCCTCCTCCTCCAGCGATCCACAGCTCTTGGCGTCACTCAGGCTTCTCAGAATCCCCAGGCGGAGCTGCGAGCCCGTCTCCGGGACTGTGCGGTGGCAGGGCCTGGGCCTGGGTCGCTGGCGCTGGCATGGGAGGTCCCCGCTCCTGCCTCGGTCTGTGGTTTTGCTCGCAAGGTGTGATCCGGACCCCGAAGCCAGCGCCATGAGAGGCTGTTCCACAGCTTTATTTATTTATTTTTTAAAAAGATTTTTATTTATTTATTCATGAGAGACACAGAGAGAGAGAGAGAGAGAGAGGCAGAGACCCAGGCAGAGGGAGAAGCAGGCTCCATGCAGGGAGCCTGACGTGGGACCCGATCCTGGGACTCCAGGATCACGCCCTGGGCCGAAGGCGGCGCTAAACCGCCGGGCCACCCCGGTGCCCTGTTTCACAGTTTTAATTCCTCACGAGAGTATTTCCTCCGAGAACGGCCCTTCCTGCCACGTCACATTCAGCTGCTGCGTCTTCGGATCCGGTGTAGACAGCGGTTGGTGGAGGCCCACGTGACAGAGGAGCCGCTGCCCTGTGTTCCCTGCATCTGTGGGCCGTGGCGGGATGGGAGGAGGGGTGAGGTCGTGGTTTGACGTATTTTTAGTGAATTAATCCAGGTTGTTACTGGCCTCAGCTTGTGCCGGGGGGACCTAGTTATACGTGAGGGCATCCATGCAGTGCCTTAGGGGTCATTCATGAACTGAAACGAGCTGGGGGGACGTGCAGCAGCCCCAGCAGGCCGGCTTGCTCAGCTGGGTGGGCATGGCAGTGTATGGGCGCCTGCCGTCGGGCACCCTGAGGACGGTCCCCCAAGCTCGTGCAGCCCGGCTCCAACGGCAGGGTGAGGCCCCTCCATTCCTCGCAGACGTCCCTCTCATGACGAGGGTCACAGGTGTGCGAGCGTGCAGGTGCAGGTGCCCCATGCAGCGCGGGTGCCCGGGAAGCTGAGGCCGGGCTGCCGGGGGCCGCTAAGTGTTAGTGACGGGATTCCCCGCTTCGTGATGCTCCACAGACGGGATCTTTGCGTCAGGCCTGCCTGCCCTCTGGGAGGAACGACCCAGCACGCGTGGCCGCCGGGAGCAGCTGGTGAGACGGTGGGGCCTCCGGGGAGGAGAGCAAGGGCACCCGGGCTGAGCCTGACCGCCCGTGACAGCCACGGGGTTCGGGCCGTGGTCTCTTTCTGGAATCAGAATACAGACGCCCTCCGCGAGGGGTCCCGAGCCCCGGTGTGCGGCTCGAGCGAGCCCGGCCGCGGGGCCTCTGCCGGGAGCATCTCCTGCTTCGGGTGCCCGGGAGCGCTTGCCTCCTGCACCCGGGGAGCAGGTGCGTCTCTCCGGAGACCATTGTGTCCGCAGCCCGCGTCCTGGAGCCCCAGCAGGTGATCCTACTTGCCGTTGCCCCCTCTGCCTCCACACTGCTGAGCCCTCCTTGCAGGAGGGGACTCCCGGCTGTGGCTTCATGGGGGCAGGGAGGGGACGCGGAGGACAGGAGGTCTGAATGACGAGGAAATCAGAATTCTGATCCCAGAGGCCTTATTTCATGCCTTTTTGTCCCCTTAGAGGCCTCCTCTGGACGTTTAGAGGGTGGTGGCAGGTGTTGACCGGGCGTCGGGGCGTCGGAGGGGCAGCAGGCAGTCACCCGGCAGATGGGCATCCTCCTGGGACTCTGGGTGCTGTGGGCTTTTGGTACCGTGATGTGGCGAGGAGAGCCCCGGGGTGCCGCGGGGTTGGCGGCAGGTGCTTACGTGGCGCCCTGAGGGCGCAGGCCGCCTCTATGCCGCCGGACGCCAGGTTTCAGGTGTGTCTTCCTGAGATTTGATGGTGAGTGCACCTGTCAGGACTCGCCAGGGTCCCGCCTTGGCAGCTGCCCCCTGGGCCGCAGGCGCCCTGGCAAGGCCCGCCCCCTCCCGGAGTGAGGGTCCCCGACGCTGTGCCTGGGGAGCCGGCCATGGGGTTAGAGATGAGCAGGTGGGAGGTGTCGGAGGTTAGGCCGGGGTGTGCCCTTCCTGCGCCCTCAGGGCTCTCCGCCTCCCCTGGCCCTGGGCGCCCTGGGCATGCTGGCTGCTCGGGGTCCCATCCAGGTCCAGGCTGGGGGGTGACCCCCCATCTCCCTGGCTGCCGAGACCCCCCACTGTGGTTGTTCATGGAGGGTGTGTGGGGGGCTCAGTGGGGGGCACGGGCTGGGTGGGGAGGGACTTAGTGGGAGGGCTGGATGGGGAGGGACTGGGTGGGGGGACTGGGTGGGGAGGGCCCTGAGCAGGGAAGGGCCTAAGGGTGGAGGGGCTCAGTAGGGAGGGGGCTGGGTGGGGAGGTGGAGGAGGAGGAGGAGGGGAAGGCGGGGTGGTCGTGCCCCTCCTGGCTGAGGGAGCCTGAGTCCAGAGCCCGCCCCCCCCCCCCGGGGGCGGTCAGGTCGCTGGAGAGGACCTGGGGGGCTGGAGCACGGGGAGGACAGGGGGTGCGCCTCTAGGGCAACGTCCTAGGACACTTCTCCGCTCTCCAGCCTGACTCTGTGCCCTTTACACTATATTATATTCAAAAATACCTTTTCTGTTTAAAATTGAAGCACAGCTGGAGAAGTCACATGTCCTGAGTGTCCGCCTGTCGGCCTGGAGGTGAACCGTGGGCCTGACCACGGTGGGGAGCGCGTCGGGGCCTGTACCTGCTGCGCCGCCGGGGACCCCTGTCCCCCACTGGTGGCCTTTGCCCTAGACGCAGGTGGACACCGGCTGTCACCGTCTCCGTGTCCTCGCCGCCTCGGGCTTTCTGAGGTGACAGAGGGGCCCATCCCCCCACTGGGCCCCCCACTGAGCCCCCCACCCTCCATGGGAGCTGCCTGGCCCCTGCACCCTTGGGACAGACCCGAGGACCGTGTCCTGGGTGCCAGCCTGCCCTCTGCTCTGGCCCCTCGGGGGAGGGGGCAGGGTGACCAGGTGACTCGCCAGGGGGAGCGGTGCCCCGGCCCTGAAGACATACCTGCTTCCCCCCACCCGGCCGGGGGGCGAGCTTTGGAAGGAGCGCACAGGTGTGGGGGGTGGGCAACCCCGTGTGTTGGCACGTCGCCCCGGGGGCCCCTGGAAGGTGAGACCCTCCAGCAGGTGCGGGCGGCCCCGCCGGGACGGGAGAGCGAGCTGGCCCCTGAGCGAGGCCGCCCTGAGAAGACGAGGGGACCCCGGCCCGCGTAGACCCTAGACCCGCCGGAGACCTCTGGCCTCGGGCAAGTGTTGGCGACGGCCGAGCGCTGAGCAGCACTTGCTTTAGCTCCTCTCTGTGCCCCGCGGGCGTGGGCAGGCGTCTGCCTGGACCCGGGGGACGTGGCCGCGGCCCTGGGCCTCCTGCCTCCACGGCCGGGAAGCCGCCTCGACACCCGCCTGTGACGGGCCCTGGGCAGCGGGCGCCGAGCCCTGGGCTCTAGAAGTCGCTAGAAGCACAGAGCCCCGCTGGCCCTGGTCCCCAGGGCGACGACCACAAACCTGGGCTTCCCTCCCCTCCCTCCCTCCCTCCCTCCCTCCCTTCCTTTTTCTTTCTCTCTTTTGTTTTTCTTTCTTTCTCTCTTTCGTCCTTTCTTTTTCTGTTTCTCTTTTTCCTTTTTCTCTTTTCTTCCTTTTTCTTTCTCTTTATTTCTTCCTTTCTCTTTTTCTTTTTTCTTTCTTTTTGTCTTTTCTTTTTCTTTCTCTTTCCCTTCCTTCCTTTTTCTTTTCTTTTTTTCTTTCTTCCTTCTTGTCTTTCTTTTTCTTTCTTTCTTTTCATTTCTTTCTCTTCCTTCCTTTTTTTTCTTTCTTCCTTCCTTCTTTCCTTCCCTCCTTTCTTTTTCTTTCTCTTTTTTCTTATTTTCTTTTTCTTTCTTCCTTTTTCTTTTCTTTCTCTTTATTTCTTCCTTTTTTCTCTTCTTTCTCTCTCCTTCATTTTCTTTTTTTCTTTCTTTCTTTTTGTCTTTCTTTTCTTTTTCTTTCTTTCTCTTTCCCTTCCTTCCTTTCTTCCTTTCTTTTTTGCTTTCTCTTTCTCTCTCTTCCTTCTTTCCTTCCTTTCTTCCTTTTTCTTTCTCCTTGTTTTTTCTCTTCCTTTTTCTTTCTTTTGTTTTTCTTTCTTTCTCTTCCTTCCTTTTTCTTTCTCACTCTTTTTTCTTTGTTTCTCTTTTTCCTTTCTTTCTCTTTCTTCATTTTTCTTTTTTTCTCTTTATTTCTTCCTTTCTCTTCTTTTTTCTTTCTTTCTCTCTTCCTCTTTCTTTTTTCTTTCTTTCTTTCTTTTCCCCTTCCTTCCTTTTTTCCTTTCTCTTTTCTTTTATTTTCTTTTCATTTTTTCTTTCTCTCTTCCTTTCTTTCTTCCTTCCTTCTTTCCTTTTTCTTTTTCTTTCTTTTTTCTTATTTTCTCTTTCTCTTTTCTTTTCTTTTCTTTTCTTTTCTTTTCTTCTTTCCTTCCTTCTTTAATTTATTTATTTATGAAAGACCAAGAGAGGCAGAGACAGAGTGCCCCTCTTTCTTTTCTTTTTTCTTTTCTTTTCTTTTTTCTTTTCTTTTCTCTTTTCTTTTCTTTTCTTTTTTTTCTTTTCTTTCTTTGTTTTTTAAAGGAAAAGTACAACCTCCAGGAGTTGCCTGCCAACTTCAAGGCAAAATGTAATGAAATGATCCAGATGAGTTCCCCCACGCTCTGGCCCTGTGCGGGGCAAGCCCTGGAGGGCAGGCTTAGCTGGGCGGGGGGCATGTGTTCTCATGGGGCCACACGGGTGACTGGGGCTGTCCTGCCCCAGGGAGAGCCTGAAGGAAGCGGGTGGATTAACGGAGTCCCGAGCGTCGGCGTCTGTAGGGCTGTCTCCCTGCACTGATGCCGTCCCCACTTAGAGGGCTGTGTAGGCATCTGCCCCCGGCCCCCCCACCTCACTGGAGCGCCCTCCCGGAGGAGCATTGCCGGGGGGACCTGACCGGGGAACCGAGCCCCTTGCCCACGTGGCCGCCCTCCTGGCCCTGCCTAGAGGACCCGGCTCCCAGTGGACTGTGGGGCCGTCCGTGCTGACCTCAGTTCTCCACTGGCCGGGTCAGGCCCTCGATGGAGGGTGCTGCGGGCTGGTTGTGCCCTTGCCCCACATCCACACATGGAAGCCCTGAGCCCCAGAACCTCAGAATGTGGCTGTACGTGGAGATGGGGCCTCCTAGGAGGTGACTGAGGTATGGTGACGGGGCTGGAGTGATCCCATGGGATTGGCATCCTTAGAAGAAGCGAGGATGGACGCCTGGGGGCTCAGCGGTTGAGCGTCTGCCTTGGGCTCAGGGCATGCCCGCAGGGTCCTGGGATCGAGTCCCACGTCGGGCTCCCTGCATGGAGCCTGCTTCTCCCTCTGCCTGTGTCTCTGCTTCTCTTTGTCTCTCAGGAATAAATAAAATAAAAATCTTAAAAAAAAAAAAAGAAGAGATCGGGACAAATGCACACAGAGGGACGGCCATGGGCACACCAGAGGCGGAGGCTCGGGCGGGGAACCGGCTGTGCCACGCGTGAATCCTGGGCTCCCGCCTCCAGCACCCGGAGGGAACAGGTGCCGTTGAGGTGCCGGGGCTGTGGGGCTCGCTTCTGGCCGCCGTGGGTGGAATCTGAGCTCTTCTCCGAATGTCGGCGCCGGGGACAGGGGCTCCCCTCCTGTCATCGCTCTGCCCCCCGTATTTGATCACCAGTAACGATGCTTAGAAACAAAATGGAATTTTTTATCTCTGCTCCATCTTATGTAATGGGCGAATAAAACGGTCTCGTGTTTATCCAGAACCCGGCTGTGGACTTACTCGTGCCCAGCGCAACCGGGATGGTCCACGAGCATCACCCTCCAATGTGCACGTGGCCGCGCGGTGCCTCGGTGCCTCAGTCGTCCACGTGTGCTCCAGGAACGCCGCACGCGTTCCGCTTCTTGGGGCTTCCTTCAAAGCCAAAATCCAGTAAGCGCTGACAACAGATCTGAGCTCGTTGCGTGCGGGGCCAGGGGAAAGGAAACGATCTCCGTAGAGCGTGGAGGGGAATGAACTGTAATTTCTCTCCCAGGACCGTAATTTCCAGAAGTAGACAGAGGGGCCGTGTCCTGCCCACTCCCCCGGAGCTGGAGCCTCAGCCGCCGGCCTGGGTCAGCCCCCGGGGGTGTGGGCCGAGCCCCTGGACAGGCCGGGGCTGTGTGAGCGTGCACACTCCATCTCCATCTGGGTCACGTGTGGACCCGCCAGCGCTCACACCCACACTCCCATTCCCGGGGCGCAGGGGCTCCGGGTGCGAGCCCCCCCGCCCCCCGTCCCAGTCACCCGCCCACTTGCTGGCTTGCGGGGAGCGCTCAGTACCACCGGGCTGCAGGTGCAGCGGAGCCAGGTGTGGCCGGGCGCAGTCCTGTTTGTTTAGGGTTGTTCTTGGTTACGGTGACTTCCCCTAACGCAGCTGCCTCCAGGCCATAAAGTGATCCTGGAGCCGGCCTCCCAGGGACCTCTCTGGGGCTTTCATCGCCACTAGGGGTGCTGGTACCGCCAGCCCGCCCTGTCCCCTGTGGCCTCTCCCCTGGACTCTGCTCGCTCAGGCCGCCTTCCAGAGCGGGAGGGAACCGGCGAGGAGGCCCACCCGGGCCCCCGGGCTGCTGCCTTGTCCTCTCCTAGCGCCCGGCCCGGGCCGCGCTCGCAGGGTCTGCGGCTGTCCTGCTGTAGGACGGCCCCGGAACGTCGCCGCGTCGGGGCCCGCCTGCTGTCCCCAATCGCCCGGCAGGTGCTGCCGCGTTTTGGCTCCGCTGGGGAGGCAGGATCGGTGCCTGCAGAAGCCGATGCCGAGGAGCGTCCGCCCTTGCATGCCGGGGAGCCAGGCCCGCCTGGAAGCGGTTTAGCGACACTGAGTTTCCTTTGGTGAAGGGACGGCAGATGGGCCGCTGGGCGTGTGAGCTGAGGTCACAGCGAGACGGGGATAGAGAGCAGGTGAGCGTGCGGGGCTGGTGCTGACCCGGCCTGAGCCCCTATGGCTCAGCTTACCCAGCCTCTTGGTCTGAGGAGCGGGCGGGCCGGCCCCAGGTCGGGGGAGGAGGCGGACAGGCCTGGAGCCGTGCCCCGGGCCCCTGGTCAGGCTGTCGGGCTGCAGGGAGTCCCCGGGCGCCCAGGACATAACCACCTATGTCCCAGGAGCAAGGCGGGTGGCCTGCACCCTCCCACGGCAGCCCCTGACTCCAGGGAGAGGCCTGACACGCAACCAGCGTGTCCTCATGTGGCTCCCGGCCTGGGCTTTGGTGCGAGGAACACGTGCCCGTGGTGCCCACCTGATGATGGTCTGCGAAATTAGGTGTCCACCGTTCTTTTTTCTTTTAAAGATTTTATTTATTTATTCACGAGAGAGACAGAGTGAGAGGCAGAGGGAGAAGCAGGCTCCATGCAGGGAGCCTGATGTGGAACTCGAACCCGGGTCTCCAGGATCAGGCCCTGGGCTGCAGGCGGCACTAAACCACTGGGCCACCCGGACCGCCCCGTGTCCGCCGTTCCTGATGTGAATCTTTGCTCTCCCCTTGGCGACGGGAGGCTTTCCCCCGGGCCTCTCTGTCTTTTCCGAACGGGGTGGCTCCGGGTGTGAGCTCACTTGCAGCTTCCCGGGAGCCCTTGGACGGTTCCTGTTCGCGTTTTGTGACGTGCGGGTGGGAACGGGTGGTGGGGCTGTGGTCGGTCCTGGAGACCAGAGGCCCCCAGGAGCCCCGGCTTGGGGCCTGTTCCCCGAGGACACCCTGGGGACAGGCGGTGGGCGCCTGGGTGACTCAGACTCCCCTGCTCCCTGGACGGGACGCCTGGTGGCCGCCCCTGAGAGGCTCGTGGGTCGGGCCGCGGCCTGGCACTGCTCCCTTTGCACAGCGACAAGCACGCTCCCGACAGTGAACGGACCCGGAAGGGACAGACTTTATTTTTGAGGGTGGTTTAGGCCCACAGAGAAGTGGCTGGAACTCTGGTCTCCCTCCTGCTCTCCCCGTTACCATACCGGGCGTCCACGGCGTCCGAGGAGTGGTCGTGGGGCCAGGGTGTCCGGCGACGCCCCGCTGTGCCGTGGGCTCCTCTCTGGGCCGCGCCTCCTGTGGGCTCGCCGCCGGCGCACACACACAGTCCGTGCTTGTGAAGCACACTCCACGCCCCGGGGACCCCCCCGCCCGCCCCAGGCCCCCGCCGGTCCCCCGACTGTCCCTGCAGTGCTGCCTCCGCCGGAGCTGGACTCACGCTGCAGCAGCCTCACTGGCTTCTTTATCTTGGCGACAGGCACTGGGGTTCCTCTGTGTCTTCTCTTTTCCTTTTTTTTTTTTTTTTTTTAAATCGCTGAATACTGTCCCTGGCACGGAATGCAGAAAGTCAGGTGCCCCAGCTGCTTGCAGGGCCTTGGCAGGCGTGGAGCGAGCGCGTGTCCTGTGTCCAGGGCCTGCCTGTCCGGCCGCCTCCACCCTGAGGGCGCCTGCCCGTAACTTCCTGTATTTCCAGAGACTCTTTTTTTGGGCTTTATGTTTATTTGTTCACACTTCCCCTCCCCCAGTCTTCAAGCTGTGACACCTACGTGTATGGAGCTGAGGACACGCATGTCGTGAAGACGTGCCCCTTTCCTGGGGGGTGGGGGGTCAGAGCCGGGAGGCCGGGCCTGGGTCAGGGTTCTGGGTGTGGAGGGGTGTGGGCAGGGGAGCGGGTGGGTGCCGGCGACGGGGCCCTGCCCCAGACGAGGGTGTGAGTCAGTGTCCTGCTGGAGCAATGTGTGTCCCAGACGAGCGAATGACCCTGTGTCATGTTCCCTCAGGAACTGCTAAGATAAGCTGCGCGGCTATAAATAGTCCGCATGGCGGGAGCTAAGGTCGCGCTGCCGCCCACGGCAGCCCGCGAGGACAGCTAGGTCCCTGGGGTCTCTCCTTTGCTGTGCACATTTTTGCTTTGAGGACGGGGGTGCGAGGGGCCCCGGGCGGGCAGCGCCTGCAGGTGTCAGGGTCCTGGCACCCCAGGACCAACTGAGGCAGGTGTGAGCCGCCCCCAGGACCAACCGAGGCAGGTCCTGGAGCCTGAGCGCCTGCCCCGCGCCGGCCGTCTGTGTGCCCACGCTCTTCCTGCCTCGCCTGCTCGGCCTCCTGAGCCCCCGCGCGACTCCGTTCCACTCGCAGGAAGGGATCTAGGGCAGGCGTCCACTGCGTAGGGAATACGAGCTCGGGTGTGGCCGTGGGGGCGCCTGAAGGCCACCGGCAGGCCTGCATCTCCCGGTCGTGGCCGGGCTCCCGCTGGCCCCCAGCTTCCTGGCCTGGGAGTCCCCTCCCGGGAGAGGAAAATCTGCAAAATCTGCCTAGGAGCACAGGGTGCTTCTCTTTGCAGAAGGCTCCAGGGTTGTCACGAAATGCTGTAAAAACAACTGGACTTTGGGAAAAGCCGAGAACACGGTCGGGATTGTCTTAGCTGCAGGGCCTTAAGCGTCTGTGATGCGGAAACCGTGGCCGTGAGTAGGGGGTCCCGGGGGCTCGGCGTCGGGGCCGGGCCCTAGCCGACGTCACACGGCTTCTCCTGGGAGCCCGTCTGCTGACCCTGTTTCTTCTCGTTTTAGGTGGTGACTCGCCGCTGTGCGCAGGGGCGCTTGGAACAGGTGAGTCCTTGCCGCGTCCGGGCTCCCGGCTCGTCCCTTCCTCCACGTGGCTCCCTCGGGGCCTCAGATGGGACCCACTGCTGCGCTCATGGGCCTCTGCACCCACGCCTGGCCTCAGCTGCCGGCCATCTGCACACGTTCCATAGTGGTCAGAGCCAGGTCTGCCTCCGAAACGTCCGTCTTCCTGATCCCGGACGTCAGCCTGGGTTTCCTAGTCGGTTGCCTCCGTGACCACAGGGGTCTCAGGCCGTCTCCTTCGGGGCGGAACGTGGCCACGAGGTGACTCGTGTCACGGCGTCCCAGGGGCCTGCGGAGGTGGGTGACCTGGACACCCCAAGGAGGCCTTCGTGGAAGTGGGGAATGCCCAGTGAGGTTCAGCCCCGGGCGCCCTGGCCCCGTGTCCTCGGTGAGCCCCTGGGCCTCCCCTCCACGCTCGGTCTTTGATGCTCGTGGCGGCTCGTCAGTCTTCAGGTGTGGGGGCCTGTGGCCGCCTTCCTGCCACCTGAGGCCGTGGGCTCCGGGCTGCGAACACCCCCTGCTGCAGCCGTGCAAGTGGCCCCAGGTCCAGCTGCCATCTGTCCACCCCCTCCCGCCCCCGGGCCTCCCCCCGGCCGGGTGCTCACCGGCTCCATAGGCGTCCCAGGTGCCAGGTTCCCTCCCGAGACGTTCCGGAACACCTTGGCTCGGCTCCTTCAGCCCATGAGCCGCTGGGTCGGTTCTGGGGCGGTGATGGGCCCTGCCGGCGGGACCTGGTGACATGCTCGGGCCTGACCTGGTGACCTGACGCCCTGACAGCGGCTTTGTCTGCGGGGCAGGGGGGTCCCTGGGACCGTGTGGGGTGTTTGGGACACGCTCTGAACCCTGGGCTGTCGCCCTGGTGGCCGTTGTTCTAGGATGTTCTGCTGCAGATCTTTCTTCCGGTTACTGCAGGGGTTAATGAAGTGGGGTGTGCGGTTTGATTAGTCCTCACACCCCAGCTGGCAGGCTGGTTGCAGGAGGCGACCTGGCCTTTGTCAACGTTGACTTGGCTGATGGGTCCGACACGGGCTGAGCCTCCTGGGGGCCCGCGGACAAGGGGGGCCCGGAGAGTCGGCCTGTCGGCCAGGGGCAGGGGGATGGTGCCGGATGCGTGCTCGAGCTGAACACCTCAGTGGTTGCGAGCCCGGGGCCAGCGTCAGGGGATGGCCCACGCAGGTCACGACGCACCTGGAGGCCTGCAGGACCTCGCACGCAGTCCTCTGGCGCCTGGGCCTCCACCCCCGGGCGGGTGGCGGCGAGGAGCTGATGGAACGGAGCTTGCGAAGTCTCGGCCGCTGGCTGGGCACACGGGAGACACGGGAGAAAGCCTTGTTCGTGCCGCGGATGCAAGGGGGCGGTCAAGGCCTCTGCAGGTTTGTTTCTGACCATTGTTCTCTTGCCATCTGGCCGGGGACAGTTGGTTTGACGGGTTCCGGAGTGTGCCATCTGCTCCCTGAGGGTGCAGGTCCTGCAACAGACACGTAGGGGGCCCCTTCCTCCCGAGCCCTACTGGGAGACGTCGGGGAGCCCGGGTCGGGGCGCGGGTGGTGCACGACCTCTGGCCGGCAGGTGGCTTGCAGGCCTGTCCACTGAGGCTGTCACTGACGCCCCGGGCACGGCGTTGCCGGTTTCTCCCGCCCCGTCTGTACTCGACTGTCAGCGTCCAGCCAGTGTCCGTCGCAGCGGCGCAGGAACGGGCCTGGGCACTCTCCGGGTGCAGGTGGCTTTTCACCAGGATGCCCTTCACTGCGCAGATGTGAACTAGCCTGGGCGTGGCCAGGGCTCCCGGGCAGCACACGGCGGCCTCGGCCCGGGGACGACCCCAGGGGCCAGTGCGGCTGCCCTGTGTCCGAGAAGCTCATTCTTTCAGAGTGGCTTCTGCCTATGACGGAGGCCGTGTCCCCGCCTGGTGGTGGCCCTGTGTCAGGTGCTCCGGGCGTTGCCAGCGTCTGCAGGGGACGCAGGTGCGAGCCCTTCCCTGGCCCCTGGGGCTCACGCCCAGATTGTTTGTGCTTGGCTATTGTGGTTTCTCCCGCGGGAGCACGGGTGGTGTAGAATAGCTTCTGAAATTTGAGGCGGCTATTTACAGACTTCTCTGTTTATAATTAAAGTGAAGACAATGGGCGGTTTCTGTCGCAGGTGACATCAGGTGTCAGGTTACACAGGCTGAGGCCAGTTTCCAGACTGGGTCCTGTTAGCTGCACCTGTGTGTGCGTGCATGGAGTGCGTGTGCATGGTGTCCGTGTGCATGTGCATGTGTATGGTGTGCGTGTACCGTGTGTGCATGCATGGAGTACGTGTGCATGGTGTGTGCATGTGCATGGTGTATGGCGTGTGCATGTGTACAGCGTGTGCATGTCTATGGCGTGTGCATGTGTACGGCGTGTGCATGTGTACGGCGTGTGCATGTGTACGGCGTGTGCATGTGTACGGCGTGTGTGGCATGTGCGTGTGTACGGCGTGTGCATGTGTATGGCGTGTGCATGTCTACGGCGTGTGCATGTGTACGGCGTGTGTGGCATGTGCGTGTGTACGGCGTGTGCATGTGTATGGCGTGTGCATGTCTACGGCATGTGCACGTGTAGGGCGTGTGCATGTATAGGGCGTGTGCGTGTGTAGGGCGTGTGTGTGTGTACGGCGTGTGTGGCATGTGCCTGCGTGTACGGCATTGCGTGTGCATGCGTGTTTGGCGTGTGCACCTGTATGCCATGCATGCGCGTGCGGACGTGCTCTCGGACCTTGTTGGTTCTGCTTTGCCTCCAGTCACACTTGGAGGAAGTGGTGGTGGGTGGGGAGGTCAACACCAGGACGGCGTGACTGTCGGGACCCGTGGCCCATGAGCCGCCGCTGCCTGAGTCACGAGTCACATCCCTCACCAGTGGCCGTGACGGAATTTCCCAAAGGCCCCGGGTAGTCAGGAAGCGATGCCGTGGAGCGGGGCACCGGGACCTTGAGACGACGGAAGGAACCCCCTGTCACGTCGCTCCCTTATCGCAGGATTTGGAAGCGTCGGTTTCGGGCTTGCGCATGGCAGGTGGTGGGTGCGGGCTCTGCCTCGAAGGTTCGCGGAAGCACCTGGAGGCCTTGGCTTCTGCCGCCGGCTCCTCCCACGGCAGCCTCGGCGCGAGTTCCTTGCCCCGGCGCTGGTACGTGCGGGGTGGTTGGGTGCCGACCACTCCCTCGCTGCGGCCCGCCTCGGAGCACCGGCGCAGGCGCTGCTTGGTGAGGGGAGGCCTGTGTTCTCTGGAAGTCGCGGACCCCGGGAGCGTGCGCGTGCATGTGGCTGCACCCGGGCTGCCCCGCCGGGGTCTGTGCATCCCACGCCAGCACAGTCGCCAGTGGCAATGACGTTCCCTTGCTTCGGGCAGCAGAGACATGCAAACGTCCTCGTTCTGTGATCCGTGATCTTCCGGAGGCCGGGGAAGTCCTCGGGAGTCCTGCGGGCGGTAGCGGGGGCCTTCCACTCGGTCACACT
This sequence comes from Nyctereutes procyonoides, assembly GCF_905146905.1. Taxonomy (NCBI): domain Eukaryota; kingdom Metazoa; phylum Chordata; class Mammalia; order Carnivora; family Canidae; genus Nyctereutes; species Nyctereutes procyonoides. The sequence goes on along the minus strand of NW_026575120.1, from coordinate 41,381,863 downwards.
CAACGCCTGTGGTTTCAGTAAAAGCCGAGGGGGACCCGGATATAAAGGCCCACGTGAGCGAGCGCTGGAAACGTCGGTGATGCAGGAGCCGTGGCCTGGTTCACCTGTGCTCACCAGGATGGGGACCGCAGGAGCCCCTAGGGCACCCCAGTTTAAAGGGGCGTGTGGAGTGGATGGAGGGAGGGAAACTGAGTCTCGGGGAGGCTGGGGAAGCATCGCGAGCACACGGAGCATCAGGCTCGGGCCGGCCCACGGTCACGCGCCGGGAAGGGGTGGCGTGAGGCTGGAGCTTGTGGGGCCCTCATCTTTCTGCGGCTCCGGGAGGGGCTCCAGGAGGGTTGCTGGGCACCCTCAGCGGGGGGGGGGGGTTTGGGAACCGCCCTGTGCCCCTGAGGCTCCCTTGGGCCACGCCCCGGGTGCAGGCTCACTCCCCACCGGGGGCAGTGTTGCTGGGACCAAGTTATGGCGCAGTGGCCCGGGGCAGTGGCGGGGAAGCCAGGATCCCCCACCAAGCTCAGGTTCCCGTTCCCTCCACTGCGCCTCACCTGCTCCGACGACCTGCCCTTGGGGGGAGCGAAGCAGGTGGGGACGGGGCGGCCGCCCTCACACCCGCTCCTGGGACAGGCAGCGAGTCCGGGAGGCAGCGCACGGGTGGACGGTGCCCCCGTGGGTGGGGCGTGACGCATGCGCTGGAACCGGGGTGCGGCTGTGTTTGGAATGAGGATGAGGGAGGTTAGGCCAGACTCGTGCCCTTGGGGCTGAGGGGAGCGGGTCAGGGGTGCGAGGTGGTGGCCGGCGGAGTCTGTCCCACCCGGAGCCCGCCCAGGTGCACGGCCCCGTGGCCTTCCTGGCCGTGTGGCTGCCAGGACGGCAGCGCAGGGGTCCCTCCCGGTGCCTCCCGAGGGCGCTTCTGGGACAGCGAGGGGCCGCCCGGGGGTGACGCGTCCCCCGTGACCCCGCACGTGGGCGAAGCTGCAGCCATGCAGAGGAACAGGGGCGGGGGTTTGGGAGGCAGAAGGAGCAGCTCTGGTTCTGAAGGGCCCCGGGAGTCGGGCCGGGCTGGGAGCGGGAGGCCTCGGGAGCCCTGGCCGCTGCCCGGGCCTGCCTGGCCTTGGGTCGCGTGAGTGCGAGGCAGGGGGGCCGGGGGCGGGGGCGGGGGGGGACCCTCTTCCAGTGACCTTTGCCCCTGGCTCTGTCTGCAGCTGCTGGCAGGGCCATCTCCAAGACCTGGCGTCCTAGATTTCCCCGGAACCCGGGCCCCCGCCCCACCTGGATCTGACCACAGGCCGACTCTGGTCCACGCTCGCCGCGGCCTTCCCGTTCTCTCTCCTGCACCTAAAGTCAACATCCGGGCCTGGGGCTTTTGCAGCCGCGGTGGGAGCAGCCGGTGGGAGCGCCCGGGGAAAGGCGCTCCGGCTTGGCGCACCCGGGCCACCGGTCACGGGCCCTCTGGGAACCTCCCCAAATTAAGGGGGACCCCCAGCCGCGCCAAGCCTCGCACAGTGAGCCGTAGCGAAAGCCGGGGTGAGCTACGCGCCGCCGGCGGCCGGGCCCCGGGGGCAGGGACACGTCGGCCTGGTGTCCGGGAGTGGCTGACGGTTCGCTCCATGTCCATCCGGTCCGGCGTGGGCTGCCAGCGCCCCGGCCCCCTGCTGCCAGCTGCCTGGCGCCCACGGGCCCGCTCCTGGGTTGCCGGGTGCTCAGTCCCACCAGCGTCCGCGCTCGCCTGGCAGCTCGTCTCCCGGGCAAGGGCCTGAGGAGGTGTTTTCCAGTGAACGCAAGTCCCCGGGTCCACAGGCTGGAATCTGCCCCAGAGAAGAAGACTCTGGTTCCGTGTCAGGGCGGGAGCTTGCCGGTGTGTGTCTGGGGTGTCCCGGCCTCCCCTAGAGCATCTTTTTAGGGAGCCTGGGGCCTCAGGCAGCTGTGTCCCTCGGGTCACCCAAGTGCCTCGGAGCCTTTGGGGGGGCTGCCCCCATGTGGGGTGCACCCTACGTGCAGAGGGGCACCCTCACCCCGAGAGTCAGGAGCCGGGGCCATTCCGGCCTCCCCGCTCTGCCCACCTCGTCCTGCTCTCCCGGGACCCGTACGGCGGCTCTGCTTGCGACGTATTTTCCTGCGAGCACCGGGACGCGGTTCCGTGAAAGACGAGGAAGAAAGTTGCATCCTCGGCGGAAACTGCGTCCCGTCCGGGGACCCGCGTGTGCAGAGAGAATGAGGAACGTCCTGTGTGGCTGCCCGAGGGCTCTTGCGGGGTTGGGGAGAGGCTTGTGCACCTTGCTCGCTCTTTGTTTCCTGCAGGGGGGTCCGGGCGCTGTCCCCACGCTGGCCCAGGCCTGCGGGTCCCACCACGAGGCGCGGTGGCCTGTCCTGGGGATTGCCCGAGGAGGGTGCGGAGGTGCACCCGAATCCCGTTAGGAGGCCGGTCAGCTCTGACTTTGGGTCCAGACGCTGCTTTCCTTTTTTTTTTTTTTTAAAGATTATTTATTTATGATAGACACGGGGGGGGGGGAGCAGAGACACAGGCAGAGGGAGAAGCAGGCTCCATGCAGGGAGCCTGACGTGGGACTCGATCCCGGGTCTCCAGGATCACGCCCTGGGCCGCAGGCGGGTGCCAAACCGCTGAGCCACCCAGGGATCTCCCAGACGCCACTTTCTGGTGTCTCCAACAGATTTTGAATAAAAATCCTACAAAAAAATAAAATAAATGAAAGAAAAAGAAAAGGAAGAAAAAAATAAAAACCAGCCCAAACCCAACTTCCGTTAGGTGCTTTGGGGGGTGCTGAGAACTGGCGAATAGAGAGAAACAGCTCCCCGACAGTTCTCCGTCCCCTTTTTGCGTGTGAACTTCTCCTCGGGGCTGAAAATAGGCTAAGAGGGAAGGTTTTGTTTAAAGGCCGCGTTCCTGCCAGCCGTTTTTCGCGAGAAAGTGAAAGAGTTTAGATGTGCCAAGTTGCAGACCGCAAGTAGCCCAACGGCCGTGACCCCGCGTGGCCTCCCGGGGCGCAGAAGGAAGCTGGCGGGGTCATGTGCCTGGTCCAGGGAAGTTGGCCGGGCGTGTGGGCCCCGGGGCGGGGGGGGGGGGGGGGGAGGCTGCCCCTCGGCCTGGCCCCGCCAGGAGTCAGCAGAACCACAGCAAACCCGGAACCCCCCTTACGGGAAGCGCAGGGCCGGGAGGTCAGCGGCCTCCCGTGGGGCCCGTTCTGCGGGGTTCAGACTCTGCCCCCCCCCCCCCCCCCCCCCCCCGTCGTCCCCAGAAACCCTGCCGCGGGACCCCCCCCCCCCCCCGTCGTCCCCAGAAACCCTGCCGCGGGAGGCAGCGCTCTGTCGTGAAGGCCTCGGGCGGACGTTGGGCGACCTCGATTCCGAGATTCCGACAGCCCGTGGGATATATGAGCAGACACGCAAAGCCAGAGCTCGGGAGACCGGGACGGGTGAGCGTCAGGCAGCCGCGCGCCGGCCTCGGGGGCCCCAGGGTTAAGCCCCCCGATTCTCTTCTGGGGACGCCTCCTGAAGTGTTGACGGAGGCCGCGTGACGAGTGGGGCCGGCGGGCGGGGGTCCGGGGGTGTCCAGAGCGGCCGTGGCCTCCTGCAGGGGGGGAGGGCCCAGCGCCCGCAGGAGCATCGCACACAAACACACTCCTGGGCTGGGCCGTCGTGGGCTTCTGCAGACCGTGCTTACGAGAAGCCACGGCACGTGGCCCACAGCTTCATGTGGATCCGGCCGCGGTCGAGCCTCCATATTCGTGCATCTCGTGCTTCCCCGTTCAGGGCCTTGCTGGCATCCGTGCGTCCCCGGGCTGTGCTCGCCGAGGGCGACCCAGGGGTGCAGCCTTAGCCCTCCTGCCCGGCGTGAGCTGCCGTCCCCCCTGACGTGTACCCACGACGCGCTGGGTTTGCATTTCTGTGCTTTTTGTCAGTGGTTTTGCTTGGGAATGGGCCCACGTGCGCGTCCTAGGCACCGGAACGTCCACTGCTCGGGCAACGGTGACCGCCAGGATGGGGAATCGCAATGCGCTGATAAGGCGTTGATGGTGGGTCATCAGGCCGCCTGGTGGCCCTCTTCCCTCCTCCCTCCCTCCTCCCTCCCTCCCTCCCTCCCTCCCTCCTTCCCCCCTCCCTCCCTCCCTCCCTCCCTCCTCCCTCCTCCCTCCCTCCCTCTCTCCCTCCTCCCTCCTCCCTCCCTCCCTCCCTCCTCCCTCCCCCCTCCCTCCCTCTCTCCCTCCTCCCTCCTCCCTCCCTCCCTCCCTCCTCCCTCCCCCCTCCCTCCCTCTCTCCCTCCTCCCTCCTCCCTCCCTCCCTCCCTCCTCCCTCTCTCCTTCCTCCCTCCCTCTTTCCCTCCTCCCTCCTCCCTCCCTCCCTCCCTCCTCCCTCTCTCCTTCCTCCCTCCCTCTTTCCCTCCTCCCTCCCCCCCTCCCTCCTCCCTCCTTCCCTCCTCCCTCCCCCCTCCCTCCCTCCTCCCTCTTTCCCTCCTCCCTCCTCCCTCCTCCCTCCCTCCCTCATCCTCTCTCCCTCCTCCTCCCTCCTCCCTTCCTCCCTCCCTCCCTTCCTTCCTCCCTCAGCCCACTGAGCCCCCAGGGTGCCGTGCATCCCTCTCCTCTTGAGTGTGACCCCCGCCCGTCCCTTGGCCCCTGTGACAGCCTCGGTGGCAAGACAGGAGCCGCCAACAAAGCACATGCCCCTTGGGCCACAAGCGCGGTCTCAGCCGGCCCCTGCCGTGGTGGCCCCTCCGCCCTGCCCGACACCCTCCCGCCTGCACACGCGGGGGGTGCGTGCTCAGTGCCCCGGCCGTCGCCCCCACATAGCTCAGTCCAGGCTCCGCAGCTGGGCGCTCACTCCTACCCACACATGCGCAGCCCCAGGGTTCACGCTGCCGCAGACTCGGGACACGGTCGCCCTGCCACCCGCCTGGGGGACCTCCTGTCCCAGGAAAGGCTCCGAGTGTTCCTGCAGTGGGACCGCCCCCGCCGCCGCTGGTGCCCTGCTGTGGCTCTTGAGGCCTGTCCTCCCGCCCTCCGGGAGCTGCGGGTTCATTGTAGTGGGTGACCCCGTGTGGGAGGCCCGGGCCCGGGGCAGGGTGGGGTGGTGAGTGCCCGGGGGGCCCACGTCCTCCAGGGGGAGAGGAGTTCCCGTGATGCACTGATGGATCAAGACACAGGAGTACGCGTGCGTGAGACGTAGTTTTGCGTGAGCCCACTAGGTTGTCCCCCTGAATTCCAGGGACACGACTGGCTACTGATGAAACCCAGCGGGTTGCCGGTGCAGACCGGGCGGGGGGGAGGGGGGGCGGCTGTTCCCTGCCGCGGGCCCTTCCTCCTGCGACCCGGGGCGACCAGTGACGGGCTTGGCGTATCTGACGCATGCCCAGCCCCGTCTGTGTTTTTATCTGGGCGCCTGGGGACTCGGGGCGAGCCCGCAGCTCCCCTGGCCCGGCGACGCACTTCGGCATTGTTTTTGTGGCCACTTCTGGGTTTGGCGCGACCGGAAAGGGGCGGAGGGCAGGTGCGGGCGGGGAGGGCGCCAGGCACCTGCCAGGCTCCGGGTGCAGGCCACGCACCTGGAGTCAATCCAGGCTGCTGGGGCGGGGGCGGGGCCTTTGGACGGTGGAGACCCTGGGTGCCCCCCCCCCCCCCGCGACAGCTGGGCTCCCCGGAGGGTGGGTGTCACCCTGAGGACGCAGCCCTGCCTGGTGGGGGGTGCAGGGCCCCGGGCCGTGCCTGGTGCAGGCATGCGTGCTGCCGCTGTGGGCTGGGCGTGCCTGCGGGCGCCGCTGCCCTTGAGACTTCCCCAGCCGTGGGGGCGGGCACCCACCTGCTGCCAGGGGCGGGGAGAGGGCACAGGGAAGGAGCCGGCGGTGGGAGGCCAGGAGCGGTCGGGAAGGAGCGGGGCCGGGCCCCTCGGCAGCTCGGTGAGTTCCCCGCTGGGGGCCTGTGGGCCTGGGGCTGCCACATGCTCCTGGCACCCGGGGTGTCGCTGGTGCCCCTGCTCCATGGGCTCCTGTCCCCGCTCGCAGCCAAGGGGCCGTAGGAGCTCCACGTAGCACCGCGTCGGACACCCCTCCCCTGGGTCCCCCTCCTGGGGACCCCAGGCTCCAGGGAGAGCTCTGTGCCCCCTGCCCCCGGGCCCCCAGCAAGCGCCCCCCCCACCATGTCCTGCTTCCATATGGTGCACCCCAGCCTGCACCCCCAGAATCTGGGTGTCGGGGACAAACGAGCACAGATAGGATCTCGGCCGGGGTGTCGGGAGCGTGGGATTGCGCGCTCTTTCCCTTCCTAACTTGAGCCTTGCAGGTCCCCACCCCCCCCCCCAGGTTCCATGGCAACCGCTGCTGGTGGTTGAGGGTCTGGAGGGGACTTCAGGGTGCGCCTCCCCATGTGACTTTGTCTCCAGGGTCGTCCTTCGGTGGGGCTGGCCAGCTGCCCGGGCCCTGGATGGCTGCCTGGGGGCATCTCGTGTCCCGGGTGGCCCGGTGGGGCCGGGGATTTATGTGCCACTTCCCAGGTGAGGAAACTGAGTCACGGAGGGAGGCGTCAGTTTCCAAGGTCAGGCCGCCCGGGAAGGCGCACGCCCCTGCGCCCCTGCGCCCCTGCACCCCTGCCTGCGGGTGGGGAGGGCGGGTGTGATTGCCCTGAGGTGTGTCAGCTGAACGGGGCTGGCTCTTGCCTTTGAACAAGGTTTTCAGTTTATTTTTTCTGTGTGCCCGCGCGGCTCCGGGCGCCTCCCTCCCGGGCACCGGGGCCTGCTCCCTGCGCCGCCGGCCGGGGCCCTGCTTCCTGGAAATCTGGCCTGGGTTACGCAACCGCCCCTTTTGTTCCTTTGGACGGAACTGTTCACGCTGCGGGTTCCGGGCCCTCAGCCCGGGGGGTGCAGCCCCTGTGCCCCGCGCCTCGGCCCCGCGGCCTCCCTGCCCTGCACGCTGCGCCCAGGGGCTTTCTCTGCTCCTCCCCTCAAACTGGAGAGGCTGAGAAGTAGAGGTGCAGGCAGCCCGTCATCTCCAGCCCCCGGGGCCCCCCTGCCCTCGCCCCCAGTGGGCTCAGGGTTCGCCTGGTGAGGAACAAGATGCCCCAGGTTCCCGTGTCAGGGGATGGGGGTGCTCGGGGCGGCAGTGGGGTCGGGGTGTCCTAAGGATACAGTGACCTGGGCACTCGTCACCAAAGTGTCACAGCGTCCCCCCTGAGCCTCTACATGGCCCGGCCGCCCCGCGGGCTCCTTCCCTCCCTCCTCCCACAGCCCAAGTGCTGTTCCCGCTGCTGGGGACGGGCCGTGGGAGCCAGGGCCCCGAGCATCCCCACGGATGAGAACGTCCGCGCCCACTTGCTCCCGTGCCGCTGGGGTCTGGGCCCTCCCAGGACGCAGCAGTGGGGCCGGGGACCGGGGGCGCCTTGCTGGGGAGGAGGCGGCGGCTCCCGGGAGCCAGGCTGAGTGGGGGCGAGCGTTCCGGACCCACGGGACATGTGCAGAGGTCCTGGGTCCACCGGAGGGGTGGACCGTGCTGGGGGGGCTGGAAGGAGGGCCGTGGCCGGGATGGGGAGGGCACCCACCGGTGGCACACAGCAGGGGGCCGCAGGGACACGGCACCACGTTAGCCTCATCTGCCCGCGGGACCTGTCCAGCCCACCGAGTGCCGACTCGGGGACACCGCCCCCGGCGTGGGCCTCATCAGGCGGGTCTGCTCCGTCCTCCTGGCTTCCAGAATGTGCGGGAATCCCGGGTGCCAAGAGTGCCCCTGCCCCGAGCCAGCCCTGCCCTGGCCCCACAGCACCCCCCAGAGGGCTTGCTGTACCCGGTAGCCCATTTCGCAGATGGGGAGCCCGAGGCACCCGTCCGAAGTCACACAGCTGGAGCCCGCGGGGTCCTCGCTTGGGGGCAGGCCTTCCTCTGAAGGACTGGCTGCCCCACGTGGCCCTGCCGGGACAGCTGGCCCCCTGTGACCCCCTGGCTCCGCCTGCCCGCCCCGGCCGGGGTCCCCCGTCCTTGCTGACCCCCGCCCCCGAGCCGGGCCCGTCTGTGAGCCTGTGCGGTGGCCTCCAGGCCCGGCCCGCCAGCGTTGGAGCGGACCCCCCCGCCGCGAGGTGGGCCTGAGCCCCTTTCTCTGCAGGGTCGGGGGGCTCGTTAGCTGCTGCGCGGGCCTGGTTCTGGGGAGTCCTTGCGGGGCCTCTCTTGGCCCAGGCGGTGGCCGCTGTAGGTGTGGATGTGGTGTCCCAACCCCCGTGCCCGGTGGCTTCTTTCCGGAAACGCAGGCCGGTGGGAGTCATTGGATCGGACGGTGAGGCCTTCGGAGCGGGCGTCTGGGGCGGTGCACACGGCGTCCTTTATCGGTCACCACCAGGCAGTGTCCCCGGGAGCACCCGGCCCCCTGCTGCGGGGCTAGGCTTGGGGCGGCGCAGGCTGTTTGAGCGAGCAGAGATGCGGGTGGGCCTGGTCTGGTTCTGCTGCTGCCTCCCAGGGGCAGGCCCAGGAGCTAGGGAAGGGGCGACAGGCCCTCGGGAGGTCCCTGCCGTCCGTATCAAGTCACCCACGGGACCTCCCATGAGGCCACAGCTGGCAGGATGCAGGCAGGAGCCCAGCCGCCCCTCAAGGCCTAGGGTGTGAGTTGCCAGGCCAGGGGCCCTCACCAGAGCTGAGGACACTGTCACCTGGTCAGGAGCTACCCACGGGGTCTGACAATGGGGCCCTGTAGGATGGGGGGCTGCAGGGTGGGGTCCAGTAGGAGGGGGGCTGCAGGTGGGGTCCAGTAGGACAGGGGGCTGCAGGTGGGGTCTGTAGGAGGGGGGGCTGCAGGGTGGGGTCCAGTAGGAGGGGGGCTGCAGGTGGGGTCTGTAGGAGGGGGGCTGCAGGGGGGTCTGTAGGACGGGGGGCTGCAGGGGGGGTCTGTAGGACGGGGGGCTGCAGGGGGGTCTGTAGGATGGGGGGGCTGCAGGTGGGGTCCAGTAGGACGGGGGGCTGCAGGTGGGGTCTGTAGGAGGGGGCTGCAGGGGGGGGTCTGTAGTACGGGGGGCTGCAGGGGGGTCTGTAGGACGGGGGGCTGCAGGGGGGGTCTGTAGGACGGGGGGCTGCAGGGGGGTCTGTAGGATGGGGGGGCTGCAGGTGGGGTCCAGTAGGACGGGGGGCTGCAGGTGGGGTCTGTAGGAGGGGGCTGCAGGGGGGGGTCTGTAGTACGGGGGGCTGCAGGGGGGGTCTGTAGGACGGGGGGCTGCAGGGGGGTCTGTAGGATGGGGGGCTGCAGGGTGGGGTCCAGTAGGAGGGGGGCTGCAGGGTGGGGTCTGTAGGAGGGGGGGCTGCAGGGTGGGGTCCAGTAGGACGGGGGGCTGCAGGGTGGGGTCTGTAGGATGGGGGCTGCAGGGCAGGGTCTGTAGGAGGGGGGGGCTGCAGGGCGGGGTCTGTAGGAGGGGGCCTGCAGGGTGGGGTCCAGTAGGATGGGGGGCTGCAGGTGGGGTCTGTAGGATGGGGGGGCTGCAGGTGGGGTCTGTAGGATGGGGGGGCTGCAGGGCGGGGTCTGTAGGAGGGGGCCTGCAGGGTGGGGTCCAGTAGGACGGGGGGCTGCAGGTGGGGTCTGTAGGATGGGGGAGCTGCAGGGCAGGGTCTGTAGGAGGGGGACTGCAGGGTGGGGTCCAGTAGGATGGGGAGCTGCAGGGCAGGGTCTGTAGGAGGGGGGCTGTAGGGTGGGGTCCAGTAGGAGGGGGAGCTGCAGGGCGGGGTCTGTAGGAGGGGGGCTGTAGGGTGGGGTCCAGTAGGAGGGGGGCTGCAGGGCAGGGTCTGTAGGATGGGGGGCTGCAGGGTGGGGTCCAGTAGGATGGGGAGCTGCAGGGCGGGGTCTGTAGGAGGGGGGCTGTAGGGTGGGGTCCAGTAGGAGGGGGGCTGCAGGGTGGGGTCTGTAGGATGGGGGGCTGCAGGGTGGGGTCCAGTAGGATGGGGGGCTGCAGGTGGGGTCTGTAGGACGGGGGGCTGCAGGTGGGGTCTGTAGGGTGGGGGCGCTGCAGGGCAGGGTCTGTAGGAGGGGGCCTGCAGGGTGGGGTCCAGTAGGATGGGGGGCTGCAGGTGGGGTCTGTAGGACGGGGGGCTGCAGGTGGGGTCTGTAGGATGGGGGGGCTGCAGGGCAGGGTCTGTAGGAGGGGGGCTGCAGGGTGGGGTCTGTAGGATGGGGGGCTGAGGGTGGGGTCCAGTAGGATGGGGAGCTGCAGGGCGGGGTCTGTAGGAGGGGGGCTGTAGGGTGGGGTCCAGTAGGAGGGGGGCTGCAGGGTGGGGTCTGTAGGACGGGGGGCTGCAGGGTGGCGTCCAGTAGGATGGGGGGGCTGCAGGGCAGGGTCTGTAGGAGGGGGGCTGCAGGGTGGGGTCTGTAGGATGGGGGGCTGAGGGTGGGGTCCAGTAGGATGGGGAGCTGCAGGGCGGGGTCTGTAGGAGGGGGGCTGTAGGGTGGGGTCCAGTAGGAGGGGGGCTGCAGGGTGGGGTCTGTAGGAGGGGGGCTGCAGGGTGGGGTCCAGTAGGATGGGGGGCTGCAGGGCAGGGTCCAGTAGGAGGGGGGCTGCAGGGCAGGGTCCAGTAGGATGGGGGGCTGCAGGGCAGGGTCCAGTAGGAGGGGGGCTGCAGGGCAGGGTCCAGTAGGACTGGGGGCTCCAGGTGGGGTCTGTAGCATGGGGGAGCTGCAGGTGGGGTCTGTAGGAGGGGGCTGCAGGTGGGGTCTAGAAGGGGGTGCTGGAGTGGGGTCTGTAGGAGGGGGTTGGGGGTAGGGTCTGTAGGAAGTGGGGCCTGGCATGTGGTCTGTAGGATGGAATCTGGGGGGATTCTATAGGAGGGGGTCGGGGGCGGGTCTGTAGAAAGGCTCTGGAGCAGGGTCTGTAGGGGGGCCGGGGTGGGGTCCTAGGAGGGGCCAGGGTTCAGGGTTCTGCAGGGTGGGGCTCCGTATGGGGGCCTCTTCCGAGCCCGGCTGTAGGAAGGGGTGAGGTTTGCGTGGCGGCTGCAGGTCTGCCCGAGGGCTGTGGTCGGGTCAGCGCAGGATCCATGTATGGAGAGCAGGTCCCTAACTGCAGCTGGGGTAGGGACGGGGTTCCTGTGTGGCTGCGGCTGCCCCTGAGCCCGGGGAGGGCACTGCCGGTGTCGCAGGTGCAGGTGGCAGCATGTGCGTCCTGGGGCAGGTGCTCCTAACAGCTTCGCAGGAGCCTGGCCCCCGACCACACCTGGCCCAGCTCCTCCCAGCAAAGGCATCAGCCGCCCTGAGCCCGGGGGCCGCGTGTGCCTCTAATCCAGGACGCGGTGTGCGCACAGGTGTCACCTATCTCCCCCGGGAAGGGACGTGGGCTCGCATCCCGGGCTGCAGAGCTGCGCCTGCGGTGCCTGTTTGTCGTGTAAAAGCACCTCCGGGAGCAGAAGAGACGCGGGTCGGTCGCCGGCGCAGCGCGTTGAGCTAGAGAGTGTTCGGGGGTGGAGCGGCCGCCCCGCCAGGGGGACTGGCCTCCCGTGTGTGGCCCCAGGACCACCGCCAGCCGGGGGGGCCGGTGGCCTCAGCAGGGTGTCCGGTCGGCTCGGGTCCAGCGGAGGGGCTCCCGGGGCGTTGTGGGCTGGCGGCTTCCCTGACGCCTTGTGACCTTTGCTGCAGATTGCACGGGCACCCCCGGCCCTTCCTGGGTTCGCAGGCCGCTGGGAGCCGCCGCCGCGATAAGCATGTGCCAGAGCGGGGAGGGGCGGGGGTGACGGGGGCCTGGCCGGGCAGAGGCCGGGGGGGGGGGCACGAGCAGGGAGCCCAGGAACCCTTGTGTTCTCCCCAAGGCGCCCGGGCCCTGAGAGCGGGGTGTGCCCAGGAGGCTTCCCGGGGAGGCGGGTGGCGGGAACGCTGGGGGCTTGGGGCCCGTACCAAGGGGGCGGGGGGCCGGGGGCCTTCTGCAGCGCGCTCGTCGTACGTTGGCTTCTGGGTCATTCCTCAGCCGTGAACCGCGCTGTGTGTGCCCGGAGGCGTGTGCGTCTGATCCCCGAGCGCAGGCGGGTTCTTTTCTCCCGAGTAAAGATGCACAGAGACAGCGAGCGTCTGGGCAGCCGAGGGGCCGCTGTCCCAGTGTCACCCGGTGGCCCCCGGGCCCCGGGGGGGTGGGATCCCGGGTCACGGCCTCTGGTTGGCCGCTGGCTTCGGACGCCCTTGGGGTGACTGCTGGGATTCGGTCTCCGATCCCAAGGAGCCTGGGGATTCTTTGTCCCTTCAGTCTGGAGCCAGGATGAGCCAGGTGCCCAGTGGGGCACAGGGAAGGGGTGCGTCCGAGCCTGAGAAGGGCTCCCCAGGCCCAGGGTCACCGGGAGGCAGGAGGGAGGGCCGGGGGCTCCGGGCGTCCCCCTGCACCCATCCCCGGCATTGCCTGAGGCGTGGGCCCGGACGCGGAAAGGAGCTGGTGCGTCGTGGAAGGGTCTCCTGTGTCCCCCGCCTTGGGCAGGGCCTTGCACACCCCTTGAGCCTCGGTTGCCCTCCTTCGGGGATGGGGGGCGATTCCTCCCCACACAGTTGCTGGGTGCGGTCACCGCGTTTGACTTCCCACCTGCGACCAAACCGGGAGCAGCGGTGTCCTGCCTTCTGGGGGGCTGGAGGCTGGGGGACCAGGATGACCCGTGCTCTGTCGTTTGCAGGCTCCCGGGGGTGGGACCCCTGCACCATCCGCTGCTCTCGGCTGTGCCAGACCATCCAGGTGAGTCCAGGTGGCCCCTACCTGGGGCCACACCTCCCAGGGGAGCCTGAGCTTGGTGCTTGGTGTTGCTTTACTCTGTGGTCGTCGTCATTTCTCTTTCTTTCTTTCTTTTTTGGACTCTGGGAATAAATGTCCAAAGGTGATATGTATCAAGTTTTTTTTTTTTTTTCTCTTTCTTTTCCTGGATGCAGCCTCCTCCCCACGTTAAAGCCCAGGTTCTGGGGAAGCGATTCTCTCCGTGCACGGCTGCGGCTTAATTGCGCGGGTGAACGTTGGGGCCTCCCTGGAACCCGGCAGGTGCACTGAGCCCTGCTGCCGGCGAAGGCGCGTGGTTACTTCTTACGTCAGTGTTCAAAAACACAATTCAAAAATTTTTAAAGATTTTATTTATTTATTCATGAGAGATGCAGAGAGAGAGAGAGAGGCAGAGACCTAGGCAGAGGGAGAAGCAGGCTCCATGCAGGGAGCCCGACGTAGGACTCGATTCCAGGACCCCAGAGTCACACCCTGGGCTGAAGGCAGGTGCTCAACGGCTGAGCCCCCCAGGGATCCCCCCCATTTAATTTTTAAAAGAAGTCGAAACTCTTTAGTGTCCCTTTGTCGTACGTAAGGTGGAGAAAAAAGATCTTGGTGATTGTTGGCATCCTGACTTGAATACGTTAACTTTAAAAAATTAAGTCTGTGGTATCGGATCGGAGGACGTTTTGGGCACGAAACCGTATCATGGGTGTTCCGAGACGGCCTCTGCCTTCTAAGAGCTGCCCGCGTGTTCGTGACCGAGCTGATGTGGTGTCAAGGATTTCTCCGAGCAGAGGGTGGGGGCGGCGCGTGTGCTGATTTTGAAGTCAGATGAGGGGCACGTAGCAGTTTGTTAAACTATTTTGTCTGTTTTTGAATTTTTCTAAAATCGGGAGAGAAACGTATAAAAGGGGCACTAAATACGTGGGTCCCCCCCGCGGCCTGCGCACCTGCCCTGGGACATGACACCAGGACCCGAGGAGCCCCTCCCCGTGCCTCCCAGTGCGGCCTCTGCTCCCGCCATCCCCTGCCTGGTGTGACCTGAGCCCCAGGAGCCGGGACGGGCTCCTCCTCCCGGGGCCGCCTCGGGGATCTCCCTGTGCTGCTCCCCGCGTGCGCTGCAGGGGCCAGTGGGACCCACGCGGGACGGTGAGGGCGTTGAGGCCGGTGCCCTGGGACGGGAGAACCCGAGGAGTCGGGCACTCAGGCTCCCGGTGCCCGCAGCCCCCGCCCCCGCGTCTGCTCCTGACCGGCCCCCTCCCCTAGGCCCACGGGGCCGAGCCCCACCATGGAGGACGGACGCGAGCTGGACCTCACCTACATCACCGAGCGCATCATCGCGGTGTCCTTCCCCGCCGGCTGCTCGGAGGAGTCCTACCTGCACAATCTGCAGGAGGTGACGCGCATGCTCAGGTCCAAACACGGAGACAACTACCTGGTGAGTTGGGGGGGGGCGCTGGACGTGGGGACAGAGGGGGGACGCCGGACGGCCTCGGGGGAGTTGCATCCCTGCTGGCACAGCCGAGCCTTTCCCTCCTGCCGACCCGAGCCACGGGGCAGGGGGAGGGCGCCCAGGAGCCCCTGTACCCCGGGGGCGAGGACGACTTCGTGGGGAACCCCCGTAGGGAGAGATGTGGGGCCGAGGCTCGTGGGTCCCTGGCTGCTCAGGTGTTCCGTGGCGACAGCTCCCCCGAGCGGTGACCGTTGCATCAGCTCCAGGTGCTCTCAATTGCCCCAGCCCCTGCCCCCACCTGCCCCCCCACCTGTCCCCCACCTTCCCCCTGCACCGGCCCCCTCACCTGCCCCAGCACCTGCCTCCACACCTGCCCCCCCACCTGCCCCCCACCTTCCCCCACACCTGCCCCCGCACCTGCCCTGCACCTGCCCCTGCATCTGCCTCCTTCCTTCCCCGCCACGTACTCTCCCACCTGCCCCCGCATCTGCTCCTGCACCTGCCCCCCACCAACGCCCCCACCTGCCCCCCACCTGCCCCGGCACCTGCCCCCGCACCTGCCCAAGCCACTGACCTTTGCCTGAGGACAAGGTCGCGGTTGCCGCCCTCCGGGCCCTGGAAGCCGCGCGCGAGAGCCGACCGTCTCCTTTCCCCGGCGGCCGTGCAGCGCACCCGGCTCCCGATGCCCCAGCACCTGCGCAGTCCGACGCTGGTCCTTGGGGTGGCCTGACGGCAGGCGAGGCAGGGAGACGCCTCCCAGGGCCATGTGCTCTGCGGAGCTGTCCCCGTCCTGAGGCCTGGCCCGGGGGCCCGCGGGCTCCTGGTGCCCACACCTGTGCCCCCACCTCCATCCACCCGAGGGCCCTGGGCTCCGGGCGGCAGGAAACCAGGGTCCGGGGTATTCGTCCCTCCACCCCGGTAGGGCCAGAGCCCACCCCCACCCCCGCACACCTTTGAAGGCAGGGGTCTCTGCCTTGCGTTGGGACAAGGACCCCAGGACTGCTTTGTAGGGTCTGAAGGAAGGAAGGCCCCTGGGCGTGCCTCGTAGAGTTAGGAACCCCGGGGTGGGCTCGTCTCTCTCCCGTCTACACCTGCGTCCTCTGGCGGGTGAACGCGCAGCTGGCACAGCTCCTGCACCCACGGGCTGCTGACCGAGGCCGCCCAGCGTGCCCGTCTTATCGGGCCAGAGGGTCTGGGGCTCAGAGGAAGGTGGCCGCGTTCCCCCGACAGGACCCGGCCCTTCACGAAGGCCCTCGCTGCCCCCCGTGGCCTCCCGGGGCGGCCCCCCTGCAGGTGCATCCGCCGCCCTTTCGTGTTCGTTCTCTGCCGGTTTTTCGTTCTGTGACGGTCACATTTCCACACGTTTGAATCTTTCCCGTCCCTCGGTCCCTCGAAGGCAGATGGCAGGTGGCGCGTGAACAGCAGCCCCTTCCCCCTTGACCTCCGAGGACGCTGGCTTGTCTGATGGCCTTTTATTCCCCCTTCCCAGGTACTGAATCTTTCCGAAAAGAGATACGACCTCACGAAGCTGAACCCAAAGGTACCACCTGGGTCCCTTACGTTGGGTTTCATCAAACGTCCCCGATGCTTATCTGCTCCTGCAAAAACAGCTCAAGTCTCTGCGGGACGTGACCTCATAAGGGGTATCGGGGACTGGGCTGAACTGTAGGGTTTTTTTTAAAGACTTTATTGTTTTTAAGGAGAGGCAGGGACACAGGCAGAGGGAGGAGCAGGCTCCATGCAGGGAGCCCGATGCGGGACTTGATCCCAGGACCCGGGGGTCACACCCTGGGCCCAAGGCAGATGCTCCACCGCTGAGCCACTCAGGCGCCCCTAAAGATCTTTTATTTTTGAGCAATCTGTGCACCTGTCACGGGGCTCGAACTCACAACCCGGATATCAAGAGTCGTACACTCTGCTGACTGAGCCAGCAAGGCGCCCCTGTGGGTCATTTTTAAATTAATTTCTTTAGTTTGGAATAATTAAAGATTCATGGGAAGTCGTAAAAACACACAGGGACATCCCTGGGCCCCGACTTCAGGGGCAGCACCTCGCAGCACCCGTGATTGAGTGCCGACGTCGGCGCCATCCGCGGGCGGACCGTGTTCCGCGCCCCCCGGGCTTGCGTGCCCCCCGCGGCCGTCCACGGCTGCTCCCGTGTGGGTCCGTGTCCCCACCGCCAGCATCAAGCCCCGAGCGTCTCCACTCCTGGCATCTTCCGCCTGCTGCCCGTCTCGGCCTCCTAACTAAGCACGCGTTGATCTTTTCGGTCGTAAAGGTTTAGGGGAGAGCTTGAACCCTCACCACGTGGGCCTATGTCACCGTATCCTTTTTCCCATCGCTTTGCACTATTTCTGTCACTTCTATAGAAGAGCGAGCGCTGGTCCCCTCCGCCTTCAGGGACGGACGGTAGAGCAGGCAGCGTCGGGCTCGCCGGGCATCCCGCGGGGGTGGTCGGCTTGCCGGGTGGCCGGGCTCCGCGTCCCGCATGAGGCCCCCGGGGCTCCCTGGCGGCCGAGGAGCGTGGCCGCAGTCCCCGGCAGCCTCAGACCAGGAGGCGGAGGCGTGCTCCTTCCTGGCCCTCGGGGGTTCTGGGAGACGGGGAGCCGTGGGCCGCGGGGCGCCCCCGAGCCTGCCTCTCATTGCAGATCCTGGACGTGGGCTGGCCGGAGCTCCACGCGCCGCCCCTGGACCAGGTGTGCACCATCTGCAAGGCGCAGGAGTCCTGGCTCAACAGCGACCCGCAGCACGTGGTGGTCATCCACTGCAGGGTGAGTGCGGGACGGCCTCCTGCGCGCTCTCCGGTCCGGCGGCGTCTGCGGTCACGTTCCCATACTTGTCCCCACCGCTCCCCCCGCCGGAGTCCGGTCCTAGAACATGCAGGCCTGGGGTCCCCGAGCGCGGAGCTGGACACGTGGACGCTCACGAAAGGCGTCGACAGTAGCGAACCGTTTTATTTTTATGTGGTTTTATTTATTTTTTTAGCTGTTTTTTTTTTTAAATATTTGATTTATTCACAAGAGACCCAGAGAGAGAGAGAGAGAGGCAGAGACACAGGCAGAGGGAGAAGCAGGCTCCACGCAGGGAGCCCAATGCAGGACTCGAACCCAAGACCCCGGGGTTATGCTCTGGGCTGAAGGCTGATGCTCGACCGCTGAGCCCCCCCAGGGGCCCCTCTTTACGTGGTTTTATGTTTCGGGCTCTGGGGGCTGCAGGCTGTTGCCAGGACTTGGGCGTCTCTCAGGATGTGGCTCCAGGGCAGGCCCGGCTGCGCTTCCGTCAGACATGCTCAGTGACGTGGGGTCGTCGCGTGTCGCGGGACGGGGTCCCTTCGGGTCCTCTCGAGCTGCCCGGACACGGAACGGCTCTCGGGTCTCAGGCTGCAGGATGCGGGGTGGGGAGCAGTGGCTCTCCCGCTGTTGATCGGGGGCTGGTGACGTGTTCCGGGAGGCGCCGTCCACGGCCCTGAGTGCGGGTGGCCCGTGGCAGCCGAGCACCCCCGTGCAGCGCGTCCTGTGGGTCGTGCCGGCCCTCGGTCCTGGCTGGCCGCCCGCCTGTGGCCATGCTGAGCTCTGCAGGCTGGGGCCACAGTTCCCGTGTGGAGCGGGCAGCGGTGTGACGCCCCCCAGCCGTGCGCACGGCCCCCAGACCCGACACCCAGGTCCCGTCCCTTGCGGTGAAGTCATGCAGCAGCCTCCTCCTCTGCACGCTGGTGGCCACGGGGGGACCCGGGCAGGGGCCCGGCCCCCCGTGTGGGCCTGCCCTCAGCGCGCCCCCGATGCCCCAGTGGCGTGGGCTCCTGCGGGGGCTCCCAGCATGCACGCTGCTGCCGTCCACGTGTGTTGCCCCCCAGATCCGGTGAATGGCGCCGCGTCCCCCCGCGGAAGTCCAGGGTAACTGAGTCCCCTTCTGTGTCCTGCAGGGCGGCAAGGGACGCATCGGCGTGGTCATATCCTCCTACATGCACTTCACCAACGTGTCGGCCAGGTAGGCAGGGGCCCGCGCTGCGGTGGACGTGGGGGGTCTGGACCGTGGCGGGCATGGGGGGGTCTGGGGCGGCTTGGCGGGGCCCCACGCGCATCCCCGCAGCCGGTGCTCACGGGTGCTCACAGCCGCCGGGTTGGGGAGCCTGGGCCTCCGGGAAGCGCTGCACAAAGAGCTGTTTTCTCCCCGGATCCTCCCCGGAGACCCGGGCGGCGAGCTGTGCCCTCTGCTTTACCAACCGCAAGGCAGAGGCTCAGGCTTGCTCGTGGTCCTGACTCGTGAGCGGGAGGCCGGGTCCCCCCTGGTCCCCAGGAGGCCAGAGGGCGGCCTGAGACTCGCCAGCAGGGGCAGGGGGGGCCGGGGAGGTCAGCGGGAACCTGCTGGCTCTGGGGCAGCGGGTGGTGCCCCCAGATGCGTTGCCCCCCAGACACCGCGCCCCCCAGACACCTGGTGCCCCGAGCACGCATCTGACTCACGCTGAAATCCAGTCCAAAACTGCCGTTTTCCGTGGGTTTGCTCTTTCCCGTCAGTGGCCGCTCTGTGGGGCGTGGGCTGCGCCTCCCGGGGGCACAGGTGCCCGCTCACAGCAGCGGTGAACCCGCGCTGCCCACACTAGGGAGTGGACTCTGACTTTCTGAGCATTCACTCGGGACCCGAAGTGCGGAGCCCGTGACTGCCCGGGAGGGATCCCAGGCCCTCGTGCACCCCAGGTCCCCCCTCGGGGACAGCGTCTGTGTGTGTGCCAGGCCCTGTGGCTCCCGCTCCCCCTTCCTCCTTGGCTCACGGGGCTTGTAGAGCTGCAGGTAGGCATCGGGCGGTTGGGTGGCAGGGGTGCCTGTGGCAGAGACCTGGGGGCCGCACGGGTATCCCCAAGGGCTCCAGGGCCGCCTGCCTCGCCGGTGCCACCGTCCGACCCCTCCAGCTGGAGGTGCGGGCCCCCTGCGCGTCCCCAGCTGGCCTCGGGGGGCACCCACTCCTGGGTGCCAATAGCCGGCCGCGCCCCACGCCTCATGATCCGGAGCCTCCGCTGCTGCCTGCCGTCTTGGGGCCGCTGTGGCCGTGGGACGGGTCAGGGGTCAGGGTGCCACCCCGCACGGTGTTCAGAGCCACGGGCTGGCCTCCACGGTGGCCTGGGCGTGCTCCTGGGCCGGGGTGCAGGGGGAGGCGGGGGGGGGGGGAGGTGTGCGCAGCTGCTGCAGGGACGCCGCTGGTCGGATGCTGGTCGCTCGCTGGCTCGGGGGCCACAGTGCCTGTCCCCGCCCCCTGCCCCCTTGGTGTGCATGGGGTAATGCCGTGTCTCCCCCCCCCAGCGCCGACCAGGCCCTCGACAGATTTGCGATGAAGAAGTTCTACGACGATAAAGTCTCGGATTTAATGCAGCCTTCCCAGAAACGGTACGTCTGCGTCCCCAACTGGAGCGAGCTGCCAGTGGGATTCGTCTTGGAGCGAGGGGACCAAAGGGCCACCCCCCTGCCCCGCCGAGGGCACAGGGGAGGGCTGGGGCCGAGGGTGACACAGAGCCAAGTGCGTCCTGTCCTGGCCGCCTGGTCCCGTGGCGCTGGGGGTGTGGCTGACAGAGGGCCGATGTCCAGGACGCAGGCTCGGGCGTGTTTCCCCCTGGGAAAGGGGTTCCGGGAGCCGCAGGGCACCTCGTCCCTCTGTCCCGGAGCCTCCTGCAGCGAGAGCTGACAGCTGACAGCGTGGGGCCTGAGTCGGGAAGGCGGGAAGACGGCGCTTCCTTAGAGTCCTGGTCACGGGGCCCTTGGTCCCCTGGGCCGTCCAGCGCCCCTTCTCCCTGAGCAGGTTCCAAGGCGGGGAAGTGGGGCTGCGGCCTGGGCAGGGTGTGACCTGAACGTGGGCGACCCCACCTGAGGCTCTGCACACCGGGAGGACTGCTTCCCCCTCCCCTGCCTCCCCCCCACTCCCTGCCTCCCCCCCTCCCTCCCTTCTCCTCTTTATCCCTCTCTCTCCTCCTCCCTCCTCCTCCCTCTCTCTCCACCTCCTCTCCTGCCCTCCCTCCTCCTCCCCCTTCTCCTCCTCCCCTCCTCCCTCCTTCCCTTCCTCACCCCCTCCCCTCCATCCTCCTCCTCCCTCCTTCCCTCCCCCTCCCCCTCCTCTTTCTCCTTCTCTCTCCACCTCCTCCTCCTCCCTCCCCTCCTCCTTCTCCCTCTCTCTCCCCCTCCTCCCCCTCCTCCTCCCTCCTCCCCCTTTTCCTTCTCCCCTTCCCTTTCCTCTTCCTCCCCTCTCCCCCTCCTCCCCTCCCTCCTCCTCCCCCCTCCTCCCCCTTCTCCTCCCCCTCCCCTCCTCTTCCTCCCTCTCCCTCCTCCCCTCCCTCCTCCTCCCCCCTCCTCCCCCTTCTCCTCCTCTTCCTCCCTCTCCCTCCTCCCCCTCCTCCTCCCTCCTCCCCTCCCTCCCTCTCTCCCCTCCCTCCTCCTCCCTCCTCCCCCTCCTCCTCTTCCTCCCTCTCTCTCCTTCCCCTACTCCCCTCCTCCTTTTCCTCCTCCCTCTCCTCCCCTCCCTCCTCCTCCCCCTCCCCTCCTCCTCTTCCTCCCTCCTCCTCCTCTTTTTCCTCCCCCCTCCTCTCCCCCTCCTCCCCTCCCTCCTCCTCCCCCCTCCTCCCCCTTCTCCCCCTCCCCTCCTCTTCCTCCCTCTCCCTCCTCCCCCTCCTCCTCCCTCCTCCCCTCCCTCCCTCTCTCTCCCTCCTCCTCCCTCCTCCCCCTCCTCCTCTTCCTCCCTCTCTCTCCTTCCCCTCCTCCCCTCCTCCCTTTCCTCCTCCCTCCCCCCCTCCTTCTCTTCCTCCCCTCCATCTTCCTCCTTTTGTCCATCCAGCAACCCTTGCCTCTCGCAACCACCCATCTGTTGTCTGCGTCTGTGAGCTCTTGAGTCTGTTTCGTTTGTTCCTTTGTCTTGTTTCTTAGATTCCAGCTGTAAGTGAGGTCACGTGATCTCTGTCTTTCTGCGTCCGACTTACCTTACTGTGCCTATCACCTTCGAGGTCCGTTGGCTTGTGGTTGGCAAGATTTCCTCCTTTCTTACGGCCGATTACATCCTGTGCTGTACACACACCTCCGTCCCTCCACCGTGGGTGGGCAGTCGGGTGCCTCCGAGGCTCCGCTCAGCGCTGCGGTGAACACGGGGGCAGAGTGTCTTTTCAAGCAAGTGTTTTTGTTTGGCCAGATAGATGCCCTCGAGGGGAGCTACTGGAGCACGTCGTATTTCTATTTTCAACATTTTGAGGACCCTCCCCACTGTTTCCTAGAGCGGCTGCCCCAGTGTGTGCATTCCCACCAACGGTGCACCCGGGGCCCAAGTCCTCCTCATCCTCACCAACACCTGTTCTTTCCTGTGTTAATTGTAGCCATCGTGACAGGTGTGAGGTGGCATCTCATTGTGGCTTTGATTTGCGTTTCCCTGATGACCAGTGACGTTGAGCATCTTTTCAAGTGTCCGTTGGCCGTCTGCACCTCTGCTTTTGAAAAATGTCCATTCGGGCCTTCTACTTTTTGAAGATTTACTTCTTTTGTTAAAAATATTTTATTTATTGATTCACGAGAGACACAGAGAGAGAGGCAGAGACACAGGCAGAGGGAGAAGCAGGCTCCGTGCAGGGAGCCCGACGCGGGACTCGATCCCGGGACCCGAGGTCATGCCCTGAGCCAAAGGCGGACGCTCAACCGCCGAGCCCCCCGGGCATCTCAATATTGATTCATTTATTTAGGAGGGACAGAGGGAGAGGGAGAGGATCCCAAGCAGACTCCCCACGGAGCCTGGAGCCCAGTGCTGGGCTCGATCCTGTGACCCCGAGATCACGACCAGAGGTCAAATCAAGAGTCAGATGCTTAACCAAACGAGCCACCCAGGCGCCCGAACTTCATACAGATCTTAAGGTTTTCTTTCTATTTCTCTAAAAATGCCCCTGGGATTTTGATAGGGATTGCACTGAATCTGTAGATTGCTTTTAACAGTATTCGTTCTTCCCATCCGTGAGGATGGAACGTTTTTCCGTGTATTTGTGTCTTCTTTAAATTTCCCGTCAATATCTGATAGTTTTCAGTGTATATGTTTTTTTTCCACCTTCTTGATTAGATGTAGTCTTAAGTAAAAACAAAACAAAAACAAAAAAAAACAAAAAATGTATTCCTAGGTATTTCACTCTTTTTTATGCTATCATAAACGAGCTGTTTCTTCATTTTGTTCTTTCTTTTTTGGATAGTGGACTATTATCATATAGAAATGCAACAGACTAACGCCTGTTAATCTTATATTCTGCGACTTTACTAGTTTTATTTATTCTCATAATTTTTAAGGGGAGTCTTTAGGGTTTTCCACATATAATATCATGTCATTTGCAAACTGCGACAGTTTTGAATCTTTCTGATGTGGATGCCTTGCATTTCCCTTTCTTGTCTGATTGCTATGGCTGAGATTTCAACGCTGTTGAAAGAAAAGTAGCAAGAGTGGGCATCCTCGTCTTGTCCCTGATCTTGGGGGAAAGCTTGCAGCTTTTCACCGTTGAGGCCGGTGCGTTAGCTGTGGGTTTGTCATGCATGGCCTTTATGACGTGGAGAGGGGCGCTCCCTTTATACCCACTCCAGCTGTGACTTTTTATCTTAGGCGGATGTTGTATCTTGTCCAGTATTTTTTCCTGTGTCTGTTGCGACCATCACACGATATTTATTCTTCTTATCCACTCAAAACGCTCAGCACCCACCGGCAAAGAATGTCCGCCTTGTTTTCTTCTTTTTTGATCTTATGACTTACTATAGCTTTTTATTTTATTTTTATTTTTTTTTAAAGATTTTATTTATTTATTCATGAGAGACACACAGAGAGAGAGGCAGAGACACAGGCAGAGGGAGAAGCAGGCTCCATGCAAGGAGCCTGACGTCGGACTTGATCCCAGGACCCCAGGATCAGGCCCCGGGCTGCAGGCAGTGCCAAACTGCCGTGCCCCCGGGCTGCCCTACTATATAGCTTTTTAACATCAGTGCCGGAGTGTGGAACACAGAGAAACATTTTCTCACCCTTGGCAAGCCCGTGGCTTTTGTGCTCCCTTCCTGACCGTGTGCACCGGACACTGTAGTGTTTACGACGTGTGACCGTGGTGCGGGTTCTGTTCCGCCCCCCGTGGCGAATCTCCCTGTCCCTGCAGGTGGGAGAAATGGTACCCACCCCGCTCCTGCGACGGGAGATGCCCCAAACCATCACTGGGTAGCTAGATGGCTGAGTGAGAGCACACCATGCGTCCGGAGGCACTCTGAGGTTGGAGGAGCCCAGGATGGCTGCATTCACATTGCAGACGCTGTGATGGGGGCCCTCCCCGTGGTCCCGGCCACCCCAGGGGGTCGCTCTGCAGGCTCTGCAGCCCGTGCCATGACTCCCATGGGGAGAATGAATTAATCAGCTTGCTGGGGGGTTGTGGCCTGGGAGGCTCGGGGTCTCAACCACGAGCCGCCTCCAAGCCTTCACTTAATTAATCCCGGGCTGATGAGCTTGGGAGGCCCCATTTGACCGGAGCTGAATTCTCTGCTACTTTCTTCCTTTCTCTTAAAAGCCATAGAATGTTCTCGGCGAAGCCCTGGGGCTGCTGATGGTCGTGGAGTTCGTTTTGCTTGGATCATTTAGAACACTTTCCCTCAGTCTTAGCTCACCATCGGCACCGTGGGCGTGCCGCGTTGATGGTCAGAGCTTCTGGCCCCCGTGTCCTCTGCTCTTTGCTTTCTTTCTGGGAGGGAGTCCAGACAGCAGCACAGTAGTCTCGGCCCCGTCGGGGAGGGGCGTGGGGCACAGCGATCCTCCCTGTGCCTGACCCTGCCGGACGGCTCTGGGCCTGCAGAAGCCGGGGATCCTGGGTCTGTCTCCTAGCCGGACACTTCCCAGCAGAGCTTCATTGGGCTTCTGACATGTCTGTCATCCTGGCGTGACGTCTCGTGTGTCTGAACGAGTGCTTGCCCCAGGGGCCGGGCCGGTACGGGGGGCGCAGGTGTGGAGCCTCCCCTTCGGGGATGTGCCTGCTGCTGCCCACGGGTTTTCTGGCACTCGGAGCCAGGGTGGCCCTCCTGCACGCGTCCTCCTGCCACAGTCCTGGACAGGAGCGCTGGGGACCACTTAGTAGCCAGCAAGCTTGGGCCCCATGGACAGGACAAGGCCGAGGGGGCCCAGCCCGCATCTCCCCGCCACCCGTGGGGCCCCCGCGAGCACCGTGGAGGTGACAGTGGGGGGCCTTACGGAAAGATGCGCCCTTACGGTGGCTCCCTCTGCTGACCCACGTGGCGTGGCCATGCAACCTCGATACACGCACGTTTCCAGGGAGACGTGAGCTTGCATCAAGTGCAGATCACGTGATTGGGGAGATTCGAGGAACACCCCACTGTGCATTTCTGCTTTTGGCAACTGGTTGCCAGGAACACGTTGGGCCCTGCAGATTTCAAACCTCTTTGGCACGGCAGTGATGACACATGGGCCCCCCGCCCGCCCGTCCACACGTTTTTCCGAGTCACGGAAAACATCACCGGGAGTTGTTCCCTCAGAGGGAAGGTTTGATGGTGGGAAGCCGTGGTGCCACGGAGCCGGGCTCCCGGGCAGTGCCCTGGGCGCCCGCGTGCTCCTTCCCTGCGTGCCACCCTCCTCACCCTGCAGGCCAGCCCACGTTTGAAGGCGACACCCATGCTCCCCGCGGCACCCAGGATGAGCTCCGTGCGCTAACCTCTCGTTTTCGTTTGTCCCGAAGAATCGGGGCGTAGAGAGGAGAGACGGGGTTTGTACCTCCTTAATGACCTTTCTGGTCACAGACATGCAGATCATAAGCCTCAAGGTGGCTTGCGTGTGCTGGCGCCAGGCCCCTGACCTCGGGCAGCACGGAGTGCAGCTGGGTCCTCCCGTGGGGGGACGTGAGGGCTGCTGGCCCGCCGCCTTCGGGGCTGGGGGGCTTCCGGAGCCTCTCTTCACTTTCCCATCACCACCCACGGGTGCAGGACCCTGACAGCCCGCGGCCTGACCCCACGCGGCGCTGGGTGGGGGCGGGGGCCACCTGCAGGGTGGGTGCAGGGCCAGCAGGGAGCGGGGGCTGCGTCGTGGGCGCTGGGGCTGCGCCCTGCAGGGTCTCCCAGCTGCGGGCATCCTGGGCCCCAGGACTGGCGGGCCGTGGCGTCGGCGCGCGGGGGGCCCTGCGTGGGGTCAGAGCCGCTGTGCCTTGGCAGGTACGTGCAGTTTCTCAGCGGGCTCCTGTCGGGGACGGTGAAAATGAACGCCTCGCCACTCTTCCTGCATTTTGTCATCCTGCACGGCACCCCCAACTTCGACGCGGGCGGAGGTGAGTGTCTGCAGGCTTGCTGGCCCGTCCCGGATCCCGGGCCTGACAACGGGCCTGCGCTCCCTCCTGGGAGTGCCCGGGGGCCCAGGGAGGAGCCCGGCGTCCCTCCGCCTGCGGCTCGGCCCTGCGCTGCCCCCCAGGGTGCGGACACAGCGCGGGGCGCCCGTCTTGGGCTGACGGGGCGTCGCCTGCGCACGCGGCTGTGCGTCTTACGGACGGCTCTGTCTTTCAGCGTGTCGGCCCTTTCTGAAGCTCTACCAAGCCATGCAGCCCGTGTACACGTCGGGGATCTAGTAAGTGTGCTGCCACCCTGGGGCGTGGGCCTCGGGAGCCGCCTGTCCCGCGGGGAGGGGGGAGGCATCCAGTGGGCGCCAGGTGCACAGCTGGCTCCGGAACGGGGTGCGGACGCGGAGGCCGGGGGGCGCGCAGGGCCGTGCACGGGGGTCCCTGGCATTTGCCGCCCTCTCCTGCATGGTTTTCAACCACTTGCAGACACATGCCCTCAGACTGTACGAGTTCCTGGGCTTTTTTTTGGTTGGCTTTTCTTGTACGTGTGCGTAAGCGTCTTGCAGACGCCCGTAGAGCGCGAGTAGGGAGGTCAGAGCCAGCCAGCGGCTGCCGCCTGCATGGACCTCGAGGACGCGGGTCCCCGAGCCCAGCCGGGAATCTCGTGTCCCCTCTGAGTTTGACTCGTGAGGTCGCTTTGCTGAAAACATGTGCTTCCCGTTGGGTCACGAGGTCGCCTCACCGTCTGCCTTCTTGTTTGTCCTAAAGCAACATTGGCCCCGAAACCCAGAGCAGGATCCCCATTGCCATCGAGCCTGCCCAGCTGCTGAAGGGGGACATCATGGTGAGTGCTTGCCGGCCCGGCCCCCTCGCCCCTCAGGCATCTGCTTACTGTGACCAAGAGGCCTGCTCGGCCCCTGCGCCTCCGAGGGTCCCCGCTCGCCCCCGTGATGTGCGAGCTCGCGTGTCCTCTGTGTGACATCCCGCCGGCGTATCGCGGCGTGGCGGGCGACCTCCGAGGTGATGATTGCGCCGCCAGGGCCTGCTGGTCCGGGGGGAGATGAGATGAGCCGTTGGGTCCTTGCCTTTGCTCCATCTTGAACGTAGAGGACGTCAAACATGTGAACCGATTGCAGCGGAAGGTGGCGTCTGGGAAACCTTGAGGTCCCTGCGCCTTCCTCCCGGTGCTGCCCCCAGGCTGCGCGGGGACCTGTGATGGGGGCAGGCGGCTCTTCCGAGGTGCTCGGGCTTTCTCCTTTGTGCCCCTAAACGTGAGGATTGCAAAGCGCTTCCTCAGTGGCTGGGCCATCCTGAGTTTCCGCGAAAGCCGGGTCAGCGGGGTCATCGCCAAGCCCCTCGCCCCCCAGGACCTCGAGAGGAAGGGGCTGGCGTCCTCAGGCCAAGGTGCAGGGCTCAGGTGTGCGGTGCAGGTGTGCCTCCCTGGCCCGTGGGCTCAGCCACTGCGCTGCGCTGCCTCCGAGGACAAGGGTTCCCTCCTAGGATGCTCTGCGGAGCAGCTCCAGCCTCCTCCGGGGGGGTCAGGAGACCCCGAAGGAGAAGGGGAGGCTGTGTCGGCATCTCCCAGTGCTCGATTATCAGCCCACGTGCTGAGCAGTTATTGAGTGCCTGCTGTTTACTCACAGCCTCCAGGGCTGCACGGGGCCGTGCCTCCGTCTCCCCTTGGCCCCGGGCAGCTTGAAGAGAGGTCAGGAGGGGCTAGCGGGGGTGTCGTTGGGCGTGGCCCTGGGTCCTGCAGCCCCGCACCTGGCACGGCGGATGTCCCCGGGGGGGGTGCTCCCTGTGGTTGGCGGCCAGGCCCCCTTGTGACGACCCCAGGGAGGTGGCCAGGGCCCTGAGTCTTGAGGGTCGCCTCCCACCCAGACTGCGGGCTGGTGGGTGCAGGTCCCCGGAGGCAGGGAGGCGGCCGGTGCACTCGGGCCCTCCTCCCCGCCTCCACCCCTCCCTCGCCCACCCCTCCCGCCCTCCTTCCTTCCGTACCAGGAGTGCATTTACGCACTTGCCCTGTTTCGAGCTTTCTGGGTCTCCGTGTGGGCCCCCAGCACAGGAAGGAAGGGAGGGACAGGGTGACATCTTCGTCCGGGAGGAGCTGGTGGGGGCAGTGACCTTCTGTGGGAGAGGGACCGGGCTGGGCCATGCCGGGTGGGGCAGGCGGGTGCGAGGCCCTCCTAGGGGGTGCAGGCAGGGGCTGGGGGCGCCAGCGGCTCGGTGGGTGGGCTCGGACGTCCTGGAGGCCGAAGCCCGAGGACCAGGCAGGGAGGCCTGCGGGGTGCTTGCGGGAAGGCTGGGGCTGTGGGCAGGGTGGGCAGGCCGACCCCAGGGCGCGGGACCTGTCCTGGTTCGTCCCATCGTGCTTCCTGTAGAGGCCTGGGGTGCGGGTTGTAGGAACGGGGAGGGGGTGCAGGGGTCCGGGGCTGTGCTGCAACGGGGTTGCCGCCGGCCGGCCTTCCGGAGCCCTCTGGGCCCTCCCTCCCCACCCCACCACCCGGGTGGTCCCTCTGTCTCCGTGGAGGCTTCTCCTCCCTCGGTGGCCAGACTGAGGTCCCCTTCCCCGCCCCTCGCGTGGCCAGCCGAGTGCTCACCCCCGTCCTCTTCCCCGCTCCCCTGTGGCTCCCAGCTGCCCCTTGCTCTGCCAGCCGCCAGTGTCGACCTGCCGGGTCCTGGGACCCTCCCCCGGCTCCCCCAGATGCCGAGGGCGAACCCGCTACGTGCCCCCCACGGCCACAGTCGTGCCGACCTTGAACCCGGATGGATCCCGACCCCCCGGTGCGTGTGCCGCCCGCGTGTGTAGCATGAGGCCGTGGCGGTCCCACGTCCTCCCACGGGAGAGTGGCCTGGGGGTTTCCCGCCCCCTTGATCGCGTGTCCCGGAGAGGCAGTGTCGTCTCATTCTGCAGGCGACCTGACGCCCCGTCCTCCGGGTCCTCCCTGGCAGGTGCCGCGTGTCCGTGCCGCCTCCATTTGGCTGCGTCCTGCGATCGGCGCCCCTGTGGCTTCTCCTGAGAATGCCAGGCCTCGGTGCAGGGCCGGTCACTGTGCTTGTCGGGGGGTGGGTGGCCACGGCGCCCGGCGCGCTCCCACCATCCCCACCAGCAGGCTGGCCGGCGGAGTGTCCGCTGCAGCCGCCCTGTGGGCCTGCTCCCGGGGCTGCCAGTCTCCTGGGTGCGTGGGGACAGCAGCGATCGAGGCGGACGCCACCCTGCACGGGGCTCAGGCGTCCCGCGGCTGCGGGTCTCGGGGGTCATGCACCCTGCGGGCACCCCGTCTGCAGGTCGGTTTCCAGTAGCGAAGCCGGCAGACGGTCCCCCAGCCGCACCCCCCGCCCTCTAGGGCTGTACCTTTGTTTGATGGACGCTTCCTGTGTTTGTGACTTGCTTTTGTACGCTCTGCACTTCCTGAGCGCCCCCTTATCAGCTGGGAGGACGCCGTGGGATGCAGCCAGCAAGGGGCGATGGTTCCTGGCACAGGCCACACGCCAGTCGCCCCAGTGCAGTTCATGATCTGGCTCGAGACACCCGGAAGGAGCGGGAGCATCTTGCGTTAGTTTCCCCGATAGCTTTTGTTTATTTTTTCTTAATGATTTATTTTAGCGAGAGAAAGAGAGAGAGAGAGTGAGTGCAGGAGCAGCGGGAGGGGCAGAGGGAAAGAAGCAGGTGCCCCGCTGAGCAGGACTCGATCCCGGGACCCTGGGCTCATGGCCTGAGCAGAAACCAAGAGTCAGATGCTGAACGGACTGAGCCCCCGGGCACGCCCCCAGCTGCCTTAAGAAGCTCCACAGAGCAGAGGGGCTACTCGGCACACACCCGTCCCCCTCCCGGGAGCTGGACGCCCCAGGTCCAGGCTGGTCCCCCGAGGCCTCTCCCAGGCTCAGACACCGTGTCCTCCCCACATCCTCCCCACGTCACACGAGGCCAGCCCCCTGCACGTGTCTGCATCCTGATCCATCTACTTACAAGCCCACCGGCCAGAGGGGAGCAGGGCCCAGCGGGAGGGGAGCAGGGCTCAGTGGGGGGGAGAAGGGCCCAGTGGGGGGGACCAGGGCCCAGTGGGGGGGAGCAGGGCCCAGCGGGGGGAGCAGGGCCCAGGGGAAGGGGAGCAGGGCTCAGTGGAGGGGAGCAGCAGGGGGGAGCAGGGCCCAGTGGGGGGGGCCCAGTGGGGGGGAGAGCAGGGCTCGGGGGGGGGGGGGGGGGGTGAGCAGGTCTTGCAGGAGGGGAGCAGGGCTCAGCAGGGGGGAGCAGGGCCCGGCCTGGTGGCCTCCGTCCCTCAATCACCTCTTGGTAGGAATCCCGCCTCCTGACACGGCGTGTCCAGGCCCCAGGCTGAGGCCGCAGCACCTGAGGTCGGGGGGACGTGCTCCAGTGCACAGCTCCTGTGTCAGCTGCAGACTTGTCCCAGCCAGGGGAGCCGCAAACCCGCGTCCCCTGGGCATAGGAGCCTCGGGTGCTGCTGGGTCACCGCGGGTGCCTGACTCCTGGGGCGATGTGCCTGCGGGACAGGAAAGGGGAGCCACACGCAGTCCTGCTCCCGGCAGTCAGTTCCTGGCGGGTGCCCAGAGGGCGGGCTGGAGGGCGGGCTGGGCTCCCGGTGGAGGGCCGAGAGGCCCCGGCTGCGCTGTGGGCGTTGGCGAGACCAAGCCGGGTGTCTGTCCTAATCCGTGGGGTGCACCCTGTGCCGCAGCTCCGAACCCCAGGGCCTCAGGATCCCCCAAAACCCGCTCGGGGGGCATCACGGGAGGAAGATGCCGCAGAAGGTTCCCCGACGTCGGCGGGGCGTCCCCTAGTGGCACGGGCTGCGTCCAGTGCTGCGCAGGTGGCCCTGGGTCCCGCGTCCACGGGGGGCGAGGAGCCCTGTGTCCGTCCCCAGGAGGGCCCCACTCGCTCCGTGCACCTCCGCAGGGTCAGCCGCGGCGTGGGGAGCAGGGCTGGGCCTCGCCTCCTAGAGGCCCGGAGGCACAGGTGCTCGCGTTTCTCCCCGAGAGTTTGGCCACAGTCGGGAAGAATCCCGAGAGCTGACCGGCTTTTGCAGGTTTAGCCCCGGAGCCGCGGGCGGTCCCGCCTGGCGTCTCCGGGGTCGGCGGAGCCCAGCTCTGTGCTCTGGACGCAGGAGGGCTGCTGGCGCGCTGGCTCCCCGCTGGGTCGTCCTCCTCCTCCTCGGCATCCCCCCTCCTAGATCTTGCTCCGTGTGCACCGGGACGTGGGACCCGCCAGCCGAGCACCAGGCCCCGCTGCAGGGATCGGGCTGCGTGGGCTCCCACAGGCCGGGCACCTCTGGGGCTCGTGCTGCTCCTGACCTGCCACCCTGGCCTCCTCGCCCTCTGGCTCCCAGGTCCGCCTTCCCCAGAGGCGGGGCCTCACGCGGGGTCCTAGGGGGAGCCCCAAGCCTTGCTGAGCGCAGCCAGGCCCTTGCGTAAGCTTGCTCCGGAATTTGCGTGGGCGCAGACGGAGCAGGAGCTGGCCGGGCCCAGGGCCAGGACGGGCTTGCAGACACTTTCCCGCCCGGTGTGCTGGGTCTTGTGGCCTCTGTGGAGCCGACCCCGCGGCCACTTGTCTTGTGGGACCTCGCCGCTGCGACCCAGCCTCTCGGGGAGCCTTGGCGAGCTCGCAGCACCAGGGGCCTCCCGCCGCCCCCTGCGGGGCCTGGCTCCTAGGGCGGGTGGTTCATCGGGACCCTGTCGTGACCCTGTCGTGACCCTGTCGTGACCTGTGCTCTCTGGACCTGGTCCTTGTTCCGTTCCACGGCCCTGGTGCACGCGGGACTGCACTTCCCTCCGCAGCGGGTACCTTGCTGACCTTCCCGTGGGTTGGGCAGGAATTCCACTCGTTCGAAATCGCGGTTGGCGCGGACACTGGCTGGTGTGGGTGTTGGGACTTCAGGGGCCGGCTGGCGACGATCGGTCCGAGGACGCGCATTCCTCGCGGCCCCCGGGGCCCCGCAGCGGGGAGGGGGCGGCTCTCCTTTCTGATGGGGGGTGTTGAGCTTCAGCAGGTGGGAGTTGGGACGATGTCGGGGGAGGACAGGGTGGCAGGGAGCGGGGGTGACACCTGCGGGCTAAGCTCTGAGCTGGGAGCACGCTCCCAGGCTGCGTCCTCTGCCTTAGACCCCGCGGGCCCAGGTCTGTTCTCCCGTCGATGGAGAGGACGCCTGGCGCCGCCCGGGGCTCGGGGGGCTGTTACCCTGCACCAGGGCTCAGGGACCGGCTGTAGCCCACGCCCCATGGGCACGCGAGCACCAGCTGTGCCCACGGCGTGTGCTGCCCCCGTGCCCAGGGCTCAGCGTCCACCCGGCACCAGCGCCCCCTGCCCAGAGCCTCCGGCTTCTGGCGGCGCAGCAGGTGGTCGGCGCCTCTGATGGGATCCCCTGAACCGAGCCACGAGGTCACGCCGCGGCACCCCGAGTGCCTTCCCTGCCTGGGCCGGAGCGCGCCCCGGGAGGTGTGAGGTGCGCGTCCCACCGCGTGCCCTGCTGGCGCTTGGGGCCCGGCCTGTGGCAGACGGTTGTCCTCGCGCACGGCGGCCGCTGTTCCTCGCTTTCACCCACAGTCCGGGCTGCGGCCACCTGAAGGTCTTGCGGTGCAGAGGCAGGGGATGGACTCGTCCTGGAGACACGCTGATGCCAGAGGGGCGACGGGGAGGTTAGAGACCGCGGTCGCGTCACGGTGACGAGGCGCCGCCAGTACTTTATATCCCCAAGGGGGCATCTGGTCGGGCCGTTGCCGATGACTCTGCATCGGGTGGGGCCGCCGA